>NC_135500.1:93442389-93742389 GCF_052857255.1 Amblyomma americanum | reverse complement strand
TAATGGTCGGCGCCTGGCACGAGCGGAAGCGCTAGCCCGATATTATGGCAACAAAACAGGTGTATACTACTTGGACGCCTCCGGCCCTCACCACGGGGGATGGTACACGGCTGCGGTAGTTCACAACAGCAACACAGTTAACGGCCTCACTTTCAGAGCCCGCAGTGCAACACAAGCAGAAGAGGTCGCGATTGCTCTCGCGGCCTCACATTCCAATTCAAAATACATAATCACCGACTCGCGAGGGGCCTGTCGGAACGTCGAACAAGGCTGCACTCTCTTCCTAGCCTATCGAATATACCAAAATTGCATACGGGATACGGACCCCGCACACCGTCACCTCATATGGGCCCCTGCTCATCAGAGATTGGCAAGAAACGAGGCAGCAGACGCAGCCGCCCGCGCGCTCTCTCACCGGGCTGTTTTCTCCTCCCCGCCTGATCAGGAACCCGATATTAATCCGGTCTATACGTTCAAAAATATCGCAACCTACTATCAAGATAGCCATCGCCTTTACCCTAGCCCATGTAAAGGCCTCAAGAAGGCGGATGAGCGGCTCCTTCTCCGCCTCTTCACCAATACATTGCTGTGCCCGGCAGCCCTAAAACATTTCGACCCCTCCTTTAGCGGCAACTGCCCGCACTGTAGCGCGATGTCTTCGGACACCTATCACATGGTGTGGGCCTGCCCCTCCAACCCGGCCATTCCCCCCATCCCCAACCCAACCCGGGAGGACTGGGAGGCGACCCTGCTCGGCTGCCACTGGGATCCCAAACTAGGGACCTCCACCTAGTGTTTGTAAGGATCGGTCCCTTACGGGCTGATCCAAACACCTCCTGTCCGTTCTGAATAAATGTTTTCACCACCACCACCACCAAAGCCCATGTCCAGTTTGGGGCGTTTAGCACCAAATACGATACCATAAGAATTGCACCTTTAAAGAGGGATGAAATTGAAAGTTTCTAAATAGGAAATGCTCGCCTTTATTGCCACGAAGCGAAATACCGGCTATGAGGGACGCCGCAAATATAGGTTCGGCGCTAATTTTGACCAAGTGATGTTTTTTTAACATGCGCTGACGTTGCGTTATGGGAAGGAAAATGATATATGCAACGTTAAGGGATAGGAAGAGAGCAGAAAGGACCAGGGAACAAATGAAGGTTAATGTATAATCCTAGTCGAAATCAAGAAGAAATGGACATTGCGTGCATTGCAGACAAGGTAACCGACGGTCATTAAAAGATGGATTCACGCAGCGGATGAGGTCGGGGACGACTCCGTGACGTCACCTCAAGTCGGCGGGCTATCCACGTGCTGAAAGAATTCACACTGCGGATGAAAACGGCAGGTTCCAAAGACAAAAAGCGATCTCCTTTCTCCGTCCGTCTCGTGCGCGGACATGCTTTGGTCGGCCTGAAACAGTGAGGTCATGCCATGTGCTGCATGCTTCGTCCTCGAGATCTGCGATTTGGTCCGTCGTGTGAATCGACCTCAAGGGTAACGGAGTGGATACCAAGAGAAGGCAAGAGTAGGAGGGGGCTGCAGAAAATTAGGTGGGCGCATGAGATTAAGTTTGCGGGCATACTGTGGCCGCACCTGGCATAGGACAAGGTAATTGCAGAGATATGGGAGAGGCCTTTCTCCTGAAGTGGACATGGTCAGGCTGGTGATGATGGCATCCAAGACCACACGCCCGCTTTTTGCATTTCGCCTTCATCGAAACGTGGATCAGCATGTAGCAGTCGCGACTGAAGGCCCAGTTAAAACAGACGTGCGCGGCCCTATCGACTGGCTTCACCCGATGCCATAATGCCTTGCTTTCTGGCGCCCCTTACAATCATTAGTGTACCCTTGGAATGAACGCTCAGTGCGAAATGTCGATGACTAATTGCATTGCAGAATATCCCGCCTAAATTTGTTTATATACAGATCTTGGCTCATTGCGACAAACCTTTGGGAATAGTGCGAGGGAGTTGAAACAGTAGAGCTTAGCGTACTCTCTTGCCAGCAGTTCACAATTTAGAGGAGGACGTATCTCGAAGTGTTCTTCACGTGTTTAAAGCTTTCTCTGTCAGTTGCGCTTGTTCTACATCATAGAGTCGAGCGCCAGGGGCACTGCTTTGAGTTCGATTTGTGAACACATTCACGACTTCATTACTGCCGCAGACAATTCTTTTGTTAACTGTACTCAAATTGCTCCAAATATTTCCTCCAGACAAGCAGTCGCGTGGAGACGACTGCCAACTTATACGCATCCGCACCCGGTTACGGCGAAGCACATGTTCCCCGAGGCCAGGAGCGATAAATGTAATCTTTGTGGCACGATCGAGAGGGACCCTCGACCACATTATATGAGAATGCCCGTACTCTCCCGCGGGGATGCACAATATAGGCAGCAGAGACACCTGGGAAACCCTGCGGCGCCGTTCAGACCCTGAGCTGCAGGTCCTGCTCGTCCAACTGGCTGAAGAGGCTGCTGGGACCCAAGACCAGTCGGCATCTGATGCGGTGGCACCCTCCCCCTGACCTGCCTGCAAGGGGATGGGTACATCACCTTATTCGTTTGACATTAAAGTTTATTTCATCCATCTAAATATTTCCCCTTCTTATGTGTTTTTGTTTTATTATTCCAATTAAATTCTGGTGCCTTTTCAGTTCCGGTTAATTTCACAGCAGCAGATGTCAACCGTCCGTTCGTTGTCGGTGTAGTAATCAGCGCAACCGGTGGGTGTGTTGCCATGGTAACACCGAGCAACCATAGCATGATCAGGGCGGAGGAATACTTAACCGGTGGGTGGTTACCACGAGAACCATCAGCAGGGTGGCTACCACGGAAGGGGTAAGGTACCGTGAGAGCGGAGGAGTTCTCACCCGGAGGACGGTTACCATCGAAAGAGGAGGGTATGGCGAGAGCGTAGGAAACTTAATCGGAGGGCCGTTACCGTGTAAAGAGGAAGGCTTGTCGAAAGCGTAAGGAACAAGCGGAGGGTCGCCGCCACGGGAACCAACCGGAGGGTAGTTATCCTGGTACAGAACGTAGGAATATGTAGCCAGAGGCTGGTTACCACGGGAACCATGCGAACAGAGGACACCGTGGAAAGTAGAGGGAGAATATGGCGACCATGGAGGAATGTAGCACGGTTCATCTAAGCGGCTACTGTGAAACGCTCTGCCTAAAGAGAGGGCCATCGGAGGCGCCACGCGACTACAGAGGCGCACTGGAGAACAGAGCTAGTCGAAAAAATTAGCTGCTGTTCAACTAGTGCTGAACCTGGCTAGAGAGCGAAAGCTGTGGTGTATCGGGCAACTAGATGCGCCTTGGCGTCTGTAACGTTGAGTGCGTTCCGCACACTAGTTAGGCAACGTGTTCACCCTGCCACCCTTGCAGTTAAATTAATGGTTGGTCGCGAGAGGTTGGTCACCCAGTGAACGCCGCGGCCTATTGCTGCATGCCGCGTGTCTGCCACAACGTTGTCAGCGCTAATGCATGCAGCCCACATCTCTCAAACCACCGCCACGTACCTCAAAGCCCTATTGATTCGTCCATTGCATTACGGAGCCAGTTATGTGCCCTTCCTTTCCTCAAACTCATTATAGAGCTTTGAAGAAAGCAAGCAGCGTTTCGATGGAGGCGAAACGCATAGGCGCCCGTGTGCTGTCCGATGTCAGTGCACGTTAAAGATCCCCAAATGATTGAAATGATTCCCGAGCCCTCCACTACGGCACCTCTTTCTTCTTTTCTCTTTTCACTCCCGGCTTTATCCCTTCCCTTACAGCGCTGTTCAGGTGTCCAACGATATATGAGACGGATACTGCGCCATTTTCTTTCCCCAAAAACCAATTATTGTTATTATTAACAGCACTCAAACATCTTACTTATCGACCGATGGTCTCGGATAAAGCCTAGATATCTTTGAAGTCCGTGCTGAGCACAGAGCCTCTCGCTAGACTAGACTGCTGTCCAGCGCTCTTTCTTGTATTTTATGTGTCACAAATAAGGAAGTTAGGGCGGTCATTTTCATGGCCCGCCCTAAACTTTGAAAATCAATGACGTTTTAAAATAAGGTAGCCAAAGCCCCTGAAAGTGGGCACAGCCTCGAGCCCATGGCTTGGCTAAAAAGAAAGCAAAACATCAAGAAAACATTCCGAACACGCACTCTCCGCGGTAGACCTTGCCCTTATCGTTTGATTCTCTTTCCCTTTCCCCTTTCGCCGCTGCACTGCGTGCCACTTCTTGAAAGATGTGTTCTCGCTAACTGACAGGGCGCATCGCGGAAGTTTCGGATGGCGAAGGCTGGAAACGAGCCCCGCGACGCTTCGGTGCTGGCATAAATCCCTGAGAAAATTTTTGCACGTTAGCATGTTTCCGCGCAAGTTGCATGGAGATCCGCTGCCATGGGAACGCCAGACCAGAACGAGCGGCGCCGCGTGCCGCCTAATACCCTCTGCACGCACCAAGCATGCTTTCTTGGTGCACTAGCGGTGGTGGCGGTTGCAAGTTTATTACCACAAAATGGAAGGAATTAGTTGGGGCTGGTGTGAGTCCAAGGTGGCCTCCAGTCGGGAGCGACCTCCAGAGCTCGCGTGACGAGGGCCAACTGCGTTGTTCGTCTTGAACCGGCCAACAGCTTGTCCCGTTTCTCCCCCGAGGGAGCTAGCAAGAATGTCGTCGGAGCGTATGCGCGCGCTTAACAACGCTAGGAGTCCTCGGCCATCGTAGCGAAGCTTTTAAGGCGACAATGACATCCGCGGTTTTGTGTATACTCGCGGGGGACGCGTCGGTGAGGAGCTCCGAGAACTCTCCGCGCAGACAAGAGGCGTGCAATGACCTCAAGCTAAATTAACTACAAAGGTAACCACGCCCTAATGTAGCGCGCCTTATCGAGATTATAAATTAATATCGACCTCATGGGCTTCTTTAACATGCGCTAGCATCATGCAGCACATGCGTGTCTTCTTCACAATGTGGGCTCCTTCGAACCGTTTCCTTGAACTGCTCGGGTCCGGGCTATCACGCGTCCCCGTGCTGAGCAACCTGATTCACGTGGCACATAAAAGCAGATGGTGAAGACAATGCGGATAGCGCGTGGCACATGCACAGCGCGAGAAGATCCAGAAGAAGAAGCAAGCTCTATGGCGACCATGGAGGCGACCTGCGCTCTGATCCTGGCATTGCTGACGATGGCCAACAACATGGAACCAGCGGCGGCGGTACAGTTTGCCACTTTCAAGGACTTCCTGGCGATCCTGCGGCCGCGGGCGTCCTATCCCACGCACTGCGATGTCACCACCCCAGGGTTAACACCAGAGGACGAGAAAGAGCTCCTCAAAAAGCACAACGACCTCCGGTCGAGCATCGCTGGCGGCAAGGTGGACAAATTTCCAAAGCCGGCTGGCATGAACATGCTGGTACGTTAACGCGCGGGCCGCATGCAGTGCTCGGTGTATACGTTGCCTTATTCCTCGCTTTCTGCGCTTTCCTACTCTGCTGTGCGGAGTGCGGAGTCTTAAGCTCCGATTCAAACAGGTGCTATGTTGTCCGCTGCTAACACATCCTTTCTTCACTGTTTTTAAGATTCTTGTGCTTGAGAGTTGAAACATGTAATCAGACAAATTTAAACGGTTCTAGAAAAATTATTTGCACCGTTGTGTTTCTTTTTGTGCAAGCAGTCTTGGCAGCACCGTGATCACGACGTACAGGATTAGCCCAATAATCTATATAATTATAATTGGTTTTGGGGGAAAGGAAATGGCGCAGTATCTGTCTCATATATCGTTGGACACCTGAACCGCGCCATAAGGGAAGGGATAAAGGAGGGAGTGAAAGAAGAAAGGAAGGAGAGGTGCCTTAGTTGAGGGCTCCGGAATAATTTCGACCACCTGGGGATCTTTAACGTGCACTGACATCGCACAGCACACGGGCGCCTTAGCGTTTTTTCCTCCATAAAAATAATAATAATAATTGGTTTTGGGGGGAAAGGAAATGGCGCAGTATCTGTCTCAGATATCGTTGGACACCTGAACCGCGCAATAAGGGAAGGGTAAAGGAGGGAGTGAAAGAAGAAAGGAAGAGAGAGGTGCCGTAGTGGAGGGCTCCGGAATAATTTTGACCACCTGGGGATCTTTAACGTGCACTGACATCGCACAGTACACGGGCGCCTTAGCGTTTTTCCTCCATAAAAACGCAGCCGCCGCGGTCGGGTTCGAACCCGGGAACTCCGGATCAGTAGTCGAGCGCCCTAACCACTGAGCCACCGCGGCGGGGCCTCCATAAAAACACAATCTCCGTTTTCAATTTGTGGAGAAAAGCGGCAAAAAAATTCTGAAGGGTGTTAAGTCTGCTTATGTGGAGGAACACGAAATCATGTGTTTTGAAGAAATGAAAGCTTTTCGAGGAAAGGGCGCAGTCGCTCTCAAATCTCGACATCTCTGTGGACACCTCAACCGCGCAGTAAAGAATGCACCTAAGGGGCATATTCCACCGGTCAGAACCCCTGTCGCAAGCTATCCTCCAACTTTAACTTTACTTCTGGACATATCGGTGCACGCCTCAATGGCACCGTAAGGAAAAATGTAGCCTCATAAACCATGCAATTGAAAGCGTATATGTCATTTGTCCGAATCTCTGTCGCAAGCTAGCCTACAACTTCACTAAAACATGTAATCTATATGCAAAGAGAAATGCTGTGACACCACCCAGAATTTTGTGCGACGAACGGTTGCTATAAACTTTGGCGAATGTATTCGGGACCACAGCCACCAAATTGAGCTCAACCAGTCATGACATCGCTGGGATTTCGTCGGCTTCTGCGATATCCGTTGCTCAAACCTGCGTCGTCACATCGGCGGACCGGTTCAGGCACCTGGGCACCTTAGCGTTTCGCCTCCATCGAACCACGGCCGCGTTTCGAAGGAGGCGAAACGCTAAGGCGCCCGTGTGTTCTACAATGTCCGTGCACGATGTCCGTGTCCGTGATGTCAAGGTACCCAGGTGGCCGCGTTTCGAAGGAGGCGAAACTCTACAACCACGACACATCGAGGTCGCAGGCTGTGGCTGCTCCTGCAGAACCTCCAGCTCACTGTTCACAACATGTTTCAGATGCCCATGCGGATCGGCAACAGTGCCAGCATGGACACCAGTCCGGACCTGACGCTGAGCCGCTACATCCGCGGTGTTACCTGGAACAGAACTCAACATATATTAGGCAGTGATCATTACATTATACAAATCACTGCCCCGTACAAACCACCCCGTCACTCCTATACAACACATAAACTGGTTAACTGGGACGCACTTCGCGCTGCACGCACCGCCAACCCAGACACTCCTATCACTGAGATCGACGCCTGGGTGTAATCACTCAAGCATGACGTTCACCACAACACGCAACACATTGAAACGACCACCGAAACCCCTACCCTGGACACACACCTAGCCCACCTCTGGGAGGCTTATCATAGCCTCCTGGAACGCTGGAAAGGCAATAAATATAACAAGACACTGCAAACCACAATCCAACAACACTCGGAGGAGCTCTGCTGATCCAACTGGGGACAGATATGTGACGGCATCGCCGGAAACCTGTCCGGCAAACGAGCATGGCAACTCCTCCGACACGTCATCGACCCCACAAACACCAAATCATCAACACAACACCACGTGACACGCCTCACACACCAACATATTGACGATCCCGAGGCCCTCATAACCACGCTTCAGAACACATACACCTCTCCGGGTGCCCCCACACCTCTACCCACCTACACAGGACCAGCCAATCCAACACTCGACACAGACCTCACTGAGACGGAAGTCAGAGCGGCCCTCCTGACTCTCCGAACCAACTCCGCACCTGGTGCAGACCAAATCACAAACTCCATGCTCTGTAATCTGGACGACCAATCGATCACCCAAATTACGCAATACTTCAACCAGTGCTGGAGGGAGGGTATCCTCCCGCAGTCCTGGCGCCACGCGAAGGTAATATTCATACCGAAACCCAACGAAACACTTACACTTCAAAACCTTCGCCCGATTTCGCTAACCTCATGCCTCGGAAAGCTCTTCGAGCATGTTGTGTTAGCGAGACTCACAACGCACATGGCGGACAACAATCTATACCCGCATAGCATGGTGGGATTCCGCCCCCCATCTATCCGCACAGGACGCCATGCTGCAACTCACACATGACATTTTCGACCCGCTTCTGCCTGGTCACTCAAAGACAGTCTTAGCTTCGGATCTCTCCAAAGCTTTTGATCGCATCGAACATCAGGCGATCATGACTGCCCTATCTCCATTGAATGTGGGTGCGCGCACGTACGCCTACATTCAAGCATTCCTCACTGACCGCACGGCTGAGATACATTTTGGACCTCTCTCTTCCCCCTCCTACACGCTTCAGAGTATCGGAACCCCTCAAGGGTACGTCCTCTCCCCCTTCCTCTTTAACATCACCCTCATCCCACTCGCCCGAAAATTGGCAACAAACCCCCACCTTAAGCACACTCTTTATGCCGACGACATCACACTGTGGACCACCCACGGCAGTGACGGCGACATAGAGAACACCTTACAGGGAGCAGCCACCCTCACCCAAACTTATGCACAGAACATCGGACTGTCTTGTTCCCTAGAGAAGTCCGAACTGCTCCTCTTACGGCCAAAGAACCAACGCTTCCCCCGCTCCCCCATTGTCATCGAACTGAATGGGGATCTGGTACCGGAGGTTGACACCCTCCGCGTATTGGGCCTGCATATCCAGAACGATGGCAATAACACCACCACCCTCAAGAACCTTAAGCAGGTTGCAGGCGCGATATCGCATCTCATCCGCAGAGTTTCGGGCCATCATAGAGGCATGAAGGAGCGGACCTCTGTCGCCTCATTCATGCCTTTGTCCTCAGCCGTGTGCTCTACACTACCCCATACATAGGACTATCCAAACATGACATAAATACTTTGGATGCCTTGATCCGCAAGGCATTCAAAGTCGCACTTCACCTTCCCCTCAACACCCCCACAGACGGATTACTAGGCCTGGGCCTCCACAACACGATCGGGGAACTCGTGGAGACCCATCGACAGGCCCAATACATAAGGCTTACACAAACCTCCACAGGCCGGTATATCCTGGACTCCCTCGGAATCAGAATACCCGCCAACGACCCAACCCTCCTCCCCATTCCTCGATCCCTTCACCGAGAGCTGGTCATCAAGCCACTGCCAAAAAATATGCACCCCTCCCACCACGAGCAGCGCCGCAGAGCCCGTGCGAGGGCACTCCACCGAGTGTACGTCTCCGAGCCGGACGCCGTATGGGTGGACGCCGCCTGCACGCGTGACGAAGCAACCGCAGCCGTGGTGGACTACTCTTCATCCGCCCTCCTCACACTACCTCTCCCCCTGACACCACCCCAGACGCTGCAGAGGAAGCCGCCATCGCAATTGCCATCACCCGCACAGAACCCCAGTACATTTTAACAGACTCTAAAACTGCAATTTTAAATTTTGCGCGAGGCCGAGTCCACGTCCCTGCTTTTGGCATACTAGGCTCGCCCGATGCACCCCCACCCCTCCATTTAGAGCTTATATGGGTGCCTGCGCACTCCGCGAATCCCGGAAACGAGGCCGCCAGCCTTTTAGCCCGAGGTTCTTTAAACCGGGTTCAGGTGGCCTCGGATAGGGGTTCGCGAGGGAGCGAATGCACTCGTTCAGCGAGATGACGCAGGCCTACACAGCCTCGCGCCAGCTCTACCCCCGCCCCAACCCTCCCTAGATAACAAACACGCAACACTCTGGCGCAAGCTACAGACACACACACACTCCACTCACCCCTGACCCTAGCCCACTATCACCCCTCCTTCCCCACTCCTGCCTGCACCTTGTGCCGAGAACCATTCGCCTCTTCCCTCCACATCCTCTCCCTCTGCCCGGCGGACCCTCCCCCGCGCGGTCTAGAGGACCTCAAGACCTGGCAGGACTGGGAGACCCTGCTGCGCTCGGAGGACCCGGCCGTGCAGACAATTGCCACCGGCCGGGCGGCCAGTGCTATGGACCTTAGGGACATAAACACTTGAGTGCAGTGGGGTCGTGCGGAGACCCAGGGGCGTGCCCCGACTTCCTCTCCAACAATAAAGTTTTTCTCTCTCTCTCTCTAAGGTCCCCGTGTGTTGTACGATGTCCGTGCACGTTGAGGTCCCCAGGTGGTCGAAATTATTCCGGATAAAAAAGGGAGTGAAAGAAGGAAGAAAGAGGTGCCGTAGTGGAGGGCTCCGGAATCATTTTGTACAAAAGAGGGAGTGAAAGAAGGAAGAAAGAGGTGCCGTAGTGGAGGGCTCCGGAATAATTTCGACCACCTCGGGATCTTTAACATACACTGACATCGCGCAGCACACGGGCGCCTTAGCGTTTCGTCTCCATCTAATAATAATAATAATAATTGGTTTTGGGGAAAAAGAAAAAGCGCAGTATCTCTTTCATATATCGTTGGATACCTGAAACGCGCCGTAAGGGAAGGGATAAAGGAGGAAGTGAAAGCAGAAAGGAAGAAATAGCTGCCGTAGTGGAGGGCTCCGGAATAATTTCGACCACATGGGAATCTTTAACATGCACTGACATCGCACAGCACACGGGCGCCTTAGCGGAATAATTTCGACCACATGAGGATCTTTAACGTGCACTGACATCGCACAGCACACGGGCGCCTTAGCGTTTTGCCTCCATAAAACGCAGCCGCCTCGGTTGGGTTCAAACCCGGGAACTCCGGGTCAGTAGCCGAGCGCTGCGTTTTGATGAAGGCGAAACGCTAAATACCCCGTGGGCTGTGCGATGTCAGTGCTCGTTAAAGATCCCCAGGTGGTCGAAATTATTCCGGAGCCCTCCACTACGGCACTACGGACACCTCTTTCTTCTTTCACTCCCTCCTTTATTCCTTCTCTTATGGCGCGGTTCAGTGGTCCGCCGATGTTTGAGACAGATACTGCGCCATTTCCTTTCACCAAAAAACAATTTTCATTTCATTTTTTCTTCGGCGGACCCGGTTTTGCGCCGCGCGTGTCTTTCGATCATTTCTCCTTTCTGCACGAGTTAACCTGACGCGGTGGCTCAGTGGTTCGGGCGCTCGGCTATACTTATCCAGAGTACTCAGGTTCGAACCCGACCGCGGCGGCAGCGTTTCGATGGACGCGAAACGCTGAGGCGTCCGTGTGCTGCCCGGGCGATGTCAGTGCACGTTAAAGATCCCCAGGTGGTCGAAATTATTCTGGAGCCCTCCACTACGGCACCTCTTTTTTCTTCTTTCACTCCCTCCTTTATCCCTTCCCTTACGGCGCAGTTCTGGTGTCCAACGATATATGAGGCAGTTACTGCGCCATTTCCTTTCCTCAAAAACCAATTATTATTATTATTATTATTATTATTATTATTATTATTATTATTATTATTATTATTATTATTATTATTATTTTGCGTGCTAGCGACTGAGTCAGCTCGGGTGTGACGTCATCATCCTCTAAATTTTGCGTCATCCTGTCACGTCATCTCGCATGGCGGTGGCCCTGGTTCGATTCCCACCAAGACCCCAATTTTCTTATTTTTATTCTAATGTCTGATGACTTACAGACTCATGCCGTCACATCACTTAGTGACGTCACAGAGGACCAACTTCCGGCGACGTATTTTGCGGACACTTCCGGCGTCCACATAGCGACCTAATGCTTTCGCATTAGAAATCACGAGGTGGTCCAGGCCAGTTCATAGAAGGCGAAGGACGCAGCAACTTTTATTTGCCTGAAGGATCACGCCACAAACCTCTGGAGTAGCAGCTTTCGCGTCTTAACCTGTTTTTCGTAACACCGGCCCTCACCCTGCTCTTTCTCTACTCCTCTCACTATGCAGGAGTGGGACAAAGATTTAGCCACGAAAGCCCAAGAAACTGCGAATTCCTGCGACCCCACCAAGCAAGGTAAGGCCGAAGAAGTTAAGGAGGTGGGTACGCTTTGTCAACGGCTGCACATATACACATTTGTTGACAGTATCCCGGTAGCGTGCGCTCGATCAGAGGATGTAAATTTTGACGGAAAAGAATGCAGAAGCGATACGAAAAGGGGCAAAAGAGAGAACCAGACAGACAAGAAAGTTTTGCATGCGTGAATTTCAAACCAGCGATATAGCCTTAATGTTTTCTACCTTTTAAATTTGTGTCGATTTCACTACTTCCTTGATCCCTGCCTGTTCATCTACTGTGTGACTGCTACCGCGCCTTTTTCTGCAACTATGACCAACGTATCAGAGCTGGGTGTACTAAAAAGAGTGTCTTCGATACCGATACCCGATACCCTCAAGAATTTTATTTTCAATACCGAATCAAGGCACAGAACCGAAGTTAATTTGCAATACAGTTACTCGATGCTGTATCGTCGGCACTTCGAACACGCTGCTTAAATCGCCGACATTAGTTAAGGTGGTAATATGATTAGCTAAGTAAATAAATTTCTCCATGGTTTCTGTAATGATTTCTCGTGCATTCGTTATAGCTCCCTGTTTCTCATAAGGCTTCAACGAATATAGTCGCACAGGTTTCTTTAAGTTCCAGTTCCTCTAAGGAGCACTGTCGGCTCAGCTGAAGGCATGGTGACCATTTCAGCCACCACTACCATATCCAGCCTAGTAACTTTCTTCATGCGAACCGGTCTGCGAGCGCTTAAATGCATGCGAACAAATTCGAAACTTTTTCTCGTGCTTTTAGTTTGTTACCGCGCTGTTTACTAGGATTCCTCTGCTCGCGTTAAATAATGCAATCTCCATGCGCTCGGGAAAGCCGAACATTTTGTTTTCAACAGGCTCTCGAAAATGAAGATCCTGCATTAAAGGGCCACAGAAAGGGGTGTTTGAACTTGGCTTTAAAATGCTTGCACTATTTAGAGTACAGGCCATCGAGCGTCTATGCCGCGTACGAGACCTCAAATGTGAGCGGGAAATTTAAAATACATTTTTAAAAGCTCCCGCTTTCCCACCTCGCGGCAACGCGCGGTGCCGGGCTTTCGCACGAAAACCTGGCAGACGACGTCACGTCTTGCAAGTGACGTCAGCAGCCGGGGGTTATCATTGGTTCACAGCGCCGAACTCTTTCAGACGTCACACGCTACCGCGGCCGCGGCCACTCCGCGCGCGCCGCAGCCAGCGGAGGTAGGGGAGCGGCCGAGGGAGTGGAGCCGGCGGATTGATTGATTGTAAAACAATTATTGCGTCGAGAGCAGGTTGCAGGAGACAAATACTAGATGGCCGCTAGCCCATGGCTGGCGGCGACCTCATTGGCCCGCTCGATTGCCCGTACTTGAAGGTTAGGGTCCGAGCTGACCAGCACGGCCTCCCACCGCTCGGGAGAAGGGAGCTGTATTAACTCCGCCGGAGGCGGATCATTTGCGCAGTTCCAGAGAATGTGGTCGTATGTGCCCTATCACCACATTTATGGCAGTTTGGGTCGTACTGGCCAGGGTACATGAGGGCATGCATTGCCAGATTCAGAAGGGAGCGTGTTTGCAGTCGGCGCCAGGTAACTTCCTGTGCTTTTGTTAACGATTTGTAGGGAGGGGCATATGCGCGCCTCTCCAGCCTAAAATGATGGGTGATTTCGTGAAATGAGATCAACCCGTCCCTTGTGAATTTCGGGTCGGAGGGCGAAATCACTGCCCGGTCGACGAAACCTCGGGCTTGCGCGTGAGCCGCCTCGTTCCCTGGATCAGACGAGTGGGCCGGGACTCAGATCAATTCAACTTCTCAAATCGGAAGGGGGGCATTTCGAAGGATGCGGAGTGAGGTAGATGTGATACGGCCCCTCGCGAAATTGCGAATGGCTGTTTTGGAGTCGCTGAATATAATATCAGCACGCGTGTTCACTATAGCTAAAGCTATTGCCGCTTCCTCGGCCGTCTCGGAGGAGGTGGTTTCTATCGACGCGGCCGCCAACGGGGCGCCGTTCCCGTTCACCGCAACCAGTGCAAACGCTTTTCTCTGGGTTTGCCGGTATTCCGCTGCGTCCACGTACGCCACATTGTCGTTCCGGCCGTATTTGATGTGTAGGGCACGAGCCCTTGATATGCGTCGGCCTTCGTGGTGCGCGGAGTGCATGTTCTAGGGTAGGGGTTTAATGAAAAGAGCTTTCCTGATGTGCGTGGGTGATTGCGTTTTCGAGTCCCTCTCTGGGAGCTCTTCGCACACCTTTAGTCTGTATAGGATGGCCCTTCCCGCGCTCGTACGAGTGAGTCGTACGAGGTGGGAAACGAGGTGCGCCTCGCACAGCTCCGAGAGTGTGTTGTGTACCCCAAAGGCCAGCAACCTTTCCGTGGACGTACTGTGCTGGAGCCCAAGGGCCGCCTTGTATGCCTGCCGGATTGCAGCGTCAACCTTGTTACTTTCCGCGAGCTGCAGTTGCAGGTAAGGGAGGTAGAAGACGATTTTGCTCAGCACGAAAGCCTGCACAAGTCGACATTTTTTAATTGGTTTTTTGGTGGAAAGGAAATGGCGCAGTATCTGTTTCATATATCGTTGGACACCTGAACCGCGCCGTGGTAGAAGGGGTAAAGGAGGGAGTGAAAGAAGAGAGGAACAAATAGGTCCGTAGTGGAGGGCTCCGGAATAATTTCGACCACCTGGGGATCTTTAACGTGCACTGACATCGCACAGCACACGGGCGCCTTAGCGTTTTTCCTCCATAAAAACGCAGCCGCCGCGGTCGGGTTCGAACCCGGGAACTCCGGATCAGTAGTCGAGCGCCCTAACCACTGAGCCACCGCGGCGGGGCACAAGTCGACATAGATTTTTCTCTTTCATGCCTGGTCTTTTGTTGGAGATCCGTCTGATTAGGCGCACAGTCTGATTGACCGTGGCCGTAATGCTGTTGATTGTTTCAGTGTTTTTGCGATTTCTCTGTATGTACATGCCCAGTATACGTATGGTTTGGACCTCCTTGACCGGAAGTCCTCGCACATATACATTCAGAGGGGTCGGCGGGGTCAGGTTTGCGTTTCTACCGCGTGGCATCGCCCTAAGAACCAGCAGTTCCGATTTCGAGTGCGAGCATTCAAGGCCCGCTCCCGACGCGTAAGTTTCAACTATGTCAGCCGCCTGCTGCAGTGTATCTTCTATTTGGCCGTCATTCGCAGCGGTCACCCACAGGGTGATGTCCGCGTATAAGGTGTGCTGCACCCCGGCAAGGCGGCGAGTTTGGGGGGTAGTGTAATGAGTGCAAGGTTAAAAAGGAAAGGCGAGAGCACCGAGCTTTGTGGCGTGCCTCGGCTTCCCAGAGGAATGGGCCCCGATTTGAGGCCACCTAATGCAAGCTCTGCAGTCCGCTCGGATAGGAATGATCGGACGTAATTGAAGTCCGTTCTCCCGGGTCATTTTAGAGAGGTGCGTGAGGATGGCCTCATGCGAGACGTTGTCGAAGGCCTTGTTCAGGTCTAGCCCGAGCACTGCCTTTGTTCCGGTCCCGCGTGGAGGGTCCAGCACGTCCTTCTTAAGCTGGAGCATCACGTCCTGCGTGGACAGGCTAGCCCTAAAGCCAATCATTGTGGGAGGAAGTAGGTCGCCGTCTTCCGCGTAATTTTGCAATCGGTTAAGGATGACATGCTTCATGAGTTTTCCGATGCAAGACGTGAGGGAGATGGGCCGCAGACTCTCTATCGAGAGTTTCTTTCCCGGGTTGGGGATGGTCACCCGTGCATGCCTCCATTCCTGGGGGATCTCGCCTTCCCTCCAATAGGTGTTCATTAAGTCTGTCAGAGCCGCGACAGACTTGGGGTCTAGGTTTCTGAGCGTCTTATTCGACACTCCGTCCGGTCCCGCCGCGGAGGTGGTACGGAGCTGACCCAGAGCAAACCAGACGTCGGCATCTACTATGTCCGCGTCCAGGGTCTCATTCGGGAGGTCTTCGTATGCGGGTAGGGGGTCTGTATGCGACGTATTCAGGTAGCGTTTTTGCAGTTCAGCGAGTAGCTCTGCGTTTGTACCCTAATGCTGGTGAATTAGTCTAGTGAGTTGGTCGCGTTGTGTGGATTTTGTGTGTGTTGGGTCGACCAGGTGGCGGAGCAAGAGCCATATCTTTTTGCATCCCATTTTCCCATTCATATTATCACAGACCTGGCCCCATTGTTTTTCTTGCAGTTCTAGCCTGTACGTTTCGATTTGGCGCTCGAGGTGCGCTATACGCTTGCGTAACTTTCTGTTGTGTCTCTGTTCCTTCCAGCGATTTAGCAGAATGGCGCGCGCTTCCCACATGTGGAGGAGTTTAGAGTCTGTCGTTTGATTCGGCTCCTCAGTAGGCGTCTCGACCGTGGTGGTCGTGACGTCGTCTTTGAGTGCAGCGATCCACTCCGTTAGGTTGTTGATCTGACCGGGGGCAGTCTGCTCTCGTAAGCGTCTGAACCTATCCCATTCGGTAATGCGAGTGCGCATGGGGCGCAGTTTGTGCAATTTCGTGTGAAATGTCGTGGCTAGTATGTAATGGTCGCTTCCCAGTGTGTGTTTCGTGTTGATCCAGTGGGCGTCGCGAATGTTTTTTGAGAGAGTGAGATCCGATGAGGTATCTAGGCTAACGGTATTTCCTACCCACGTGTTTTCTTGGGGATCGTTAAGAATTGTGAGGCCCAGGTTTTGTACCGTTTGCCACAGCTTGGTGCCCTTGGGGCTGCTTCTGCGATAACCCCAAGCTGAATGTTGGGCGTTAAAGTCCCCTGCCACCAGGAGCTGTGCCCTGGCGGCCAGGCCCGTGGCTTTAAGCAGTAGGTCGGGAATGCCTTAACCTCTGTCTTTCAAGGAACTGTATAAGTTCAGAATAAAGAGATTTGCGTCTCCCTTTTTCCTCGGCACAATTTCTAGTAATGTGTATTGTTCGTTAGAACTGTCTATAGTGTGTTGTATCGCCGTAATGTTGCATTGCACAAAGGTAGCGGTGAACGGGGTCGTCGCCGTCGTCACTGCGTTCTAGTCGCGAATGAAGGTTTTATAGCCTGGTAATTTCACCGGGCCGCTAGCTTCTTGAAGGGCTATCACGTCCGGTTGTCTACCTAGGTTTTGGATGTGAAACTGCAGGTTTCCACGTTTGTTCCAGAATCCCCTGCAGTTCCATTGCCATACCTCAATTTGTTGTGGAGGGGCCGTGGTGAGGTTTGGGAGGGATGATCACGGGCAAGGTCGCCACTGGTGGCATTACGTTACGGCTTGCCTCCAAGGCCGCGAGGCGCTCCACTACTTGACTAAAAAAGGTAGCGATGTTTGTACCCAGTTGGGTTACTTCCTTCGTAAGAGTGTTAACTTTTTCCTCGAGACCGCTAAATTTGTTCTCGAGGGCGTTCATTTCGGTTCTTATCTTGTCTGCAGCCTTAGGTTTGATTGTCGGTTGCGAGGTTTCCTCCTGGGACGCTTCCGCAGCGCGTTTCGTTCCGGAGCTCTCGTTCGAAGGAGCCGGCCTTTTGAGGTTAGTGCGGCTATCCGTTTCCATCGCATTACTGGTGGAGGGTATAGCGCTTAGCCCGGGAGAGGGGAGCGTGCGAGATACGTGGGGCATGGCTGTTGAGGGGGGTTGTAGTGATTTAAACAGCCTTTTAATTTCGGCCATCTCTCTCTGCATTTGCGCAATGGTTTCGTCTCTGGACTGTATTTTGGCTAGGAGCTCCTTCTCGTGAGCCGTATAGTTTTGGGAGGCCGCATCCGGCCAGTTCACCTGCTTCTTCGAGCAGCTTCCACTCCTGCTCCTGCTCGCACTCCTCCGTCTGTCCTTGCTTCCCTGCCTGGAACTGCCACCCTGGCCCGACCACAGCGGTGGGAAAGAAAGGGATCCGTGGCGGGATTTGCTGCACCGACGGTGGCTCGACGATCGATTGCCGGCCTCGACTCTGGAACCGCTGGTCGCTTTCCTCATTTTTCTTGTTTTGTTGTCGGTTGTGTCTGGGGCGGCGGTCTACAAAGCGATGCTTGCAGTTCCTGATTCCGGTGTTGTGGGCGCCTTTGCACACAATGCACTTTGGCCTGCACGTGTGCTCCTCCCCCTCGGCTGGGGGAGGGTGTTCTTCAATGCATCTGCGGCACAGTGGCGTCCTGGGTTTGTAGCAGACATCCGCCCTATGGCCGACTGTTCTGCAGTTGAAACACGTTTCGACCTGCTCCCTGTACGGGTGCACGCGGAAAGGACTCTCCCAATAGTAGATGGTGTCTCTAGCCTTCTTGGCGGCGAAAGTCACCAGGATGGACATTGATTAAGAAATCCCTGTCGGACATCATCGGCTGTCCCGCTATCGTATGCATAATAAATGACGCCGCTCGTGGAGTTGTCCGGCGCTGACACGTACGATGTCACCGCGGTGGCTCAGTGGTTAGGGCGCTCGACTACTGATCCGGAGTTCCCGGGTTCGAACCCGACCGCGGCGGCTGCGTTTTTATGGAGGAAAAACGCTAAGGCGCCCGTGTGCTGTGCGATGTCAGTGCACGTTAAGGATCCCCAGGTGGTCGAAATTATTCCGGAGCCCTCCACTACGGACCTATTCGTTCCTATCTTCTTTCACTCATTCCTTTATCCCTTCCCTTACGGCGCGGTTCAGGTGTCCAACGATATATGAGACAGATACTGCGCCATTTCCATTCCACCAAAAACCAATTATTATTATTATGTCGCTTCGTACGTTTTGTCGCCCATCTTGAGCAGTGTCAGGTTGCTGTACACCGAATCCCTGAGCTTATTCGGTGTGCTAATGGTGAATGTATTGTTAACTGTGTTAACACGAAGGCTGTCTTTATTCACCACCTCTTAAAGCGGTAGGTCGAACGCTACACACGTAGCTCGGAGAATGTTGCGCAGCGCGACGGTGCGCAAGTCCATGCCTCGCGGCCTGATGACGTCTTTATAGTCGTTTGTTGGTAGACGTGGGAGTGGTGCCTGCCTACGTCGGGCAGGTGGATTTTTCCGAAGAGTGGATTTGGACCTGCCTTCGTTGCGAGGAACGCCGGTAGCGGTGCCGTGCTCCTTCCTCGGCGTCTTCGGTGCGTTCGTTGGGTCTGCGTTCACATGAATGGCGTCCTTCGCTCCGGTGCGCCGGTAGCGTTCTTGCAGGTTGGGTACGGTCTTCCATCCTCCTTCAGGATGCGATCGTTCTGGGCGGTCCGCGTGGTTAGCGGGTCCCAGCGGCGCGGCACCGGCGTTCGGCCTAGCGTTAGGCCAAACGCGGTTCACCAAGTGTTGACTCTTAAAGTCCCGAAAGATGGGTAACCAGTGGTCGTACCTGGCGAAGTCCGGTATCAGTTGGCATGAAGCACCTTTCGGAATCCTTTGCGCAATTGACAGGAGATAGAGAAAGCAATGACGCGTCCAGGACTGAACGAACCCGCGAAGGGCGACGCGCCAAGCGTCCCGGACGCGCGAAAACGAAACTATACGGCCGAAGTCGTAGTGGCTGCAGCTCCGAAAAAAGCGCCCTCCTCCGACGGCGTCACGAGCCCCTCCGAGCCGGCGGAAGAGAGAGGGGAGGGAAAGCGCGAAGACGCGGAAGTTCAAATTTTGTCTGCATATAACTCAGCTTCCGCAAAACGCATTAGAATAATTCTTGCTAGGGGATAATTATGAACTGTCGTCTTTTAACATCCCAGACATATCGCACCTTTATTGAGACCCCCTTTCTGGGTCCCTTCAAGAATTGGAAAAAAACTACGAAAATAAAAGTGTGTCAAGTTATATTAGGCAATACAAAACTTTGTATTCTTTGTTATTAGATGTTGCCTTTAAATAAAGGTATCAAATAACAGCATTTGCTTGAAGTGCCAGTTCAAAAGAGCCCCCTGATTCGGCCGTGTTATAAACAAAGCAAATTAAAAAAGGCCCTTCATACAGCATACATGCACTTTGCCTTGTGTTGGATGAAGGTGCCTATTATCAACGAATAAAAGTGAAGCATGGGCAAGTCGACTCGAATATCCTGCACACGTTAAGAAACTCACGTTTCACTAGCGCCTCTTGAGAACGCCTTTCGGTTACACTTGTATCTCTAAATGAAACGAAAGCCTCAGCCGATGCATTTGGTGCTGCCAGCGCTGACTGCCATATTTACCCGCGTGTAGAAGAGTGCGTGAACTTTGTCGTGCTGACAAAGTGCACAGCAGCTCATCATGACAGTGGAAGTCTTCCCTTTCTTTTGGAAACCACCGCAAATTGAAGTAAAGGTGACAAACATGAACAACAGTTGGTTCCATCGCACTAGGTTTTGTCAGCAAACGATGGTTGAATCTGGAGGTAAATCCCTGCGTAGCGGCATCCAAGGGTGTTAAAAACCAGTTTAGGCTGCGCAACGGCTAGCCTAGCATAAGCGTCTGCGCGAACACAGTATTGGTGAGAAGCTTTTGTAGCTCAGCGTATTTTGCGCTATTCACGTTTGCACCAGTTGTGCTGCATCTGTATCGGCGACACTTGTATGAAGGAGTTTGTTCTCTCTACCACAACTCTGAGCTATCTCCTCCTCCCTTCTCGCAACTTACACGTCGTCTATCTGCCAGACAAAGTACGTAGGAAGAGAGAAGTCTGACCGGGCCAACGGCAATGGCGCACCAATGTCGAAGCTTGGACGAGTTGGTCGAAATGCGTTTTAAAACAGCGCGAAGAGACACGGAACAGACGGGACGTCAAGCCCGGCTGTTCAAAGTGTGCACAGAGGCTTACGAGAGTTCGCTCACGGGAGCGCGCACTGCCGTGCGGCCACAGGAGCGCTGATGCACTGTCCGGGATGAGCCCCTGCGCCCGGTAGGCCGCAAGCATGTCACGACGCAGTTGGGCGAACGCGGTACAGCGGAGGAGCAAGCGCTTCGATGCTTTCACTTCTGGCAAGCGATACCTAATACTGATACTCAGAATGTGTCGAAAGATGCTACTCAAGATACGTGTATCTTCGATACTGCCGATGCCTGCAACGTAGTTGCGCGCACACTGTGGCTTAATTCTGTAGAACGAGCAGGCTTTAGTGCGGCGAGCTGTATACTATGAATAAAGTGTGACGTATCACCACCGGGAACAGGTGACACTGGTATCTCTGAGGTCTTCGCTTTACGTAGCATGGCCTAAATGTCGTCAGTATTTCCATGGGAAATAATTAAATAAAAAAAATTAAGGTGCTTGACCTCTCTGAAGCGAATCATGGGCTATAAGGAATGCCATAGCGAAGGGCTCCTGATTAATTTACCCCACCTGAAGACCTATAACGTGCGCTTACATCGCTCATCGCAGGAACACTTATACTAGTCTTTTCTTGCCTGTGCAGAAGCGGTGCGTTTGGTCGAGGAACACTACTGAAGCTAGAGCTACTGAAGAGGATATTGTCATTACATGCGTCATTCAATCAATCAGTGAAATTTGCTGCCGCACGTTCATGTGCGATTCTTGCTAGCAAGGATAACCGTCTTGTGCACGGCTCTATAGTCAGTAGCTGATGGCGACGAATGGTTCATCCCGTCCCAACACGCGGCAATTCGAGCGTACTGTGAAGCGGCAGCGAAACTTTTAATATGTTGCTTTCGCGTGGTGGTAGTGCTTTCGCGACTGCCAGAAGTCTCGCAACTGCCATTCGCTCTATAAGAGCGTCTTACATAGGTTGAGCCGGATTGAACCACAGACAATTTTGTTCTTGTTATTGATCCCATATGGTCTCATTGCGGACTGCGCAGTGGAAGACGCCGCGGCAGGTATCACCCAGAACACGGGATCTGCCAAAGCAACGGACCCAGCCGCGAAGAATGGGATGGCGGTAATAGAGAACTGGATCAAAGGGAAGGAAAAATTTGACGTCGCTGCCTTGGATAAATACGCCAAACCATCAGACGCAGATGCTGAAAGGTTCTCGCAGGTATGAAATAAGATCTTCCTCCGAAGAAAACTTTTTTTCAGGCGAAAGCCTTCCTTGGCTCATGAGGGCCGTGGAAGGAAGTTGTAGACGGGAGATATGTCCGCACGAACTGTCAGTCATAAGTTGTGTGGCAAATAGAACAAAAATGCAAAAGTTGTTTAAGCAGCAGTTCTAAAGCCACGTATATGTAATGAAATAAAGAAACCAGAAATTAAAATGATAAAAACGAACAGTAAACATAAATTAAGAAATAAAGAACTAAAAAAACGAAATTTACGGAAAATAATAGAAAATGAAGGAAGAAAGAGGACAGGGAAAGGCTCTCGCATTTGCACTCTTAGTCACATTTAAGTGCAATCCTGTAATTTTTTTCTGTAGAGCGTGGGCTGAACGTTTCTGCACATAGATGTGCCGAAATTAAAACTTGCAATCTGAAGTAAAAATAGCGAATTTTATCTGTGAGTTCTTTCTCTGCCATGATACGCTATTACATGGTTTGAAACTCGCTTTTATCTTCACCTCATCAGCATGACTACGCCCACTGCAGGGCAAAGGCTTCTCCCAAATATGCCCAGTTAATCTGGTTCTGTGGCAGATCACTTTGAAACTCTAGTGGCAACCAGCCTGACTGAAGAATTATAAGCACAATAAATGTACAGCGATCTATAATATCGCAGTTTTTTATACATCCCGTGAGGCCATATTTACGGTCAAATGTACTGTCTGGCTGTGAAAACCACACAACCGAAGCATCACGACAACAGATATTACGGATCATTTGTATGGCATAGGTGGATCCCGCGTGATTACATTGTGTACGAATGCATTATGCAACTATCCCAAAGATTAAAACATGCAGCCAATAATTTTGTGTCTGCCCTCTTTAAAAATAGAGATAATTTACATTTACGCATGTTACGTAAATCCCCTATCAGAATGACAACGTACACAGGCCTGCTCATTGCAACCATTTCTGCAGTCAATGCGTAAAATTCGATTAGCCTGAAATCTTTTCTTCCCCTGAGCCAAGCGATCACCTCTCATGCCTGAAGTGCACTCATTATCCGCGTGCTCCTTCACTGCAGATCATCTGGGGAATGACTGCTCACGTCGGTTGCGGCTACTTAAGGTTCAAGAACAAGGCCCAACCCACAGAAGACCCGCAGGAAATCCTCGTGTGCAACTACAAACCCGGGTGAGTTTCGAGGGACCGCATTTTTTACCGGCAGGTACACAGTGCACTGCCCACATACGCACGCTGCAGCCATGAAACATTACCAGTGCTGGGATGTTGAAGAAAATTGTGGGCTCTAGAAGTTAGCAGAGTGCGCTTAATTGTGTTTCAGATATTTTTTTCCTTAATGAAGCCAGTCATTACCGCATTGTAAGGCCCAAGAGATAGCCGAGCCCCACCGACAATAAACTCCCTGTTTCACATTGGTTCGCTAGCAGCTGTCGCCCAAGGCTAATACCACGCACAAACCCTCACTAATCTCCTTTTCAAACAGCTGCATTATGTTCTCTCTGTGACGGGTTTGATATTTTTCTCTGTCCTCCACAATGCTCTCACCTGCGACCACTCATAAAGGCAAAAGCCCTATGTAGATCATCATCAACGAAATCCGGCATTGGCCGAAAAAGTGGCCACGAAAATTAAATGTGATGTCACCATGAAACTGAAACTGAAATTGGCTGTTGGGGAAGGAAAATGGCGCAGTGTCTGTCTCGGCGGACACCCGAACCGCATTGTAAGGAAAGGGCTAAAGGAGGGACTGAGAGAAGAAAGGAAGAAAGAGGTGCCGTAGTAGAGGGCACCGCAATAATTTCGACCACCTGGGGATCTTTAACGTGCACTGACATCGCACAGCACACGGGCGCCTTTGCGTTTCGCCTCCATCGAAAAGCGACCGCCGCGGTAGGGTTCGAGTCCGGGTACTGCGGATCAGTAGCCGAGCGCCCTGACCACTGCGCCACCGCGGCGGATTCTCACCATGGTTCCGGAACTGGAGATGGCGTCATCTGACCGAAAGTAAAACCGAAAATGCCGTCAGCAAAGCCGGAATCGACGTGTGGCTAGGTTAAAATCGCCGCTCTTTGTGTACGCTTATGTAGTGCAGTCTTTCCTAGGGCCCTTCAAGCTAAAGCATTTGAAACATTAGTACTAGTTACTAGCTAGTACGAACAAGTGAACAGCCGCGGCGGTAACTTAGTGGGTATGGCGCTCGGCTGCTGAACCGAAGACGCGGGTTCGATCCCGGCCGCGGTGGTCGCATATCGATGGAGGCGAAATGCTAGAGGCACGTGTACTGTGCGATGCCAGTGCACGTCCAAGAACCCCAGGTGGTCGAAATTACCGAAGTCCTTCACTGTGGTGTCCCTCATGGCCTGAGTCGCCTTGGGACGTTAAATCCTTGTAAACCAAAGCGAGCTAGTAAACACATTTAGTCAACTAGTAGCCCACGATGACACACAAATGTTTTGGCATTCACAACGCTTCAGTGGAAAAGCGCCCTCCGTCATTTTTTTTTCAAATTCGTGCTTAATAACTATATTTTGCCGGCTTTCAAATTCCCAAACCTCTCCGGATCTTAGGCGGTGCATCGATTACTAGAGGCCGGAAGCCCCTGCGCTGGACGCAAGATGATGTTCCAGCCGCAGAGGCTCTGTTTCGAATGAGGCTAAATGCACAATATTGTCACGACTCGGTAGAACCCCGAGGAGAGCTTAAAGATAACGGTTTACTGGTCAACCAGAAAGAGTTCCTGCGGGCTTCAGCTTCTTTGTCTTCCCGTCTCGCTCTCGTAGACCCAGTCGTCATCTTGGGCGTCTTCTTGCATGAGGCATTTGCCCCCCTCCTCAGGAAGCATCGTCTCGATGGTCACAAAAGGAAGTAGGAGGTCAAGATCGGTCCAAATAGAACGGCTTCATGCGTACAACATGGACGACGTCGACCTGTTTCTGGCGTCGCTTGGATGTCGATAACCCGTCGGGGACATCCTCATACGTTACGTCGGTTAAACTTCTCAGTGCAACATAGAGCCCGAAGTATCGCCGTAATAGTTTTTTGGATAGTCCAGGGCAGCGAATAAGCGTCCTGACCCACACTTCGTCGCCAGGTTTTTATATATTGCATGTCTGTGGTGATGATTGTAGAGTCGTGAATCATACTCCTGCTGAGTTCTGACGGGAGCACGCGCTAGTTGGAGAGCTTCCTCTGCGCGCTGTGCGAATTCCTCGGCGTCCTGATCGACATCGTCGCCGTCGACATTCGGGAGCAACATGGCGTCCAATATTTGTCACTGGTGGCCCATGGAGAAGGCTGAAAGGCGTCATGCCAGTGGTGTCTTGTTGTGCCGTATTGTAGGCGAACGTGTCGTAGGGAATTTCGTCCCAATTCTTGTGGTCCACATTGACGTACAGTACTCACGGATTGAAATAGGACATTCGGAGCGCGTGGCCGTCGCTTCATGGAGCGCCGCCCGTAGACACTCATGGAACCAAGGTGGTGCATTGTGGTATGGCGCGAGAGGGAGAACATCTACAAAGCAGAATTGTTCCTTCCAGTAGCCAATGAGCCGGCCTGTGGCTTACCACATGCCTGCGTGGCACTGCAAGGCTAGCGCTCCGAATGTCCTATTTCAATCCGTGAGTACTGTACATACAGAGCATGTCTGCGGTGGTCTTATTGAGGCGTTTCGTGAATATGTTGGTTTGAGGGTGAGAGGCCGTCGTTTTACGATGACTGGTACCGCTGAGGCGGAGAATGGTTTCCAAAAGCTCGGCCGTAAAGACAGTTCGTCGGTCAGTTATAATGAGTGCCGGAGCGCCATATCTAAGGACAATGTCCTCAACGAAGAACCGAGCTTCTTCGAAGGCGGTACCCCTGGGCAGAGCCTTTGTCTCGGCGTAGCGAGTTAGATAATTGGTGGCGACAATTATCCTTTTATTACTTAGCAGTAGACGTCGGAAATGGTCCCAGGAGGTCCATGCCAATTTGTTTGAAATGTGTCTTTGGCACTTGAAGAGGGTGGAATAGGCCGGCTGGTATTTCAGGGTGTGGTTTACGACGTTGGCAGTCTACGCACGTCCGTACGTAGTGCTTCACTGTCGCCGGCAGTTTCTGCCAGTAGTATCCGCGCTGTACTCTAGCCAATGTGCGGGTGTAGCCTAGGTGGCCGGCGGTTGTCTCGTCATGGCACGCATGCAAGACTTCTGGGCGGAGAGCTGTTGGGACGACGAATAGATGCCTGTTCCCCCCAGGACGGAACTTCTTGTAAGTTACGTCGTTGCGAAGAAAGAATGAAGAGAGGCTGCGTGCGAAAATCTTATGCGCAGCCGTAGTTCGCTTCTCCAATAAATTAATAAAAGTGAGCAATTCCTGGTCCTATTTCTGCTGTTCGCAAAGAGCTGCGTCATCAATGACTCCTAAAAAAAGCAGTGTCTTCATTGGCCATGGCGGAGCGTTCAACCGGTGCTCGCGAAAGGCAGTCAGCATCCGCATGCTTCTTTCCGGATTTGTAAATAACCGTCATGTTGAACCCTTGTAACCGAAGGCTTCAACGCGCGAGTCTCCCTCAAGGGTCCTTTAAGTTCGTCAGCCAACAGAGAGAGTGATGGTCGCTAACGACTTGAAAGAGGCGAGCGTACAAGTAGGGGCGGAATTTCATAACCGCCCATACCACTTCAAGGCATTCTTTTTCTGTTGCCGAGTAGTTCGCTTCTGTTTTAGAGAGAGTCCTGCTGGCATAAGCAATCACTTTTTCCACACCATACTGGCGCTTCAAACATACAGCGCCTATACCCACATTGCTCGCATCGGTATGAAGCAGCGTTGGGGCGTCGCCATCAAAGTGCGCCAGGAAAGGTAGAGTCTGTAGACGTCTCTGGAGCTCATTAAAAGCTTCGTGCTCTTCTTCACCTCAGCGAAAGACAGCGTTGTCGCGTGTCAGTGAAGTTAATGGCCAGGCAATTCCTGAGAAGCCAGCAATAAATCGACGGTAATAGGCGTGAAGCCCCAGGAAGCGCCGCAACGTCTTTTTGTCCGTAGGTGTTGAGAACTTGCCCACTGCGGAGAGCTTTTCGGGATCAGGCAGGAAACCTTCTTGGCTAACGACGTGTCCTAAGAATTGCAGCTCCCCGTAACCGAAGTGGCACTTCTCGGGGTGTAGTGTGAGGCCCGCAGATCGAATGGCCTGAAAAACAGCTAGAAAACGGCGTAGATGCTCCTCGAAGGTGGCCGAAAACACGATCACGTTGTCGAGATACACCAGGCATGTTTGCCACTTGAGTCCCGAGAGCACAGTGTCCATCAGGCTCGGAAATATTGCTGGTGCCAAGCATAAACAGAATGGAAGAACCTTAATCTCATACAATTCGTCGGGAGTAACGAATGCTGTCTTCTCCCGATCCCTCTCATCTACTTCAATTTGCCAATATCCACTTTTCAAATACATTGATGAGAGGTAACATGCATTTCGTAGCCGATCAAGGGAATCATCGATGCGAGGGAGAGGTTACACGTCTTTTTTGGTCACTTGGTTGAGCTTCCGGCAGTCAATGCAAAATCGTACGCTGACGTCCTTTTTTTTAACAAGTACCACGGGGGAAGCCCAGGGACTGGATAACGTCGTCTCTAAGCATTTCGGCCACCTGGCGCTCAATGGCTTCGCGTTCTTTGGGAGCCACATGGTAATTGTTTTGTCCAATCGGGCGAATCGCGATGTTTGGACAAAGGCGTTTGGCCGATCCACGATTCTGAAGCAAAACAGTCTCGAAAGTGATCTATGAGATCCAAAAGGCGTTCCCGTTCTGAAGACGACCAATTTTGGCTCACATCGACGACGGTTGCGGGTGCCTTGCTCACTGATCCTTCCTGTTGCAGCAAAAAACAGTCCTGCGCACTTGGGAAGCTGTTAAAAAGGGGCACAGTTGTGCTTTTGGGAATTTGCTGACGCTCGTCGCTGTTGTTTGTCAGCACCACTTCGCTTTGCCCATTGGCCAAATTGACTAGCCCTCGAGCTATAGAAACACCTCGGCTGAGCATCAGGGTGACTTCCCGTTCGGCGACACCATCGCCAGTATGCGCAACGTCGCACTTCACTTCAACAAGGGAGCATGATCGCGGAGGTAATTTCACCGTCTCATTGGCAACGCGTAAGGGCGTCAGTGGTACTTCCGCATAACCAAGGTCTTCATGAATATTGTTTAAGACAACGACGTTGTCCGGAAAGCTGATTACAGCCCCATAAAGGCTCAGAACGTCCAGCCCAAGATGAGGCCTTTGCAACAATCATAGAGAATAACGAAGCTGCCAACGAACACTTGAGTTTCCTATTCCTATCCGGGCAGTGCAGCACTTCCCAGTCGGTGCCAGTAGCTGACCCCCAGCACTTCTCATTACTGGCCCAGTCCATTCGGTTTTTACTTTGCGCAGCGTGTAAGCCTAGTTTTGGCTAATAATTTAAAAATAATTGAAATATAACCAACCCCTTTATATAGCCTTCATTGATTATGAGAAAGCATGGCTCAGGCATTGCGGAAGCAGGGTGTACATCAGCCTTATGTCAAAATACTGCAATATATATATATATATATATATATATATATATATATATATATATATATATATATATATATATATATATATATATATATATATATATAGGATCTGTACATTTACCATAGTCCTCCATAAAGTTAGCAATAAAATTTCAATAAGAATAGGCGTAAGTCAAGGGGACACGATCTCGCCAATGCTATTCACCGCCCCTGTTTAAAGGAGGTATTTAAACGCCTCAATTGGGAATAGGTGGGGATAAGAGTTAATGTAGAATACCTAAATAATCTGCGATTCGCTAATGACATTGCCTTGCTGAGTCACTCAGGAGATTAACTGCAAATCATGATCAATGAGTTAGACAGCCAGAGCAGTACGGTGGGTCTAAAAATTAACATGCAGAAAACCAAAGTAATGTTCAACCGTCTAGCCACAGAACAGTACTTCACATTTGGCAATGAAGTGTTTGAAGTGGTAACGCAATTTGTCTTTTTAGGCCAGGTAGTGACAGATGATCCGGATCATAAGAGGGAAATACCTAGAATGATAAGAATGGGGTGGAGCGCATATGGCAGGTTCTCTCAGATCATGAATAGCAGGTTACCAATATCCCTCAAGGGGAAAGTGTACAACAGCTGTATCTTACCGGTACTAACCTACGGGGCAGGAACGTGAATGCTAACGAAAACGGTTCAGCTTAAGTGAAGGGCAACACAGGGAGCCGTGGAAAGGAAAATGATAGGTGTAACGTTAAGAAACCGGAAGCGGGCAGAGTGGGTGAGGGAACAACACGCGTTAATGACACCCTAGTCGAAGTCAAGAGGAAGAAATGGGCTTGGGCAGGGCATGTACTGCGAAGGCAAGATAAGCGCTGGTCCTTAAGGGTAACGGAGGGGATTCCAAGAGAGGGCAAGCGTAGCAGTGGGCGGCAGAAGGAAAGGTGGGTGGATGAGATTAGGAGGTTTGCAGGCATAGGGGTAGCGCAGCTGGAAAAGGACAGGGTTAATTGGAGAAACATGGGAGAGGCCGTTGCCCTGAAATGGGTGTAGTCAGGCTGATGATGAATTGAAAAATCCGTCCCGGTATCCACCAGAGCGTGTCTCCAGCCCATCAGTGCAAACGGCCAGGTCAGCGCTAACAAGATCGTCTGGGTTGCTCGTCTCGTTCGGCATTTGCGGCGGAAGTTCGGTAAGGTCGGCGCTGTCAGTTTCGTTGTCGGGGCTGCTTATCTGGTTCGGCATTTTCGGCGGTAATGTAGGCGGTATTTTCGGTGGTAGTGCGACAATGTCAATGTGAACCACGGCGTCAGAATCACGGGTTGCAGTCGGCAGTTGCGGCGGTAGTGAGGGCTTTGAAACTTTTCGACAGGTTGCAACCTCCCCTCGCGAGGTTGCGGCCGTTAGTTTCCCCGGCGAGGGCTCGGGGTCCACATTCCGCTAATGTCCGCATCGCGACGACGCGTCGGCGAAGATGAACGCTGTGGAGATAGGGAGCGGCGGTGGAATTGAGCCCGGTGAGTCGGCTTCTCTGCTGAGCGGCTGATCCTTGATTCGGGCAGGGATAGCGCCGAAATGGCGGCGAGCAGAAGCAGGCTAGAAGGCCTACCCTTCTTGGCGGTAGCGGCAGTACCGATACACATGGCCAGGTTGTCCGCAGAAGAAGCACAGTGGTCGGCTGTCATAAGAGCGCCACATGTCAGTTCGGCGCGGTTGAGAGCGGCCGGGAGGTGCCCATTGCGGCCCCTGGAAGAATCGCGTCTGCTGATGGCTCGGTGAGCTCGGTGGGGCGTGGTCTTGCGGCGGGCGACGAAGGACTGCCGCATAGCTCGCGGGTTGCGGCTCGTAGTAAGGTGAAGTAATGATGGCCGTGTTGCTGTCGGGTTGTGGCATGTGGTATTGTTCGCAAATGGCTGCCGTGTTGTCAACTGGGTGAGACTCGTGGTATGGTGCAGACGGTGACAGGGCGTACCGGAGCTCTTTCCTGACGGCTGCTGCGACGGCCTGTGGTGACTGAACGCTCGTAGCAGTAATTCGCTGCAGCTCCTTAAGGACAATTTCTCGAATGAGATCTCAAAGAGTGGTCCTATCGGTTGCAGTGAGCGCCGCCGCAGTCGTCGGAACACCGTTGAAGGGTCGGTCGTACTGGCGGCACCGTTCTTGGAGGGCTCGCTCTATAGCTGTAGCGTCCTTGACGAACTCACTGACGGTTTGAGGTGGTCGCACACCAAGCCAGCAAACACCTGCTCCTTGACACCACGCATGAGATGCCATAGCTTCCTTTGCTCAATCATATGGGGGTCGGCACGGCGAAAGAGGCGAGTCATGTCTTCCGCAAACATAGCTACGCTTTCATTTGGCTTCTGGACGCACACTTCAAGCAGGCGCAGCGCATTCTCTCTTCGATCAGTACTGGCAAAAGCGTCCACAAGATGACGGCGGAAGTCATTACATGTGGACAAGCTGGCCTCGTGGCTTACAAACCAAGCTCTATAACTATCCTGAAGGGCAAAATAGACGTTTCAAAGCTTCTGGTCCGCGCTCCACTGGTTGAAATTCGCCACTTGTTCCAATTGGTCGAGCCAGTCTTCCACATCTTCAAACGCGTTCCCGCAGAAACACTCTGGCACTTTGGTGTTGGGAAGAGTCACCGGCGTAGGCGGGGAACCTGGCGAACTTTGACGTTTGAAGAGCCACCCGGCAGATGGTTGTACTCCGGGGCAAGGCCTCGACGGCGGAGGCTAGCGCTATGCACAGGCATTTCGATGTTCGGGACCCGCTGTGGACCGCCGGAAGGAGTCCTATGCATACCCAGAACCTCCACCAGTGTCACGACTGGATATAACCCCGAGGAGAGCTTAAAGATATAAAACTATTTACTGGTCAACCAGAGAGAGTTCCTGCGCATTTCAGCTTCTTGCTCTTCCCGCCTCACGCTCGTAGACCCAGTCGTCGACTTTGGCGTCTTCTTGCATGCAGCAATATTTGCAGGGCTTTAAGTTATCTGTAACGCGAGTTACAGCTACAACTTTGGCGACACACAATTCGAAATGTTCGCCATTAATCCATTTCCCTTCACTTCGGCGACATGTACTGTAGATTTTGATCGAAGGTTCTGCGGTATCTTGCCGCTCTGCGCAGTATAGCAAGCGGCGTCAGAGCACATTCCTCCTCCATTACACACTCTGCATATTTGCAGGCTCTGCCCTTTCATTTACACTTCCGTGCAGCTTCCCGGGCACTGCGCTCTCTCCGGACTGCGTTTATGGCCACCCAGCCGAACATTCGCTCATGGAAATAATACCATAACTATCAGTCCATTCTGGTCGTCTGAAATTCGGTTGAGCAGTGGTGTCAAATCCTACTGATGTGGAGTTCGCGGGTTCGAACCCGACCGCGGCGGCAGCGTTTCGATGGAGGCGAAGCTCATAGGCGCCCGTGTGCTATGCGATGTCAGTGCATGTTAAAGATCCCAGGTGTCGAAATTATTTCGGAGCCCTCCTCTACGGCACCTCTTCCATCCTTTCTTCTCTCAGTTCCTCCTTTATCCCTTCTCTTGCTGCGCAGTTCAGGTGTCCACCGAGATGTGAGCAGATACTGCGCCATTTTCTTTCCCTAAAAAACATTTTTTTTTTTCAGAAAAGACAACATTCGACAGAAGTCTGTCTGGTTGGGAAAATTAATTTAGTAGAAAGATGACTGATTCCAACCAGGTTAATGTTTGAAAAACACGACGTTTCGGCACCGGCTCGGTCTCTTCTTCACGGTGTGACTACGGGCGAGGCGCAGCTTGGCTTTTAAGCCATGGGGGCGTCGATATCGGTCACAATGGCTAATTTAACCATGGAATACGTCGAAAGCCGGGCGCTTGCCACCTTCAATCCCAAGCCAAAGTTGTTCTTTCGATATGTATACGACTGCTTTTGTGTGGTGAAAATGTCAGAAGTAGAAAACCTCCTAATGCATCTAAATTCAACTGAACCGGCCATACAATTTACAGCTGAACGTGAGCAGCAGGGCAGTCTGCGTTTTCTCGACGTTCTACTCACAAGGCACGACAAAGGCTTGCGGTTCTAGGTATACAGAAAACCAACCCACACGGGACGGTACCTCCATTTCAAATCGAATCATCCCACTCCCCACAAGGAATCTGTCATTACATCTTTACTGAAAAGAGCCGATACCATATGTTCTTCACATGAATAAAAAAGAACCGAGTAGTCTCCGATATCTAAAAAATGGGTACCCCAGTTCATTCATCGGACGCGTCAGTCAAAAGCAAGAAATAAAAAACAAAAACAGCTGTATTCCTTCCGCATACACACGCCAGAAGCGCAAACGTGTTTGCATACCATACGTGAAAGGCGTGAGTAAGACGCTGGCTCGAATTCTCGGTAAAGAAGGGTTGCTAACAACGCACAAACCGGCTACCACCATCGGACGCTTCCTTCCCCGCCCGAAAGACTGTCACCCAAAAGAAAGGGCCCAAGGGGTTGTATACAAGATTCCCTGCTCAGTCTGCGCGGCCTCGTACATGGGGAAAACGAAGAACTTCGCCAAAAGAATGAGGCAACACAAAGAGGACGTCTGACAAATGAACCGTCAGCGCAGCGCGGTGGCCGAACACTGCGAGGAATGTGACCACCGAATTGACTTTGACGGCACTATTCTACTGGAGACCGAAGCTAACCAGCGCAGGAGGCCTCTGCTGGAGTCGTGGCAAATACAACAGACACGAAGGAATGTTAATCGCTCCCTGGGGACACTTCCTTCGTCTTAAATCTATGGTTTGCGGCTATTGACCCGGATTTATTCAACACGAGGGCTTAAAAAGCCGAGCTACGCCTCGCCCATAGTCACACCGTGAAGAAGGGACCAAGCCGGTCCCGAAACGTCGTGTTTTTCAAAATATTAACCTGGTTGGCTTCAGTCATCTTTCTACAAATTTTTTTTTTTCAATTTTTTTTTCAGCCTTCCACTACAACACCTCTTTCTTCCTTCTCTTAGGTGAGAGAGATACAGCGCCGTTTCCTTTGCCCGAAAACCAATTTTCTGCTGTCCGCCAGGTAGTTACAAGTGGCCGAGCGCTGCGCGAGTGCTACCTTCGACGATTAACTGGACGCCCCACTCCAGTTGTAGTCAACATAGTGCTGCTGCTGCTGTTGCTAACAGGAAGAAAGAAAAGTGCACGAGCCTGCCTACTGATTTAAGCCGAACCACACTCGCTGCCGCGTGCTGCAATTAGAGCAGTTAAAGCATAGGAGAGCGAAGATAGAAAGAAAAGGCGCGCGCTAATATGCCCCGCGCCGATCCCGGAGGCAGTGCAATACCGGGCCGTCCCGTGCCGGAGTGTTTCAAGCCGAACACACCGCCATAATCCTGTGCGCATGTGTTTTTATTGCTTCATTATTAAATAATCACGCGCGCAACCTGTACACATATCTTATTGTGTCAATAGTTCGTGTATATTATCTCCCCATATCCTCTCTTCCTGTCCCCTCACCTCTTTCATTTCATTTCTCCATTCTGCTTGCTATCCTTTATTTCCGCTGCCCCAGCTCAGGTGCTTCAGTATCGATGGCAGATGCCGGGGCTAGCAAAAATGTTTTCCTCCGTTTTTATTATTCTTTTAATAAAACCACTTACTACTTTTTCGGGTGAAGGGCTCGATTCCCTTATTGCCACCTTTAGAATATGGAATATGCTGGGCTAAAGGTGAGACCCCGCCAGCCAGGTAATGTTCATACGCTCGACGCGAATCTGGGATCATTACCTTCGAATTCGGGTCCGAGACGGCAAGCACAATGACTGCCTCCTCGGAAAATGGAAATTTGTTTTGGGGGAAAGAAAATGACGCAGTACCTGCCTCACATATATGCCGACACCCGAACCGCGCTGTAAAGAAAGAGATAAAGGAGGGAGTGAAAGACAAAGGAAGAAAGGAGGTGTCGTAGTAGAAGGCTCCGGAATAATTTCGACCACCTGGGGTCTTTAACGTGCACTGACACTTGGTGCACCACCCGCCAAGGTGGCTCAGTGGTTAGGACGCTCGGCTACTGATACGGAGTTCCTGGGCTCGAACCAGACTGCGGTGGCTGCGTCTTTATGGAGGCAAAACACTACGGCGCCCGTGTGCTGTGCGATGTCAGTGCACGTTAAAGATCCCCAGGTGGTAGAAATTATTCCGGAGCCCTCCACTTTTGCACCTTTTTCTTCCTTTCTTCTTTCACTCCCTCCTTTATCCCTTCCATTACGGCGCGGTTCAGGTGTCCAACGATATATGAGACACATACTGCGCCATTTCCTTTCCCAAAAACCAATTAATATTATTATTATGACACTGCACAGCACACGGGTGACTTTGCGTTTCGCTTCCATTGAAACGCAGCCGCCGCGGTCTGGATCGAACCCGGGAACTCCGGATCAGCAGCCGAGCGCTTAACCACTGTTACGTTTCGCCTACGACGCGCGGTATAGCCGGCGCGGATGCAACGGACGCCGGGGCTTCGTTCAAAGTGGCGGTCATTTTGGGCCCGCTCAGTGCTGCCGTAACGCCTCCCGCCAAGCGCGTCCAGGCAGGTTTCAATGCCACGTGTCGTCGTGTGTGTGTGTGTGTGCATGTTGGTGCCCACGCTTGTCAAAGCGCGGCAGCCGGGGAGAGGAGCTCCCCAACTGGGAGGCGAGGAGGTCTGACCGGCGCCGGCCCGGCGGACGCGCCCGTCACGTCTGAACATGAACGAGCGTCGCCGTATCGGGCGACTCATCCCAAGCCGTTCCTTCTTGCCCTCGACTCCGAAGGTATAAAAGCCGCTGCTCCGGACGCCAGAGAGAGACTTCGATTTCTTCCTTCGAGTAACGTGGTCGCCCTGACCGGCTGCTCTTTTGCGATGCCAGAATAAACAAGTTGTTCTGTTGCCAGTCGACTCATCCTTTGCCGGGACCTTCGGATGTTTCCAGCTTTGCCCCAGGCCGCCAGGCCAACGCTACCCTTGGGGCTTGCAACCCATTTGCAACAACTGGTTGCCAGCGGTGGGATCCCGACAACGGAGGCCAGCAGCGAAGATATGCGGTCAACTGTATGCTGAGCAGCACAACGACCATCCGGGAGCAGTGCAACGAGCCCTGTGTGATGACTGGTTGCCTGCAGCGGAACGACTGCGCTGAATTCTTGGCTGCGAGGTTTGGTGAGTGCGGGACTTTCTTCTTCTGAGTTTTGCCAGGCTTTTGTTAGTGTCAGGAACAGAGCTGGTAATTGTGTTGTCGTTGCTGCCGGGTTAGTTTGCGGCAAGACAATAGTAGGCAGTAGAGAAAGCAGCATTCGGAGCAGCCATGGATTTGAAGTCGTTGCGCAAACCGAAATTGCTGGAGCTTGCAAGAGAGTTGGGTCTGGATGTCTCAGACAAACTCAGAAAACCAGAACTGCTAAGGGCTATTCTTGAGTTGGAGGCTGAGGATGACGAGCTGTCGGAATGCCTTGAGACCATTGAGGAGAGGAAGCAAAAAGAGAAAGACGATCGCGAACGTAAAGAGCAAAAAGAGAAAGACGAGCGCGAACATAAAGAAGAGCGCGACCGTCAACACGATTTGGAAATGAAGCGTCTCGAGGTAGAGATGGAACGCGCTCGTAATGGAAGTCACGCACATGGTGCAGGAGAACGAGTATCGTTCAAAATGACTGACCTGATGCGGCCGTTAAAGCTTGGAGAGGGCATTGGTTTGTTCCTGGTTAACTTTGAGCGAACGTGCGAGAAGCAGGGGTTCTCTCGGGAAACGTGGCCACAGCGCTTGCTCACTTTGTTACCCGGCGAGGCGGCCGACGTAGTCGCTCGCTTGAAGAGAGAGGAGGCAGAGGATTTCGACCAAGTGAAATCGAGTCTGCTAAAAAAGTACAGGCTGTCAGCGGAGGCGTTCCGTCGGAAGTTTCGGGAAAATGAAAAAGGCAGAAGTGAATCATATACAGAGTTTGCCTACAGGCTTATGTCAAACATGCAGGAGTGGCTCAAAGAAGAGAAAGCGTTTGGTGACCACGAGAAAATTCTGCAGTGTTTCGGGCTAGAACAGTTTTATAGTCGGTTACCTGAGAACGTGCGGTACTGGGTCTTGGATAGGCCAGACGTTAGTACAGTGGCTAAAGCCGCCGAGCTAGCCGAGGAGTTTGTGACGCGTCGGGCTCGCGGAGCTAAGGACGGTCAAAAGGGTGAATTTGGCTCCAAGTCTGAGAGGCCGATGAGACCCATGAGAGCAAGGGGGGACACACGTAGTGCGGATGCGAGTGAAAGCAGTCCTACCGAACGTAAGGAGACGGCGGCAGCCGAAGCCCAACGCAGAAAGCGGTTCGAGAGGAGGAAAGCGCGCGTGTGTTATACGTGCCAGAAGCCGGGTCACTTTTCGGCGCAGTGTCCAGAAACAAAAAGAGAAGTCGTGTGTTTGTCATTATGTAGCACTGACGAGAACATGAAGCTTCTCGAGCCTTACATGCGAGACTTCCTCGTGAACGGGAAAGAGTGCCGAGTGCTTCGTGATTCCGCAGCTACATTGAATGTAGTTCACCCCTCTTACGTAGAACCCGATATGTTCACGGGCGAGTGCGCATGGATCAAGCAAGCCGTGGAAGCTCATAGCGTGTGTCTGCCCGTAGCAAAAGTGCTTATTGAAGGACCTTTCGGAGCACTTGAGACGGAGGCCGCGGTGTCATCTATGCTGCCCCCCCCCCCCAGTACCCGTACCTATTTTCGAACAGGTCCGATCACCTCCTGCGCGAGAAGGGGCTTTTGTTTGGTGAGGCTAGCGTTCAGGCCTTAACCAGATCGAGAGTTCGGGAGCTCGCTGCAAAGGCGGTAGTTGCGGGGCCGACGTTGTCGAACAATGAAAAAGGGTCGGAGGCGCAGCAAGCTGATATTCCGAGCACGTCAGAACTGGATAAAATTGAGCCTGTAGCGTTGAAGGCACCAGGTACTGGAGAGGAAATGCCCGACACGGGAAAGTTAGAAGAGCTTCCGGTCGAGCTTCCGGGACTAAGCTCAGTGACGAACAGGGAAGACACCGATCAGGTCATTAGTGACTTAATCGGTAAAGCACCGCTGTCGCCTGAGCAGAAAACCGAACTACACCAACTCTTACAAGAGTTTCAAGGTCAGTTCTCTGAGAGGCCTGGTAGGACTTCTGTCCTTACTCATGATATAGAACTTACCTCCCCAGAGCCAGTACGATCCAAGGCGTACCGGGTGTCACCCCGCCAGCGCGATATTATGGAGGCTGAGGTAAAGAAAATGCTACAGCTCGGTGTTATTCAGGCGGGTGAGAGTGATTATACCTCCCCTTTGATTTTAGTTGAGGTACCGGGCAAGGAACCTCGTCCTTGCGTCGACTACCGCAGGCTTAATTCCATCACTAAGGATCAAATTTATCCGATCCCTAACATCGAGGAGCGCCTTGAGAAAGTTAGTAGCGCTCAGTTTATTTCCACCCTAGATCTTGTCAGGGGTTATTGGCAGGTTCCACTTACAGAAGAGGCTAGTAGGTATGCGGCGTTCATTTCACCAATGGGAACATTCCGTCCTAAAGTTTTGAGTTTTGGTTTGAAGAACGCGCCATACTGCTTTTCAAGCCTCATGGACAAAGTGTTGCGGGGACAGGAAGAATTCGCTTTACCGTATTTAGACGACGTAGCGATATTCTCCGCATCCTGGTCTGAGCATATGGCACACTTTCGGGCAGTGCTAACCCGCCTGCGCGAAGCGGGCTTGACAGTCAAGGCTCCCAAGTGCCAATTAGCACAGGCCGAGGTTGTCTACCTCGGTCACGTGATTGGACAGGGTCGTCGTCGCCCCTCTGAAATAAAGGTGGCCGCTGTGCGAGACTTCCCGCAACCGCGCACGAAGACCGATATTCGGTCGTTCTTAGGTGTCGCCGGCTACTATCAGAGGTACATCCCCAGGTACTCCGATATCGCGGCTCCCCTGACGGATGCTCTAAGAAAAACAGAGCCCCAAACAGTCGTCTGGAGCGAGACAAAGGAAAGAGCTTTTAACGCCTTAAAGAGCGCCCTAACAAGCCAGCCTGTGCTACGATCGCCAGACTACACAAAAGGGTTCGTTGTTCAGTGCGATGCTAGTGAGCGAGGCATGGGCGTTGTACTGTGCCAAAGGGACAATGGAGAAGTGGCACACCCCGTCCTGTATGCTAGTCGTAAGCTGACCTGTCGTGAGCAGGCGTACAGCGCCACCGAGAAAGAGTGTGCGTGTCTCGTGTGGGCCGTTCAGAAATTGTCATGCTACCTAGCCGGCTAGAGGTTTATCATTGAGACGGATCACTGCCCTCTCCAATGGCTGCAGACCATCTCTCCCAAAAATGGCCGCCTCCTGCGCTGGAGCCTCGCTTTGCAACAATATTCTTTTGAGGTGCGTTACAAAAAGGGGAGTCTCAACGGTAACGCCAATGGCTTAAGTCGAAGCCCCTAACGTAGGAATCCGCCTCAAAGTTGTTTGTTACTGAAGTTTTCTTCCTGAGGCAAGATTTTTAACATATTGCTTTTGTTTAGTGTTTCAAAGTGATTATGTGCTTTCTAGTGCAATTTTCCAATTTGTGGACGCGTTCTGAGTGCTGCTTGACTACTGTAAGGAACTAGGCAGTAGTATAAAAGGGGAAAGAGCCTGGCATAGCTTAGTGAGGGTTGTCTCGTGCTTGCTGACTGAGCGGTTGCGTTTCGGCGTAGTTCTAACGCTTGCTGGGAACGAGGACAAAAATGGCAACTCTCCCGAAGTGACTTTGCAGTGTCCTGTGTGATCCTGAACTGTGTGATCCTGAACCTGAGAACGAGGCCTTCTCTGTGCGCTGCGCTCAAGCAACGTCGAGGGACGACCGGTTTCAATTACGAGCATCATCGAGCGACATCCCTCCGGACAGCGGATGCAGTCCCCTGACCATCGGGATCTCCTTCTCCCGGCGGGGCGGTCTGTTACGTTTCGCCTACGACGCGCGGTATAGCCGGCGCGGATGCAACGGACGCCGGGGCTTCGTTCAAAGCGGCGGTCATTTTGGGCCCGTTCAGTGCTGCCGTAACGCCTCCCGCCAAGCGCGTCCAGGCAGGTTTCAATGCCACGTGTCGTCGTGTGTGTGTGTGTGTGTGCATGTTGGTGCCCACGCTTGTCAAAGCGCGGCAGCCGGGGAGAGGAGCTCCCCAACTGGGAGGCGAGGAGGTCTGACCGGCGCCGGCCCGGCGGACGCGCCCGTCACGTCTGAACATGAACGAGCGTCGCCGTATCGGGCGACTCATCCCAAGCCGTTCCTTCTTGCCCTCGACTCCGAAGGTCGCTGCCCCGGACGCCAGAGAGAGACTTCGATTTCTTCCTTCGAGTAACGTGGTCGCCCTGACCGGCTGCTCTTTTGCGATGCCAGAATAAACAAGTTGTTCTGTTGCCAGTCGACTCATCCTTTGCCGGGACCTTCGGATGTTTCCAGCTTTGCCCCAGGCCGCCAGGCCAACGCTACCCTTGGGGCTTGCAACCCATTTGCAACACCACTGAGCCACCGCGGCGCGGCTTGTGCTGAATTTGGAGCTCGATACGAGAGGCCGTTAATCCTTTCCCTTACGGCGCGCTTCTGGTGTCCGCCGATATGTGACAAAGATACTGCGCCATCTCCTTTCCCGGAAAAAACAATTTTCAATTTTTTTCCCTGCCTCCCCACCTCCTCACTCTCGTTTTCTCAAGCGGCATTTTTTTTAAGAGCTCTGACATCGCACAGTGCCCAAGCGCAATGCAAAAGGCACCCGTGTGCTTTGCGGTGTCAGTGCACGTCAAATATCCCTAGCTGTTATAAATTACTCTAATTACTGGTTCCCTACCTTATGAATATGTCATATCTGCGATTTAATGTATTCAGAGACCGAGAGGAGTTCGTCAAGCGGTAAGCTTGTTGAGCTAAATTGTAATGTTTCAAAACCATTACATATATAGCACAATATTACTACCAAGAGTAATGCCCCGCTCACCAACGAAGGGCACCATTTCGTGAATGAGCGAGGACCACGCAGGGTCACTCAGCAAGCAATCTGACTCTAACAGTAAGTTCGAAAGGCAACTTAACCGTCCGTAAAGACCACTCGCATGTGAGGCTCTTAAATGGGACCGTCTCCACGCTGAACTTGCCTGAATAGATATAGATCGGAATAATTTGGCTGATTTCGTATTGCCACCGCACAATATTACTCAGGCTAACAGCGCTGAGTTGACATAAGCTTGTATTGACATCACCTGTGCACTAAAACCTGCTTCATCACTATACCAATGCATTTAAGTAGTTATGATCGTCACATTAAAAACCAAGCTCGGTCACTTGTCCATCCTATTGTCCTTCACGCATTCAATTTGTCCTGCTAAGCCCCTAAATACATGAATTAATGATAAAGAACTTTGCTAGACCAACTCTATTTGCAAGCTTATTGTTAAATAGTTGAGAAAACCGTTATGCCAACCATTTTGGAGAAAAATAATCGGCTTTAGGGGCAGTAAAATGCTCGCAGTAGTTTGGAACTCCATCGTACCTACAACGAATAAACGCAAAGGTTCAGAACTGGTGCAGGTGCTGACCTATTGGGCCGCAATGCCGGCTAAACAGGGCTGATAATCAGGCCGATGAGCTAAATGGAGGGATGGGAAATGAGAGGTCTGATCCCTAACACAGAGCAACAAACTCAGCGTCGGCTATAGGTACAGAAAAACATGATGTGATGATGTTATTGGTCAACTTAAACGAAGCTGATATGGGCGCACTCCGTGACATTCAGTTTGGGTAGTGAATAGTGCGAAAAACACAAGGACAAAGGTAGACAAAACACCAGTCAGCGCTGACGCGAGTGCTAGCTTGGAGTGGCATTAATGTAATGCATCCGCATATTCAACGTTTTTTTTTGTGCTGTCGCAGAACATTTGTTTAGTTTTGTAATTCTGTTCTTCAAGCCTGTCACACTTCAAACACTTCTGTTATGTTGCTGCTCTTAATCTAACTGCAGCGTACACTAATACTTGTAATTAGAAGTATATACGAGAGGCCTCTGCTCTGCAGCGCACTCGGCTCGCGGGCCCACTGCGGCAACTTTGTAGCATCCCTGCCATGCTGATAATTAATGGGGGACGAATTTAGGACATTCTAAATTCACAAAGGTGGGTGCGAATGTCGGCGCCTACTCGCCCCGACCACTGCCTTAGCAAGGTTCACTTGTGCTCAAGAGCTTGCGCAATGGTCCGTCTTCTCCGCAGGGGACGGAAGGACGGAAAGCCGGTTTACGAGAAAGGAGAACCCTGCTCTAAGTGCGAAGATGGCCGAAAATGCGACGACGAGACCAAGCTCTGCGTAAGTTCGCATCGCGTCACCTCTCGATATGGAAAACGCAGCAGGCAAGCAACGCCCTATTTCGCCAAGGCACCCATGCAGGCCGCTGTGGTCTCGTTGGCAGCCACAACAGAAACCTATCTCTGAGCCTCCGTTTCTTTGTCTGTGTCGCCACGCACCCTTTCCCGGACACCTCAGTTGCTTCACTAAAGAGTGCATGTAAAAAAATGTGGCTCCAATCCACGCTGCGAAGGTGGTTGGAGAGCGTAGCTGTAAAACGACACCCAGTTACTCATTGCGTTGTCACTTGGACGTGCGGACTGCCTCTGTGCAGAAATTCAACCCGCTTGAAGTCCACCACGTAGCATGGTTTGAATGGGGAGGCGATCTTGTACAGTACTTAAATATGTTGATGATGGTGCCGAAGAGCCGACTTACATAAACGGCACACACCGCCGGATTGTTGTTCACAAGGTATGACGCATCGATGAGCCGCAACTCCTCGAGTGGTCGCTGCAAATTCGGATTGCCTCTCACGCTCAATTTCTCGAGGAGTGCAACCAAACGCTTCCAATGTATTTTCGATGTCGTTTATTTTTTATTGCTTACTACAGCGAAGCTGTATACCTCTACCGTTCAAGGAAATTTTCGTGTCGTCGTCAGCAAAAAACCCCAGACTGAAGATTGAATGTTACTCCAAGTGGAAAAGTGCCCAACAGCATAGAAATCGTTATCTTACTGATCATAAAGCAGTCGTAATGTAAAAAATTTAAATATATGTATAAAGAAAACAAAAAATTCAAAGGAAATAAAAATTTAAGCATAAAAATATATAATAAATTATACATATGTATATGTATACATAAAGATAACTCATAAAAATAAAAATATAAAATATAAAAATTTCAAACTATAACTAAAAACATTGAAAATAAGCAACAAAAATAAACTGCATCGGAAATACATTGGAACCGTTTGGCTGCACTCCTTGAGAAAATAAGGGTGCAGGACAATCCGGAGTTGCAGCGACCGCTCCACGAGTTACGGCTGATCGATGCGTCGGACCTCGTGAGCAACGATCCGGTGGTGTGTGCAGTATATGTGAATCTGCTCTTCTACACCATCATCAAGATATTCAAGTAGTGTAAAAGATCTTCTCCCCATTCAAACCATACTGCGTGGTGGACTTCTTCAAGCGAGTCGAAATTCAGCACAGAGGCAGTGCGCACGTCCAAGTGACAACGCAATGGGTAACTGGGTGTCGTTTTATAGATTCGCTGTCCAACCACCTTCGCAGCGTGGATTTGAGCCACAATTTTTTCAATTTTTTTTATTTACATCTCAATTTTTGTGTTTTATATTTTTATTTTTATATAATTTACATATGCATGTGTAAGTATAATTTCTTCAACATGTTTATATTTAAAGCTTTTAGGGTTTTTTTGTTATTCTTAACATATATTTTATTTTCTATATTGCGACTGCCTTCTGATCAGAAGGTATATGATTTCTATGCTCTTGGGTACTTTTCCACTCAGAGTAGCATTCAATTTTCAGCCTGGCGTTTTTTGCGGACGACGACACGAAAATTGTCTTGGTCGGTAGAGGTATACAGCTTCGCTGTAAAAAAGAGCCGAAGTCGACGGGTTCCAACTCGGCCGCGGCTGCCGCGTTTCAGTGGAGACGAAATGCAAAAGGCGCACGTGAGCTGAGCGATGTGAGTGCACGTTAAAGGTGTTCCTTTCTTCTCACTCTCTCTCTTTATTCCTTCCCCTACGGCGTGGTTCAGGTGTCCACCGAGATGTGAGACACTCTACCATTTCGTTTCTCAAGAATCCAATTCCAATTTTCCGCGTGCTGTGCGATGCCGGTGCATGCTTAAGACCCCCAGGTGGTCGAAATTATTCAGGAGCCCTCTATTACAGACCCGCCGCCGTGGCTCAGTGATTAGAACGCTAGAATATTGAACTTGAGTTCCCGGGTTCCATCTTGGCCGCGGCGGCCGCGTTTCGATGGTGGCGGAATGTACAAGGCGCCCGTGGGCTGTGCGGTGCCAGTGCGCGTTAAAGATCCCCAGGTGGTCGAAATTATTTCAGTGACCTCCACTACGGCACCTCTTTCTTGGTTTCTTCTCTCACTCCTTCCTTTATCCCTATCTCCAACTTCGGCTGGTGACATAGACAGAGGGCGTCGCGACCACGGTGTTAGAATAGGTTCTACATATTCTAACCCCATGGTTGCGACTATGCACGGCCTGGACGCCACAATCGGCAGCCTGAAGGCCGCCGGCAATGCTGCTTCGGAAGTTTATTTTAGGCCTTCATGTCGATAAAATTTTTTCACCACCACCAGTGATTATGGTTCTTGGCTGCTGACCCGGAAGACGCTGGTTCGATCCCGACCGCGGCGGTCGCATTTTGATGGAGGCGAAATACTTGAGTCCCGTGTACTTTGCAATTTCACTGCACATTAAAGAACCCCAGGTGGTAGAAATTACCCGGAGCCCTCCGCTACAGCGCCCCTCATAGCTTGAGTAGCTTTAGGACGTTGAACCCTATAAACCAAACCTTTATCCCTTCTCTTTCAAAGTGCCAAATTAATCCTCACTTCGCTGCCGGGCCTCTTCGTTTTTCGTTTTTCACTGCCTCCTTCCTCACTTCCTCGCGCGGTGGTTGTGTCCACCGACAGTCAGATAGTTCCTGCGCATTTCCTTTTATTATAAGAAAGCAATTTCGCTTTTTCTTTTTGAAGCGCTAGCTTTTCTTCGCTCTTGCCGGTTTCGCGTCGTCGGTCGTCCTCAGCCGCCACCAAAAATTAAATATGATTGCCAACAAGCAATTCAATATTTCAGTACAGAACGCACCCCCACCAGAACCGCAACGCTCATTTGGGCGCCAGCACATGCGGGGCTACCCTGAAATGAGTAGGTGCTTACCCTCCGGGCGGGAAAGCACCCCATCTCAGCAGCGCACTAGCACTCTGTCATATTCGTGTAAACGATGCAATTGTCTTCAGCGGATAGGTGGTAGTGTAAACTTTGTCCATTATTATTACAGGTAGGGGGCAAAGCCTCCTCATGGCCTATGGGAGGGGACAGCGCAGCGGGTACCTCCCTTTCAAATGGTGTGCGTGTTCAGTGTTTGTAGCGGTTACCTATTACTTAAATACGCCAGCAGCTGCTCTTAAAAACGGCCGCCACCGTCTGGAAGACGAAGTAACAAGAGTTAGGTGTTTGGTTTACTAGATGAAGAAAGCGAAGAAGAACGCGCCGCTTGTCTCGCTAAACGGAATGTAATACACTTTCAAAAGAGGATGATTGCCACCATGCCAGGCTACTTGTGCACGCACGCCGCCTAGCGGAACCATCGCCGCCTAGCGCCATCTATCAGAAAAATTACGATGCAGGTCTGCCCATTGTCGCGTTTCACCCCATCAAGATACGTCACAAACGGAATCTGCTTCGTTTGGGGGGGGGGGGGGGGGCGGTCAAGGTAATATATGGTAGCGCTTCAATTAGTAATTGCATGTATACAATATTTATCTATTATTGAATTGTGATTTTATTTCAATAACACCACCCATAGGGTTTTATTTGCCTACCAGATTCGGTATACTACTGTCCCCGGTTGGGTGCTCGTTGTTGTCGGAGCATATGTAGGGGGACAAATGTATACTTGTATAGCGGTCTCGTAACGGGGCAGTTTTCCTACCCGTTTTAGGATGTTTTTTTTAGTGGGGGGGGAAGGGATGAGAGGGCACAACCAATTATAATGGCCGCCATCTTAGATTCGAGGAACCAAAGCTGTGTCGCCGTTTCGTTCCCTGACGTCATACTCATGTAGTTCCACCTCTATCCAGTTCAGTTCAGTTCAGAAAAACTTTATTTCCGGCAGATGGTGGTCACCCTACCCCCTCTCAAGCTCGGCCGAAGCCTAAGCCCGATCAGGAGGAGAGGCCGTCGGCTGAGGACGGTGTAGCTGATGCTTCACGGCCTCAGCCGCTATGCGGGTTGCTTTGCGCTGCGCGTTTGGGTCCTCGCTCCGCAGCAGCGCCTCCCAGGCTTCAAAACTAGTTATGTCTTGTTTAGCCCCTGGTGAGCTAAGTCATTCCCAAGCAATGTGGTTTAGCGTACCCCTTGCACCACAGTCGATGCATTTTTCGTTTTTCGTCATCTGGGTTTTTAGCAATTTTGGCTGGCGATATGTATACCCCTGCCTGGATCCTCCTCCAGATGTAAGTCTCTTTGTGACTAAGGGATACGTCCGGAGGAGGGTGTACTCTTCTTTCTAATTTGTAATTATCCGTAATTTCCTTGTATGTGATTGGGGCATCCTTAAGATTATTGCAGATGGGTTGCTCCGCTGCTGCCCGGATGTAGGTTACTCGGACTAGCAGGTGAGCGGCCTCGTTACCAGCTATTTCCTCATGTGCTGGTATCCAGAATAGTGTAGCGAACCTGTGTTTTGGCATGCTGTCCAGAATGCCTTTGGCTTCCAAAGAGACCGAGCCTTTACTAAAATTTCTGACAGCGGACTTACTGTCGCAAAGAATGTATCCTGCATTAGATCCTGCTAGGGCGAGCGCCACCGCCACTTCTTCAGCAGTTTCTGTGTTCTGGGTTCTGACTGAGGCTGTGATGAAGGGTTTTCCCTGACCGTCTACAACGGCCGAAACTGCAGCCGCCTCTGGTCCCCCAGCGGCATCTACGTATGCTACATCCTCGGCAGGCAGCTCCCTGATCTTTTTAACCATAGCCTTGGCCCTATGTTGTCTTCTATCTTTGTTGAACTGAGGTGGCATGTTTTTCGGTACGGGGGGAATTTTGATTTTGGACCTGACGTCGATAGGTATCTCTACCTTGCCTTCTATTTTGCTGTCAGGCTCTACCCCCACCCATGCCATAATTTCATTCCTGTCCGGGTTTTGCTAAGTCGCTCAAGCTGTGAAATTCTAACTGCTTCCTTAAGCTCCGCCCCTGTGTTATGAACCCCCATTTTTTCAAGTTCTTCGGTGGAGGTATTTACAGGTAGACTGAGGGCTCTTTTTACACTTTTCCTTATGATTATATTCAGTCTCGCAGAAAAACAGCGCGCTTACACGGGACACGAGAAATGAGACACGCACACACACAGCGCTGACTTACAACTGCAGGTTTTATTGCATTGCTCACGATAAATACTAGAAAGGAAAAAACAAAAACAGTGGAAGGCGAGGAAGAATTCCTTCTGTCCCATCATGCCTTCTCTGTTTGATGCGGTTAGAGAAGGCATTGAAGCAATGGGTACCGTACGGTTTCAGAACGCCTGCGGAATCAGCACAGAGAAGTTCCTCGAAGCTATAGCCTTTTACCTAAGGTCGACGTTTATCAGCTTCAATAATGAACTGTTCGTACAGAGGCAGGGCGTGTGCATCGGCTCCTGTGTCGCTCCTCTACTCAGCGATCTTCTGCTTGCAAAGGCGGATCGTCGGCTAAGAGAAGCGTTGCTCAACACCAACGTAATAAGGGTTTTTCGTTTTGTCGACGACTTCCTCATCGTCTACAAAACGTCTGATCAGGATCCAGGCAAGGACGTGGAGGCCCTTTTCAAGGTATTTTCTGAAAACTTAGGAGAATTTTAATTGACAAAAGAACTGCCTGATGAAGGCCAACTTCAGTACCTTGACCTGCGGTTGTTTCCAAGTGAGGACCATCTGTGCTGGTGCTATGCTCCGAGGTCAAAGAAAAGCATTTTGCCATACTCTTCCTCGCATAAGAAGCTCGTCAAACGAGCAATAGCCTTGGGCGCCTTGAAGAATGCCCTCAAAAGATCGTGCCATCACCGTCAGCAAGCTAGCACAGAGTCCCAGCTGAAACGTCTACGCGAAGCGGGCTTCCCGGATGGCATCATTTCAGGGATCGGATTCAAGCTCCCGAAAGATCTCCGCCAATCTGGCCACCCGAAGAAGCCACGGAATGAAAAAGAGAAGAAGGCTGTTATGCCGTATCTACACGGGATCAGCCACTCGTTGAAGAAGATAGTAGGGAGTGCTGGAGTGGATCTGATTCTAACTGCACCCAGAAAGCTCAACTTGCTTTGTAGATTGGTGAACGAAGATGCCCCCAAACCAGCGCGGTGAAGTAAGAAGCATGAACAAATGTTGGCCACCTGTGACACGGAGGTAATTTACGAGATCCCGCTGTCATGCGGTGCATCTTATGCGGGTCAAAGTGGACGTTGCATAAACGACCGTTTACGAGAGCACACCACTAACATCTGCACGGGATACGGCAGCACGCTGGCAAAACACGTGTCTGGCTGTCACTGCACACCTAACTTTGGACGAAGCCAGATTTTGAGGCGATATAATCACCAGCACAAGCGCGAGCTGTATGAAGCTTTCATCATAGATAGGAAAGCCGCGTCGTGCGTTAGCACACCATCGATGGCACTGACAAGAGATTCAATATCTTGAATAACTATGACGACATGATGCGACCGAAGGAATTCTTCCTCGCCTTCCACTGTTTTTGTTTTTTTCCTTTCTAGTATTTATTGTGAGCAATGCAATAAAACCTGCAGTTGTAAGTCAGCGCTGTGTGTGTGCGTGTCTCCTTTCTCGTGTCCCGTGTAAGCGCGCTGTTTTTCGACGAGATCATGTGCCAACTGGCCCGGCAACTGTCCTTAATGCAATATTCAGTCTGTCTACCTCCCCTTTGTGAAGTTCTATGTTGGGGGTAGCGTAGCAGATCCTGCTTGTGATGAAGGCCTGCGTGAGTCTGAGCAAGTTACGCTCTTTCAACCCCCTTCCTTTGGTGGCTATCCTTCTGATTAACCTTGCTATCTTATCTGTATACTGCTCTAGTTTCTTTATTGTGCTAGCGTTATTGCCTTTGGAATTGACGAAGAAACCAAGGATTCTGATTTCAACTCTGGGAACCCTGCGCCCCTCAACTATGATGTTTATGTCCGTCTTATAGGTCCGTATATGCCTTTGGTGTACACTAGAACCTCTGATTTCTGAGGAGAGAAGGCTAGCCCTCTCTCTTTGGAATATTCAACAATGATGTCCGCAGCTTGCTGTAGCTTATCTCTGGCCTCGAATGTACCAGGTTCGCTGATCCAAAGATTTATATCATCTGCGTACAAGCTGAATTTGAGGTTGCTAATTTTGTTGAGGAGGGGTGGGAGCCCTCTCATTGCTATATTGAAAAGAAATGGGGATAGTACTGCCCCTTGTGGCGTGCCAGACCCCCCTATTTTGATTGGTGCTGACATTGCATCATGAAACTTCAGTATCACTTCCCTGTCTGTCAGGAAGTCTTATATGTAGTTGTATGTTCGTAGGCCTATGTTTGCTTCCTGTATGCCTCGAAGTATAGCTTCATGCCTAACATTATCAAATGCCCTAGTTAGGTCTAGGCCTAGGATAACTTTCAACTTATGTGAACGGTTCTTGAGAATATCCTGCTCTAGTCTTAGCATTATATCCTGAGTGCTTAACCCTGGCCTGAAGCCAACCATCTCATATGGTCATTTGTTATTGTCCTCCATATGCCTGGAAAGTCTGTTTAGCACTACATGCTCCATTACCTTACCCACGCAGGATGTAAGGGAGATTGGTCGCAAACTATTGAGTTCCCCGGGTTTCCCAGGTTTTGGTATAAATACTGCATCTGCCTGTTTCCAGGCTTTGGGAATCTTTCCGGTTTCCCATTCTTTCCCAAAGTAGGCCGTGAGGTTCGTGACGGATGCATCATCAAGGTTTTTAAGTACCTGGTTACGAATCCCATCTGAGGCGGGTGCCGACTTCGTTTTTAAATTGCATAAAGCAGCACGCACCTCCGCTTCCGTAATTGATGCAACCAGCTCCGGGTTATCCTCGCCACCATATTCGGTCAGAGGTCCAGCCGGTTCCTGGTTGATATATATTTCTGCGAAACGCTCGCACAGTTGTTCATCTGTGCCGTTGAAACTGTGTCTGACTTTCGTTTGTCTAACTCTTGCTTCTGATTTGGTTTTGTCTGGGCCTAATAAATGTCTAATATTCCACGCCTTTGCGAGACTCATTCCCTTTTCCATCTGGTCATAAGCGCTTAGCCAGTTTTGCTCGCATACCTGAAAAGCATGCTTTTCTATTTCCCTGTTAAGTCTGCTTAAGTCCCTGGGTATCCTCCTGTCTTTCTTATTTTTCCTTTTCCTCTCCTCGAGGGTCGCTCTCCGCTTAAAAAGATTGAGGAGCCTGCTGCCCACGTTTTGTTGGGCGTCCTTGTCCTCTACTTCAACTGTAGTGTCCTCTACGTGTTTCTTCAGCAGGGTGGTCCACTCGCATATATCGGTTATGCTACCCATGTGGTCTGCTTCCCTTAGGGCCCTAAATTTATCCCACTCTGTGGTGGTTGGATTCTTATATTTCCTCACCGTGATGCCCTTTCCTAACGAGAAGGTTATGATGATGTGGTCGCTACCTAGGGTTTGCCCTGTGGTGGCCCAGGTTGCCTTAGTAATGTTTCTGCTGAGGGTGAGGTCCGGAGAAGTGCCCACCTGGCCACCTGTTCCTTCTCTCGTTGGCGTTGATATGCTTGGGTATCGGGACCGAGGTCTTCACCGCATGACGATGAACTCTGCAGACGACGGAGGGAAGCCTTCAGGAAGGTTGGTAAACTTGAAGGTTTATTTACATATTTACAAGAGAAGCAGGGAGCCCTAAAGTCAGAGATGAAGTGCTACATATTTACAACATAACCAGGGAGACCCAAAAGTCAGAGATGGAGTCCCCTGAAACCAGCCAAATCGCTGCTTAAATACAGTGTATATTCTCTAGGCACCTAGCTAGGGAAACCGGTGGCTGATAAGCGTCCAATGGGAAGACACACTCTTCATAGTCTCTTCCCTAACCCCGTGACCGCTCCGCCCCCACAAACACGTGCACAGGCGATAAGGAATCCTGGCGCCTTGAGTTCCTGGAATCCTGTTTCCGACCGGTTGAGCAGGTGCACAAGGTCGTTGGCTTAGCAGGCGGTGATCCTCTCCGTGTAAAGATGCGTCCTGACGCCCCCGGGCATTCCCCAAGGTAAGAAGAATCAGCCGTGTCTGCCCGCGCTTTGTCTGGCCGCACGTGCAAGCGAGCGAGGCGGGTTCGGCGCCTTTGTTCGCGTCTTTCTGCCGGTCCACGTGAGGGCACAGTTCGGGAGCAATGCCGCATTCCATACTCCGGACGAAGGGATGAGAGGCCTTTCGTCACAGCTCACCGTCGCCAGGAGCCGTTCCTAATTCTCTTCTCAGGACGACAGCACCTTTGGGTCAAGCATAGTTCGATGGCGCCTGCCGGGCTCGTCTGTTCCCGCTGTCGGGGCCTCCGATCACAACAGCGTGCAGGGATCGGTATGCAGTGTGATTCCCAGGTCTTGGATACATTCTAGCAATTTCCTACCCTTGGGATTTGCCTGCTTGTAGCCCCACTCCGGATGTCCCGCGTTAAAATCCCCCATAATGACTAAGGGATAGCTTCCTGCGAATTTGATTGCCTCCTTAAAGGTGGTTTCTAAGTTGAATTTTTACCTTGGGTTGCTGTAAACGTTAAGAAGAAAAATGCTTTTGAAATCCCGCCTTCCGGTGATTATTTCTACCAGGACTGAGTCTGTTCCTTCGGACTCTGTCGTGTTTTATGGCAGCCAGATTCTTTTTAACCAAGGTGGCCACCCTGGAGTCCATCTGCCTTTTTCCGTAGAATTTATATCCCTCTATCGTCGCCCCTGTTTTCGATGTTTCCTGTATGGCCATGGCTATGCGTTCAACACCGCTCATCTTTACGTACTGCTGCAGTAGCGCTCGTGTCTTGGCAAAGCCTCTGCAGTTCCACTGCCACAGAGCTTTAAGCTCCGGGCTTCTCTTGGGATTGCCGTGATTGAGTTTCGCTGCCATTGTGTTCGTTTAAGAACTCCTCTATCCGGGCAATTTTGGCCCCTAGGCTTGTCCCGATGCTTTGGAGCGCAGCCGAGAATGCTTGCATTTTTTCTGTCATGTCTCTCATTTGTTCCACAAAAGATCTTAAAATATTCCTCGTGTTCCTCAATTTTCTTTGCCTGATCTCTGACTGGGTCCAAGTCTCCCCCTTTCCTCTTTAGCGGCGGGGGTCGGGCCTCATCTAGTTCCATGCTATCACCTGACACGGCTCGTACCAGGCCTGTCGCAGTTTTCCCTAACTACCGGTATCTTGGCTGCCGCCGCGGCATCCTGGAGAGCCTTGCCGTTAGAGATTTGAGCTTTAAGCGCTTTAATCTCCTGATGTAAGGATTCTATGAGCTCCCTCTGTGTTGCATTGTCTTTCTTTAACGCCTCGAGTTCTCGATTTATAGCCTGGGAGGGGCTGCTAGCAAAGCTCACCCTTTTGGCTTCTGCTCTATTCTGCTGGCCCCAGGGGTTATTCGGGTCCCGGGACGGCAGCCCAGGGTCTTTCTGTGTGGCCGACAGGCCCTGCCTCCTTCCGTTGGTGGTCGCCTCTGCATCCGCCCCAGGGTTGTCCCTGGTTGCAGAGTTGGACCGGGATCTCGATGCGGTCTTGGATCCTGGCCTCGAACTCGACATGGACTCCTTGGATCTCCCCCTGTGGCCTGGGATGGTTCTAGACTTGGGGCGGCTCCGGTCGAAGCTGCCGGTGCTCCCCCCGCATTTTGCTGCTGCTCTTGTAGCAGTTGTTTTCTCCCATATCTTCTTCTTTGTTAGGTAAGGGATCCTAAAGATGTGCTTGCACCTATTGTCCCCCAAGAGATGTGGCTTTTCGCAAAGTTGGCACTCAGGTTGGCAATCGTGCTCTTTCTCCGGGTTTTCTTTGTCGCATCGCCGGCACGTCCTCTCTGTTGGGTTTGGGCATACGTCTGCCCTATGGCCCAGTTTGCCACACGCGTAACAGACCTCATATTTCTTTCGGTATAAGTAGCACCTCATACTCATTCCCAGCATAAAAATCCGCACGGGAACTCGTCAGACTTCAAAAGGGACCATGATGGTCTGTCCGTTGCCGAATCTTCTCACCCCCAGGATGGGCGGGTTGCGTTCATCCATTCTGATGATCTCCTTCAGCTGTTCATTGGTGCGCGCGGTGTCTATCCCATGGATAACACCTTTTCCGCAGTTTTCTGGGACGGCCTCGTAGGCCGTGACGACCACGTCGGAGTCCCCACCCGTGGCAAGCTTCTTTATCGTCAAGTATTTTCTTGCCCTATCTCCATCCGTCGTAGCGATCAGGATGGATTGCTGCTTTAAGTTCGGGATCACCGTGTCTTTCGCCGCTTCCCTTAGGTCGACTCCAGCTGCCTGGGCAATCACGCAGGCTAAGTTCAAGCTTCCAATCTTATTGAGGATGCTTCCCACTCCTCCGTTCGGTCTCAGCACTGTCTTCAAAGCCTCGCTTGTGTGATGAACCAGTTTCTTAAAATGGCCCTGGGTCCACACTGGTCATGAGGAGATTGATGCACAGACTCCAAAATGATTTTGAAGTGATTTAATTAAAGCATCTGGCTCGATGCCGCTTACGGGACAGAAGCTGGGCTCGTCGTCGCCGGGGCTGAGTCAGCGTGGTGTGGCACGGACTCGATGAATGGCTGGTTGTCTGCAGCGGCCGGGCTGGGAGTTCCTCGTGGCTGTGCTGCCCTCGTTCTCGGCTGGTCGTTGGATGAGCTGCCAGGCGTGGAGGCGCGTTGGCGAAGGTCGAACGTTAGCGACGGCTAGACCCCGGGCTCAGGTCAATGCGCAGCCCCAGTCTTCTGCCTCGCTCCGTCTCCGGCCCTCTCGTCCACTCGCCCCGATCGCTCTCCCCCTTCCTCCCGTCGGCTTCCGCTTTTAAAGCCTTTGCTTCTTTCTTCAGCCGTGGCCGCGCCTTTGTCCACTCCCCCGTGGCTCTCGAGGGGTGCATAATGACGGGGACACTCAAGCGTCGTTCGACAGGGCCGTCGACGGTTACCGTATATGGTCATGTTTCTCCGCCACAACCAAATATGGTCATGTCTCTCCGCTGCGACCCGACGCCAGGACGGCGCGGCCAACCGTCTCCAGGAAACGTCACTGACCGGCTCGCCGTGGCACCGGTGCATGTGCACGAATCGTCACACTTGGCAGTCGGATCGGTAGTTTTTCTATCGACTTCTCCGCTAATCGTCTGCCGCCAATCGGCCGGTATCCCTTCTTCCTCGCGGGCTATCCACCACCTCTATCCACCATAATGGACCGTGACGTCATCATTGACGTCACGCGGCAGTTGGTTGTTTCTGCAACGCTATTGTAGATGGTGCTACAAGTCGCAATGCGTGATGCGCTGTTTTCTCGTTGCAGCCCCAGATGACGCTTTGATCTCAAGGTAGTTGGAGACCTCACCAATTCTCGAAACATGATGAGTAGTTGCTGCCACAGATGGCGCTGCGATCAAGGCTGGTAGCAGACCCCACGAAATCTCGAAACGTGATGAGAAAGAGCTAACGCTCTTAAAATCGCTTTATCGAGAGAGGGAGATAATCGTAGGCCAATTTTTTCTTGTGCCCTGACATGCGTGGTATTCCTCGAGCACGGTTACACCATGCGTTTCACCGTAGATGTTTTGAAAGTTTTTAAAATAGGCTTTTTGATTTAGAATGACGCTTTTTTCCTATAGCATTGTCGGCGGTGTAGCGCATTAGGAAAAGCTAACACGGGATATCTAGTTGAATGTTTAACCGATATTGAATAGACAACTTTTAACTGTTAACTATTACTGTTAATCTCCTTTTTTTGACCGGCACGTAGCCCAATGTAATATCCATATACTTGCTTGAAATTTCTAAAACCCCTTTAGCCTTGGTACTGTGACCCAACAAATTTTGGCTATTTCGGTGAGTAACGTACACTGGAGGGGTTCCTTTGCGTGGAAGCGTTTTGAAAGCACATGCATTTTGGAGCGATGGAGGCAGAATTTGTAGATCCACAGCGCCGAGGATAACTTTTCTTTCCAAATTCTAAAAACTGTTGTAGATATTACTTACGGTAGACTGCAGCCCCTCAATAAAGAGTAATAGTTAAGACGCTAACTATTCAATATTACTTAACAAGCCTAGTGGTTAGCACGTTTGAGCTGTATTCTGATGCGATACACAGTTCACAACGCAAGGCCGATAAAAAGAGCTCTTCTAAGTAAAAAAACAGAGGGCATGCCCTTATGGGCTACTTACGTGCTTTGAATGCGAAAGCATTTTTTATTTTATTTCCTTTTTTATTTTTAATTCTTTAATTTTTAAAAAGTTCTCTTCATTACTAATGACACGCCTACTCATTAACATAAACTCTTAAGGCATCACATATACTAGGTTCACCTTTGTTCGTCAAGAAACAACGTGGTTCTGTGGCCAATGGGTTGCTTGCTTGCTTCGCAATCTGAAAATTTTTGGTTCAATTACCCGCTCCTTCGGAAGCAATTTTATTTTTTTTATACCACGGTGATGTCATCTGGGATTTTTGGTACCACTGCTGCTGGTCAACGTTATCGCCGGTATTCGTTGCCGATAAGCCATGTAATGCTTTCGCATTAAAAGTGTAGTCTTAAACTTTGCTCATTTTAGGAGGACAGCCGGTACACATTCCTCATAGTATACGCCTGAGGAATTCCTAACAGCGAGGGCATACTAACCAGTCCTCCGCTTTGGCACTGCAGAAAACCGCCGGCGGCGGCAGCGGCGACAGTACGGACCAGCGCACGGAGGAGGGCGGCTCTGGAATGGCCGTCGTGGGCATCATCGCCGCCGTCATCGCTGTAGGTGTGGTCGTGGCTGGCGTGGCCTTGATGCAAAGCTCAGGCAACGCCGCCGCCGCCGCCGCAGCCCCAGCCGCCGATGCGGGCGCAGCCGAAGGAGCAGAAGCCGGCCTCGCAGGAGGGGAAAGCGCGCTGGCCGGAGGTGCAGGAGACGAAGGCGGCGAAGGAGCCGCCGCGGAAGCCCCCAAGGACAAGCCGGAGGGCGCCGAGGGGGCGGGAAGTCAAGAGGCAATCGCCAAGGCCAACGGATGAAGCGCTAAGCCTCGTCGCGGACGGCGCTGCTCTCTGCGCTCGTGGTGACGTCGTTCAACGAACTTAGTGATCACCACGAGAACGTTATGTACAAAGAAAAATAGAAGTATTAACAGGTTTTATGCAAGCAAATTGAGGAGGCTTGAAGTCGCTGCTCAACAGTAAGCACTGGGGATGCACAGTGACAAAAACGAAGCGCAAACATGTGAGCACCGCTGGGAAGCGATAGGAACAATGCAAGGTTAGAACAGATGACTTCACTGTCCCTGGAATGCCTGTTCGTCCCAAGGCTAAGAAACTAAGCAGTGAAGAACAACTAGTCTTTCTGGAGGTAAAGAAAAACTCTTACCTCTCCAGTTATTCAAATCGATAGTAGCGCTCCATTGTTCGTGCTTCGTCTTTGATACCACGTCTACGTTCTGAGTCGTACGAGCGCAGCATTCATTACAAAGATTCATTTTCAGGCGATTTTGTGTTGTTTTTCTCAAGAAAGTTGCGCTTCAACACTCCGGAGTCTCTGCGCGCCAAAACGTTTAATGTATATATATATAGAATAGCCAAGGTATACGGAACGCCGATGAGTGCAATGGATGGAAGAAATCAGTGCAGCCGAGAGCGCATTTATACAGCTTCGTATTCGGGGACAACTGTCGGCCGCTAACCGTCTAATAGCGCGGGCTGGCGGTTACAACGGGTGCGCTGCGCTGCCTTCAGCTGGTCATGAGTCGGAGAATGCGCTGGTCTACAGGCAGTCACCTCGCCCTGAGGACGTTGCCCGCTAATGTAGGCGCGCCACAAATGAAGGGGGAAAAACAAGTGAATCCAAAGGATGGTAACTGGTTTAGCGTGGAACGGCATGTATTTTGTCCACATGCCAGAAATTGTTGCAATGAGATACAAGCTGTTTGCCGCATAACGAACATAGTTGTACGTTTAGTGAATAAATAAGTTGAAATTCAATAAGAACTAGAGAATATATAGAACATTCAAATCTGCGCGAAAGCACGGATTTCTGCTACGAAGAAGACTGAGCGGGCAGTGCCGCGGGGCGGAGAACTCTCGCTCAGGCAGCTGCGAACGCGACAACGGACGATTTTTCACGGAGTTAATACCCATCGGGTTAGTGCTTATGCACCAACAAGGGTAAACATCCGTATCTGCTATTGGATGGCCGCAGACTCCCTAGCGCACGCCACCTGCAGTGGCACTTCCGTACCGCACTGCTATTTAATATCAGTGTTCGGCAGCTTGACTGTTAAAAGCGTTGTGCGATCTTAATCCCAAACATTTCCCTTCACAGAGTTTGATTTCTTCATCCTCCAAGCAGACACGGTATGATGGGCAGTGTCCTACCTTTAAATAAAGGCCACAAGAAATCCAATTATTTTTCTTATTACGGAAAGCCGTGTTCATAATATATTCTCTTCACGTTGTCTATGACAAGCACGTAACTTGTCATATATGGAAAAAACGAGTTCTCCGGCTATGTGACACCCTTCACAGCTATGTTACAATATACCTGCTCGTGCTATAAGTTATGACGTAAGGCAGCACAGAATTATGCCACGTGGCATGTGTTTTCCGTAGCTTCCCATCGGTTCATTTCAGCCTTTTCTCCGCACTCATATTCTCTGCCATCTTGGCATCAGAAAGCCTACGTATTCCAAGTACTTATATAGTTCAAGGAAGCTTATGCTAGTTATATGAAATGTAGATCTGATCCAGGTGCTCAACAAAATGCAGACGATGTTTGACGGAGTAAAGCTCGGCCGAATATTCATGATTTCGAAGACCAGCCTAAGAGTAGTCGGGGATTCTTTAGTACCCAACTTGCTCATGAACGCTGCTAGGCGTATTTAAATGTGATCAACGAGTGGGGGTTGTGGTGTCAATGTGCAGGTGGAATTAGTCTAAGTGCATGGCCTCTGTGCAATTGCTCCGCAAGCTTCAAGGACCCTGACCTTCACAGGCACCCTCCCTCTGCGTGTACGCTTCTATCCTCATATTGATCCTCTCCCATCGTACACCACGAACTCCAATCTACCCGACGTCAGGCCCCGCGTTCGCTACCTCCGCAGACAGCACTGCAATGACCCGACGGTGGTTAATGTGGACGCAGCCTCCTACCCACTACCCTACAGATACGCTTTCGCGGCGGTTGTCAGCTCCTTCTCCACTTACCTTGCTGCTTCCTTTGAGGCCCCTGATCTGACTGCGGCGAAGGCTATTGCCACCGCACTCACCATCGAAGCACAGGAAAAACAAACAGCAACTTCCACATTATCACCTACTCGCAGGCGGCGCATCAGGCCTTCATCAACTGCAGTCCCCCCAACCCAATCTTGCCCGCATTTGGGTGCCTCCCTCCATCAACATATGTCATCACCCTCGACACAAAGGCTTAGAAGGCAAACACAAGGCTGACATCCTAGATCATGATTACACCAACCGAAAGGGGCTCGCAGCGATGACATGTACCCCTTTTCGACCCACTTACGCGCCTTGAAACCTTACGGCTCGATAGACTCATCTACCCCCCCCCCTCCTCACAAACGCCTTTCTTCGCCGGATGCCTACACGCACCGCCGAATCCAGATACTTTCCCCAGCCTCCACAATCAACACCGCGTCCACACAACACTATATATCAATGCATGCCCATGGGGCGGCGCCGCCCTATACATTCCTTCGTATCACACGCACATTAACCCATAAACCACACCACCTAAAGCCGCCCAATGCGACATTGCAACAGTGGGAGGTGCGGTTGACCAGTACCGCCCTGGAAGACCAGGAGGCGCTTATCGCCATCCCCACAGCGTTGGTCAGAGGCGCTAGGGTCTTGTACTCAAAACTCCGCCTGCTTTGCTCCAAACGCCTTCTTCCCTCGCAACAAATGTTTATTCCTTCCTTCCTGCGCCTAAGACATTTAATTGAATAATTGTATCTGCCACTGATCCATAACGCCAGTGTCACTCAGTGGCCCTCGGGGTACACGATGCCAGAGATATCTTCCAAGGGAACGTTCGATCTCCTCATGTCGCCCAGGAGCGCCTCACGCTCGTCGCAGAAACATGGGCGCACTAAAAGCAAATTGTTCACATCACCAACAACAGCACAACTGACGCATATTGGTGGAGTTACTTCGCAGTTGACAGAACGGAACAGCTGTGTCGCCTGACAAGCCTGTTGCAAGGCAAAAACAGTGCAGAGGTGGCCGAAGTGCACAAAATCCGTGCATCATGCACTGGCTGCCTTGTGAAATTCTCCTCCTTTGGGACAGCCGCTGATAATACCGGGATTCTTGAGCAAGAAAGTCTGCCGCCGTGTTACCAGCGGCTCCAACGTGAAATGGTAGCTACTAGAATCAAACCGAAAATCGTTTGAACTCTAGCTTCCAGAGCCTGGTTGGAGACCAGAGGCAAAATTCATCAGCGGGAGTCCCTCGTTGCAGGTGCTCTAGTGCAGACTTGGAATCTAACAGAATGACGTCACACTATGGTTTGCAGAAAGACATTTAAGCGACTTGCAATGGTCAATAATTGAGCCGAAGTTGACGACAATGCTCTTTGAAGGCGCCCAGCCCAAGGATATGTCAAAGGCAAGCACTACAAATGCGGTGAGTATAACTGCTCATGCTCAGCCCAAACTGCAGGGTTTCGCCTCCCTAATCGTTTCAAAGGTTAACTTAAAAGCACCTCAGAATGCTACCTAAAAGTACGGTGGCTAGATAAGTATGTGTAAGCCTAATTCCACAGGCATCTGTTTTACGACGACAAAAATGGCGCTGCTGATGTCCACCTGATTGTCGCGTACGGGTCGTCTCCGACTCGGCGCGACTGCAAATGACCTTTTGTTATCAATTATGCCTCACAATGCTACTTATTTTTTGCCTGTAAAGAGACACTATTGCTAAAAAGATGCTAGCTTGGGAATTAAATGCTAAAGGCACGAGACAAGAGCTACTTTCAGCGCGAGAATGTTAGTATACCCATGTCAAAAAATTGCTGGGCGTCGGCGTTGCCGACCGTTTGAAGCCCTTTTTTATTGGTCCTCTAAAAAACGTAAATGAGCGAGAGAGAGAGAGCCCGGACCAGCAACGCTTACAATACTAAGCCAATACAAAAAAAAGAAAAGGAGCGAAACGCAAAAAAAAACTAAAGAGAAAAGCAGGGATATAAAAACAACAAACAAAAAACGTGAAAACTCACAAAACAGTAATAGGCACAGATAATGTCCCAGATAATGTCACAGTTAATGTCACGGATGATGTCAGCACAGGTAATGTCACTGGCATAGTTTTTCCAAACAGCGCCGCGGTGGCTTAGTGGTTACGGCGCTCGGCTGCTGGCCCGAAAGACGCGGGTTCGATCCCGGCCGCGGCGGTCGAATTTCGATGGAGGCGAAATACTAGAGGCCCGTGTACTGTGCGATGTCAGTGCACGTTAAAGAACCCCAGGTGATCGAAATTTCTGGAGCCCTTCACTACGGCGTCTCTCATAGCCAGAGTCGCTTTGGGACGTTAAACCCCAATAAACCAAACCAAACCTTTCTTTCCAAACACAGTGTCAGGCCAAAGCGAGAGGCATCCATGCCCAGCAAAGGTACGCAGAGCCCACTTATATAGCCGGAGCTAGCCGGAGCCGGCCGCTCCGGTTATCCATGTGGGCCAGCTAGGTAACGTGACCTTGTGGCGTCATCACAACCAGCCCGTCGAGTTGGGAGCAAACTGATCACTGTGGAAGGTTGCCGTTAAATTAATGATTGGTCCCGAGAGGTTGCAACCTGGGTCTAACAAATTACATGAATGGCAAAATAGAACGGAAAGCTCTACATATCCTTAAATCGGACAAAATGCCGCAAACCGAGGAACAACAACTGCAACACGTAATCATGTGGGTACCAGGACACACCGGGGTCGCCGGGAACGTAGACGCAGATAGGATTTCTCGAGAGCACACAAACCGAACCTCCACTCAAACTGACCCCGACAACCCAGCAGCAGACCCGGTACCCCTTAGCTACTCAGACATTCTAAACTATCACAGGGGAACGCGACTCAAATATCCGCCACCCCATAACAGCCTACATCAACAAGATGCAGTAGGCTGGAGGCTGCTGCAAACGGGGACTTTCCCCAATCTAAATACCTTAAGTAAAATCTACCCCACGCAATACAGCAGCAAATGTCCGTGGTGAGGAGAAAAACACACGTTAGTGCACATAACGTGGGTGTGTCAGAAAAACAAGGATCTAGCTGCAATAAACGAAAACCCGAGTGCGGAACAGTGGGAGCGGATGCTCTCCAGCGAGGACAGGGCCGTCCAGCGCGGATTGGTGCGGAGAGCCTACCTGGCGGCATACCTCAGTGGAGCCCTGGACCAGGGGCCCCAACCCTGTTAAGACAGGCTGCAATAACTCATCGGAAGATGAAGAAGACAGCCCGCGACCGCTAATAACACATTTTAATATCAATAAAAATAAAGTTTTCCTCCTCCTCCTAACAAGCCCCACCGGTTGCAGCACCAGTCATCACAATGCAGTGGCGCATCGTTTAACTGCTGCGCCACCGCTCCAGGGGTAGTATGAGGACTCCCAGCGGTCTATGAATGTTGAGAATGACCAGTTTTGCATATATATGGCCATTAGCCCATGAAAGTTATCATGTCATACCCTTAGGGCGGAGCTTAAGTTACCCTCCAGTTTTTACTTCTGAAACTTATGAAGCTTGGTTTAATTTAAAAATAATTGGCGTAATAAACGACATCGAAAACAGCACTATTTGCACAGATTATTTGCACACTTCTTTTGTTTGGTTTATAGGGCTTAACGTCACGAAGTGTCTCAGGCTATGAGGGACGCCGTAGTGAAGGACTCCGGGAGTTTCAAACAGCTGGGGTTCTTTGACGTTCGCTGGCATAGTACAATACACGAGCTTCTAGAATTTCGCATTCACAGAAATTCCACTGCCGCGGCCGGGATCGAACCCGCGTCTTTCGGATCAGCAGCCGAGAGCCATAACCGCTGAGCCACCGCTGCGGCTTTTGCGCACTTGTCATAATTGTGCGCTAGTTGCGTGCGCTCCCAGATACCCTTTGAGCACGTGGGGGTAGCTAACGATCTTTAAGGAGATACCCTCAACTCAGCGTGAAAATCTCAGCCAGGAATACTCTAACAAATGACAAAGGCGGGGAGGGGGGGGGGGGGGGTCGTTTAGCGTTGCGATTTATCTGGTCGCAAGCCAGATAATAGGCGGAGACAAAAGTTCACAAATAAAATAAGTTTTATATATAGCAACATCATCAGCCTGACTACGCCCACTGCAGGGCAAAAGCCTCTCCCAAGTTTCTCCATTTAACCCTGTCCTTAATTTTCCGGCTGCGGCCACTGTATCCCCGCTATCTTAATCTCAAGCGCCTTTCTGCCGCCCCCTGCTACGCTTGTCATCTCTTGGAATCCACTCCGTTACCCTTAAGAACCTGCGGTTATCTTGCTTTCTAGAAACATTACATGTCCTGCCCAAGCCCATTTCTTCCTCTCGGTTTCGACAAGGCTGTCATAACCCGCTTCTATTCCCTCACCAACTCTTCCCGCTTGCGATATTTTAAAGTTACACCTATCATTTTTCGTTCCATAGCTCGCTTCGTTCTCCTTAACTTGAGCTGAACCTTTTTCGTTAGCCTCCACGTGTATGCCCCATAGATGAGTACCGGTAAGATACAGCTGTTATGCATTTTTCTCTTAAGTGATATTAATTAACTGCCATTCATGATCTGGGAGAACCTGCCATATGCTCTTTACCGCATTCTTATTCTTCTAGTCGTTTCCCTCTCGTAAGAGAGAGAAAAAGTAATTTAATTAAAGGAAAGGATCTCATGATCCCTCAGCGGTCCGGATCTGGATCAGTGGTCGCTACCTGCCTAAGTTGGTGTAGTCCCTTACTACTTCCAGCACCTCTCTGCCAGTTATCAACTGCTGTTCCCTTGCTACACTGTTGAACACTACTTTAGGTTTTTGCATATCATCTTTTAGACCCATTGTTCTGCTCTGTTTGTCGAACTCATTGATCATGCTTTGCAGTTCATCTCCTTAATGACTTAGCAAGCTAATGTCATCAGCGAATAACAAATTACTTATGTTTTCTCCATTAACTTTTATCCCCAACCGTTCCCAGTCCAGGCCTCGGAACGCCTCCTGCTAATAGGCGGTGAATAGCATTGGCGAGATCGTGTCTCCCTGCCTGACACCCTTCCTTACTGAAATTTTATTGCTGTCTTTATGGAGAACTATGGTAGCGGTGCATTCGTTATAGATATCTTCCAGTATTTTCCGATAAGTTTCTTTTACACACCCTCATTCCGCAATGCCTACATGACTGGCGAGGTTTGCACTAAGCAAGGAGATGATACAGGGAAATTTCTAATGAGCCGTAATAACGCACACAAAGTGATGTACAAAACAATACAGCACATTCGAAGTAATACCTCAGGGAGGCTACAGTGCAATCAAAGATCTAACGAACAGTGCACTAATATACGAGAGAGGCAAACACAAATGTAATTTATTCACCGGGCCTTGCGTCAGTGTGTCGACCGGATGGTAATTATGTGGCTGTCCCGAAGGCTGGCGCGCGCTCCCTCGCTGGTCCGTGGCTGGCTGTCAGAGGCGTTGACCCGGGAATCGTGCGTAAGCGCTTCGCAGAAGTTAGAGCTACGGCACGGGCCGACTGACGGCGCTTAACGTGCTTCGTTTTTAGAAAGCGCCGCTTATGTTCATATCTTCGCGCCAAGACAGGCGCGCACATAGACACGGTATTAACTGTTCAATCACTATCACATCCTGCCGCCGGGGCTCGCGTCGTCATTGATCAGGCAAGGAGAGAGGGTTCTGGAAAGCTCGGGTCGCTTCTTTTTGACGCGGCGTGAGAGGGCATCACGCAACGCGCTCAAGGTTACGCGCTCTTCTTCCGCATAAAGCCCTGACGGAAGAGGAAGCAACGTTTTGGCGCAGACCGCAAACAAACTCCTTCCCAAATTTATGCATCCTAAACAAAATGTACCCGACGCAGTACACAGATACCTGCCCCTGGTGCGGGGCCACACCACATCACATGGGAATGTAAACGCAACCAAACATTACACCAAAAGAATAACCCGAGTGCAGAGCAATGGGAGATTCGGCTCACCAGCTGCGAGCTCACGGCCCAAAGGGCTTTAGTGCAGCACGCAAGTGAGGTAGCTAGGCTCTTTGGAGCCCTGGAATAGGGGCCCAACCTTGCTTAAGAAGAGGCCTCAAGTCGCCAGCGCAGTGAAGACGACGGAGGCCTTGAGACGCCAAGCCCTTGAAAGCACCCAAATAAACTTTTTTTTTCTCTCTCTCTCTCTCTCTCGGTAACGAGTGATATTTTCTCCAAGGTTGTCGAATCGTCTACGCCGCGTGCGGGCGAGATTCCTTCGCGCTGGCTTTCCAGATGTGGGCTTGCGCGTCGCCGTCGGCGTAACCGGTTGGTGCTTTACCATGGTTACCATGGCTACCATGGTAAAGTATCCACCTGTTACCATGGCAACCCGGGTATAGTTATCATCCAGCGTGACACCACGTAGGTTGTGTTAAGGCCTGTATTAATGTTGTGCGTCGGTTTCTGTGTCGGAGTCTGATGTCACTTTATGTCACGGCCAACCTGGGTCGCATAAACCTACGGGTGGCTCTGATTGGAACAGCCGCCTTCCAAATCTAAATGCCTACACAGGTATCGCTGAATCTCACGTTACATAGTCGTAACCGTCCGGTGAATTTTTTGTGACAATGCTGCATACCAAGTGACAATGTAGCGTGCCAGAGGGAAGCGCATCCTGGACAGCTAACAGCTCTGCACAAAAGGAGGATGGCGCTTCGCGTAATCTAAATCTAGACGTTTTGTCAAGGGAAGGCTCGCAATCGCACTGAAATGCTGTTATTTCGCAGCCCTGGGCACTGGTGAGTGAGTGAGTGAGTGAGTGAGTGAGTGAGTGAGTGAGTGAGTGAGTGAGTGAGTGAGTGAGTGAGTGAGTGAGTGAGTGAGTGAGTGAGTGAGTGAGTGAGTGAGTGAGTGAGTGAGTGAGTGAGTGAGTGAGTGAGTGAGTTAACGTTTACTGAAGAGGATGGTGGCTGGAGCTCTGTGGGCGGACCCTCAGTCCAGGACTCTTGGGGCTTCTGCGACCTTCTGGCGATGAAAAGCGCTGCCTGGCCGTCGAGGCGTGCGCTGGTCAGCTTCACCTGATCAGCGGGGACGGGGACGAAGCGAGACACATGTACACACATACAAAACATCGCAATATTCTGATTTTATTCAATGGAAGCAGCGGATTTGTAAAGCCCGTTAACTGCACTTTAGTGAGTGAGTGAGTGAGTGAGTGAGGCATATAAAGTGCAATTTTGTTACTCTGCGCAAATAAACAAACTAGTCCGCCAGAATTCCCTGGTTCTGGACACTGTCATTCATATATACAGCGAAGGAGCTGTGAGGTAGGCGGTAATATATCTCAGAAATTCAATCGTGAAGAAATGACGCGGCATGACAACGTTTGGAGATGAATATAGAGGGGGGGGGGGGGGGGGGGGTTGTCGCTTTAATGTTTAAAGGCACGTTAAAGGGCAATACTACGTCTTATTAGCGTAACGTCAAAGCAAACAAAGCTTTGATAAGCCCGAAAACTGCGTAAAAACGACGCACACGTGGCGCCACCACTCGCTGATTTGCACAACCGCAGCTGGTGACGTATTTGTGCGTTTTCCCGAGAAGCGTCATTTCGTCATCAATAGGAAATTTACGGCCCAAATACGAGGAAAGCGGCGCGGTAAGCATAGACAATAATGCGAAGTCTCATAGTTCTAACATCGTAAAACAGACGACGAAAAGAGAGGTAAGACGCCAACATAAGCCCCGAGTCTTTCGTGTCGCATTCTGTGCACTCAGGCTGTCTGTGCGCACCCAGCAAGCTGTCAACGGTATTCACTCTCCGTTGCGTATGCTAGGCGGCCAGGTGGTGAAGTGCTTTCATTCTCATTTCAGCCGTCGAATCGGCTACATTTTGCAAGCTGCGGGCGTTCTGAAATTCCAAAGTGGCTGTTTTCTTTTTTTAGTACGCACTCATACAGACAAGCGCATTCATGCACGTCGTCAACATGTGAAGCGCGGTACGAGCTCGAAGTCTTGTACGTTTTTCGCGCAGTTCAAAAGCTAATAAGATTTGAGATATGCTGAAAAGTATTCAAGATGTACCATAAGCACACACCATCGCCTCTTAGTTGATTCATTAAAGAAAAACAGGTTTTCCAACAGGAGTCATTAGCATGCAGTCGTCTCACGATGGCAGCCCATGATAGCTGTACTAAACTAATAATGGCTATACTAAAAAGAACAGAAGGCGATTTTGCTTCGGGGAGGACGCGAGGTCACCTCGGTAAAGGACGCGCAGAGTGGATCTGAAACCTGAGAAGGCACGGTGCGTAGAGCTCTGAACGGGCCGCATCCTGAGGCCTAAGCCCTTCCAGCTGCCAAGGATTGAAGCCCGAGCCCGGCGTAGGCCCACAGCTTCAAGCACAGGCCGGCCCGAGCCCGCACCATCATCACTCTACAGAGCCCGGGCCCGGCTAGGCCCCCGGCTGCCGCAGCAGCTCAGAACTAAACTACTCACAGACTGCAAGCAGTCTCCTCTTGCATAAGTAAAGAAGTGACCGGCAAAGTCACCTCAGGTCGCAATAACACTTCAGACAATAGATTTGGTAAACACACTAAGAATGAGAGATAAGGCGGGTTAGCCCGCTCTGCTTTTTAAACACGAGCCGCCACAAAAGGGTTGCATATACGCCAAGTAAACTTTGCCTTATTTCTAGGTTTTTAATCAATCATTTTTTTATGGCCCGCGATGTCTAAACGTTAAAACGTCCTCGAAGCCAGCGATCATGATTTTTTTTAATGAGCCAGATTTCTTGGGCTGAACTGATGGCTGCGTTTCTATGGGGACGAAAAGTAAAAGAGCCTGTTTATTGTGTAGTGCGTGTTTGATGACACTGAAAGTCCCAAAGCAATATCCTCTTCTCCACTGACGTTTCTCATAGCATAAAGGTGTGTTTTCGGAAGCAACGGCAAGCAGTGATAGGCTATCTTTGGAGCACACCGCTGCCCTCCAGGCAGTCGAATGAATATCATTTTCCAGCGGTTCTTATGAGACCTTAAATGTCCAGTCATGGGTCGTAACACAAAACCGAGAAGTTGCGAAGCGCCTTCTGGTAGGTTAGATGTCATGCGCTCGCTAATAGCTGCAACTCCCCAAGCAAGCGGTGCTGTGTACTTAGTAGGCGAAAGCACTAATGCATATGAGCGGGGTGTCATGTGTTACAACACTCCACTAAAACGCCGCTGTAGTGCAACCCGCTGCTGAATTTTTTTTTCTTTCACTCTTGTCTTCTGTCGTTCAGCGCGGTGAAGCGTTCGCGACCAAAGTTACTTGGACATAGATAGCACTGTGGGTTCCGCTGTGTAAATTCGGTCCAAAAATGAGTTTTTCCTCATTCCTCGTCAACGAAAAGTTGTAATGAACCACTGCAAACCTTTTAGTGCCGGGATTTCTCCATTTTCCGAGAAATCGCAGCCAATGCACTAAAAAAAATTCGGCAGAGGCACCTACGTGAGTGCTTACGTGTGAGAATGCGAAAGTATTACAGTCCCTGGGTGCATTGCTTATGCTTGTTTGTACATGCATTAAAGTTGTTTCCTACAAGTTTATGTGTTTGCGCATTGGTTGCGCACCAGACCGGAAACCTTCGGACCCTCTCGCTGCACGGCGGTGAATCACGTTGACCGAGTTTGCATCTAGTGGACGCAAGACGTAGACGTTTGTTTGTTTGGAACACACACACATGCGCGTGCGCGCGTATTACACCACCCAGAACGCTGCACGACGAACTGTTGCATTACGGTTTTGATACGAAAGTGTGGGAAGGCATACAATTGAAAGTGCATATGTCGTGTGTTCAAACCCCTGTAGCAAGCTAGCATCCAACTTGACTAGCCATTTAAATTACAGCGACCAGGAACCCACACAAGCCTAATTTCACGGATAGGAGCATGCACGGGATCAAAAAACTGACGACGCAAAGTAGATCCAATATAAGATATCGATGCAGTACAAATTGAAAGAGCATCCGTCTCCACAAGGATGTAGGAGTGTTGAGGGGTAACCTCCGGATGGCAACTCCCATAGCCAAATATTCCGCGTCCAAAATGCGGTTGTAAGTAAAGAGGGATAGCCCAATCAAGCTGTGACGAGAAAATACCAACCCATGCATTTTCCGCACACAGTGCAGCATCAGTAGCAATTACACTATGCGCCGGAAGGGAGTGCGTAAAATACTTAGGGCAGGTAATGACCGCAGTTCCGGATCACAGCAGTGAAACAACTGGAAGAATGAGATTAGAGAGGAGCGCATTTGGGGGCTCGTTCTCTCAGATCATGAATGGCAGTTTACCATTATATCCCTCAGGACAAAAGTATACAACAGCTGTATCTTGCCAGCACTCACCTACGGGGCAGAAACGTGGAGGCTAACGAAAAGGGTTCAGCTTAACTTAAGGACAACGAAGAAACCTATGGAAAGGAAAAGGATTGGTGTAACGTTAAGGGGGAGGAAGAGGGCTGAGTGGGTGAGGGAACAAATACGAGTTAATGATATCCTAGTCGAAATCAAGAGGAAGAGTGGGCACAGGCAGGGCCTGTAATGCGAAGGCAATACAGGTGATGGTCCTTAGGGGTAACGAAGTGGTGGATTCCAAGAGAAGGTAAGCGTAGCAAGGAGGGGCGGCAGAACGTTGGGTGTGCGGATGAGATTAATACCCGTGGTACACGGGCGTTTTCAACGGCAGTTCAGCTGACTCTCATTTGGACTGAACGGCAGTTAGCGGTGTTACACGGTAGTGCTAACTACCGTTGAAATCTCAACGCCAGTTGAGTTCGAGAGATCGGGGAATCCAGTTGAACGGCCAGCTGACAAGATGGCGACGTACGGACCAAAAGACGAATTGTATTGGCTCAGTTAACTTCGCACCCGCAACTTTCTACCGCAAAGCAAAAAACACACAAAAAGAATTTTCACTTTAGTAAAGAATATATACACTGCGATCATTTACAACAAGAAGAAAGTGCACACACTGCTTTTTTCTTGTTTACACTTCCGCTCTAGACACGAGGTCATGAGGTTAGAGTGCTAACTGAACTGAACGCGAAGTGCTCGTGTAACAGCTGGCGATTCCAGTTGAGTTCGACGTTAGTTTAGATCCTCAACTGGCGGTTAACTAAACTGTCATTGAAAATGCCCGTGTAACACAGGTATAAGACGTCTGCAGGATAGGGTGGTCGCAGCTGGCAGAGGACACGGTTAATTGGACAGATATGGGAGAGGCCTTTGTCCCGCAGTGGACGTAGCCAGGCCGATGACGATTTTGACGATCATGCAAGGTATTAACCAAAGTTTAGACTGCGGAAGAGACTTGTTATGGTTCGTTTGGTTTATTGGGCTTTAACGTAACAAAGCCACTCAGGCTATGAGGGACGCCGTCGTTAACGGCTCCGGAAATTTCGACCTCCTGGGATTCTTTACGTGCACTGACCTCGCACAGTAGACGGGCCTCTAGAATTTCACCTCCACCGAAATTCGACAGGTGCGGCCAGAATCGATCTCACGTTTTTCGGTTCAGCAGCCGAGCGCCATAACAACTGAGCCACCCCGGCGGCTTGGCATGGTTGGATATGCAGGGGGTTTCACGTAACTTGAACCAAGAATTTTTAAAAAAGTGGCGTAAAGGAGCGGGTTGAAACCGATGAGTAATTGTTTCACGTATTGCGGCGCTCCCCACAGTATTTTTTAAATTATGATTGATTAGTTAGTTAGGTATATTAATTATGCAAAATTTGAAATATTCGCTACATAGGGTGACGAGCATTTCGTTAAGGTTTAGAAGGCATTAAAGAAGTAAAGAAGAACCAGTCCAGTTTTTTGTAGCAACGTACCTCGTACGAGGCCCTTTTTCCGGCATTTCAAGATAGACCGCGAGATATGAAAAACAAAAGACACGTGACTGCGCTTATACGCTACCGTATTCCAGCGCTCCCAAACGTGATTTGAACGAACGAAACATGCGCGTTGACCATGCCCATGTGAGAGGCCGCCACTCAGTTCGACGGGCAGCAAAATGATAAGTATCAAAAAAAAAAAACGGAGACTACCTTGAAATACGCGACTTCACTGCTTTCCTTTCCTGTTTTGTTTGGTATGCGCGATGTTTAAGTAAAAGCCCCGTATGAATTGGCTGCCAGTGGCCTGCCTATCACTATATCGCCGATCGCACCGCCCGCTTACCATCTTCACGAAGAATGGGCTGACGCAGTTTCAAGACTGTGCTGAGAGCGGCGCTAGCCGCTCACTTCGACCTGGTGAGCGCGCAGGCTTTGTTCAGTCCGAACGCTCTTAGCACCGCTGCAATGCCGTAGCACAAGAGCGCAATCACGTTTCTTTTTTTCATAATTTGCAGGCTTTCTTTAAATGCTGGAAAAAAGAACAACTTAGAAGATATATTGCTACAAAAAACTGGATCGGTTGTTTCGTAATCCAGTCTACAAGTCAAATAAACGCACGTAACCCTACAGTAAATAATAAAAACTGCGTAATTGATATTAAATAATTTACTAATTAAGCGACATTTATATATATTCTGAGGAGCACCACACGAAGTGAAACAGTATGTCGTTGGTTTCACCTAGCTAAGTGCGCCACTTTTTTTAATCCCTGGTTCAATTTACGTGGAACACCCTGTATTTGATCAAAACAAACTGAGATAGACAATGACTGGAGAGACACATCAACCAGCAACGGGGATAGAAGCGACTGAACGTATACGACTTGCAGCCTTTCGTAGCTCGACCAATAAATGCGAAAAAAATAATTGAGGCGAAGAGATAAAAATAGTTTGCGAACACAACAAAGTTCAACTATTTACTTTTAGAAAGGTCTTAACTGTAAGCTGTTGAAACCGCAAGACGTAAGGAAGGACACGCGCCTTGGATTAAAGCGCATTTATGGCCACGAAACAAGGCAAGCCAAGGCAAAGCCGCAAGGCTTGACGTTCGATCAGAAGAGGCACTCTTCGTCTACGTTTGTACCAGCTTCAATATCTATGCGAAACGTCGCTTTGCTGCAGTTTTATCCGACTGCATTAAGGCGAGGTTCTCACTCTCCGAGGCATGTTCGTGCGAATTGTGCGCTCGTTTTGCCCTTCTTATCCTGGCTTCAGGGATTTCTTAATAAGCACTGCACTTTTAAGTTCCTCATGAAACCAAATCTCCACTCGAAACACCAATCTCTGGTCTATACCTTACTTTCGAAATAATTATAAACTACAAGCACTTGAACATAACTTGCCGTCTATTCTTAACAGATACCAAATTTTAGCTGTAATGTTACACCAAATGAGCTTAAAATGTACTATGTTTATGGCTAGGTTGTACGTACCTCTGTAAACTGTTATTACCCATGCATATTGAGTGTTCAATTTTTTTTTCTCGCTGTCTGTTTTCACTTGCCATCTTGCAGTAGGTTCTGTCTGCTTGTACTTGCTTTTCTATTTATAAATTGATTATGCGCATCTGTTAAACATGTTAATATTAACTGTTCATAATTTCACGTTGCTTTAAATAATATTGTGCAAATCAAGTTCATCCAGTTATATGTGTTTCTTCGTTTACTGCCATTTTAGAAGTTCGTGGACCCAGTCAAGTTGTTTTGTTACAGTTTTTAGACGTGGAATCTCCCCAGGATGTGTCATTTTTTCTGGAAAAATAAAGTGAGTTGAGTTTATTAAAATAAAGATGTTCAATCTTAATCAACCTTGCCGCCACATACGTACACGCGCCGCGAGCGGTAAGACGCCAGAAGACGACGTTCAACCATTCAACTGATGCACCACAGCTGGAAGCATAAAAACAAGGAAGCCTGGCGCGGGGTTCAAGCAAAGGAAGGTAATTTATTGTGTAGCATTACGTGTCGCTGCCGATAGGAAGCACAGGTCAGAAGGGCACTCCATGAAAGCACTCACCTTCACACAGAGATCGCCGCCCTGTGCTGCCTTTAAGCCTACACCCCATAAACATAGCCCATCGCCTTTGTTCCTCTACAGGTATCTCTTATGTTACAATAAGAGTCAGTTGAATGTTATCACCGGTAATTATTTTAGACAAAATCTGCCCTTGGCACATTCTTAGCGTTAGTGTGTGAGTCTATAGAAACCCTGACGCAGTTGTTGAAAGGCGTTTTCACAATTTTGCGCCGTTCCACTTAGTTGATCTACCAGTATATGGTTAGTTGTTTAGGCGTGATTGGTTCTTCATGCTCAGCTCAGATAAATTAACGGGCAGTGAGAAAATTAGTTTACGCCGTGCCAACTGTTATTCGTTCGTGTTTAAGGAAAAATCTCTATCACTGATAGCTTCGTTCTCACGCGATTGTCCAACCTAGGCATTGCATTCGCCCGAGGTCGCCCGGAGTCATGACCTGCGATTTGTAGTCGTCGCAATGACCAGGCGCTCGCAAAGCCGGCTCATGGCAGAAGAAGCCTGGTCAGGGGTCTCGTCGCACCGGCCGGCGCAATCGCACAAGGCGGCCTCTTTGAGCAACGCTTACCCCTGGGCTGCGGCATCGGATGTCAGCAGGGCCACCGAGCGACGCCGGTCCTGCCAAGGGGTCGGCGGCGAACGAAACGACCTGCCTTTGCCGGTGGACCACGAACAGGACACGGTGAGTGCACTGCCCACTCTCCCGCACGCGAACTCCATAGCCTGCCTTAAGTCCAACCTGTCCCCTCAGCGTGACGTATGCGTCTCTCTGAAACCATGTGCACGCGTGACGTGTGCGTACGTCATGAAACCACACGCAAGCACTGCAAAACAAAGGCACTTCCTGCTGACTTATAAACGACAAGGGTCATGCGAATAGCTCGTTTTCAAAGCCAAATCAAACGTGAATAGGTGCTGGAAGTCGTAAAGGTATACGTCTACTTAGGGTAGGTAGCGACAACTGATTCGGATCATGACAGGGAAATAACTAGAAGGATAAGAATGGGGTGAAGCGCATATTGCAGCTACTCTAAGATAGTGAATGGCAGTTTACCAATATCCATCAAAACAAAATACTCATAATGCAAAGCCTTCAGCGCAAAAAAAACTAGGACGTGAGAGGAAGACGGGACAGCGCTGTCCCGTCTTCCTCTCACGTCCTCGTTTTTTTGCGCTAAAGGCTTTGCCACTATGAGTGAACAATACCAACTAGCCCAAGAATCAGCATTGTTGAAAACAAAATAACACAACAGCTGTACCTTATCGGTACTCACCTAAGGGGCAGAAACGTGGAGGCATACGAAGAGGTTTCAGCTTAAGTTAAGGACAGCACAGCGAGCCATGGAAAGAAAAATGATGGGCGTAACGTTAAAGGACCGGAAACGAGTGGGTGAGAAAACAAACGCATGTTAATGACATCCTAGTCGAAATCAAGAGGAAGAAATGGGCTTGGGCAGGGCATGTAATGTGAAGGCAAGATAACCGCTGGTCTTTAAGGGCAAGAGGAAGCAAGCGTAGCAGGGTCAGAAGAAAGTTAGATGGGCGGATGAGACTAGAAGTTTGCGGGCATACGGTGGGCGCAGCTGGCAAATGACAGGGTTAATTGGAGATACATGGGAGAGGCCTTTGCCCGGTAGCGGCCGTAGTCAGGATGATGATGATGATGATGATGATGATGACTCGCAATCGAATACGACTCGCACACTTTTCCGAATGTTCGCTACCAGCGATTAACCGAGCGAAACAGCGAAGCGCTGTAGGGTATGCTGTACTGCGGTGCTACAGTTTAAGGATCTATAGCAGTATGAGAATTTTTAACACTGGTGTTCACTAGGGGGCACGCTGCACGAAGTCAGTATTTCAGCTCTCTGATCGTCATGTCATAGGTGCTGGAAAATTATCTTCTGCTACTCATGGCGACAACAAGTTAACTCACATCGATCAATGAGATGGTTGAGAGCGGCGTATGAGTCATGGCTTGCGAGACCGGGCATCGAGACAGAGTTTGCTAAAACTTTGCTCAGCCCTGCCGCGTCGCCAAATCTCGGTGGATATGCATTAGCATTATGAAAGCTGCCGCATGAATGGACCGCATCGCGGCGCTGAGCCCTCCATCCAGATCAGAACGATCGCGGCAGCATGCACGTGCGGCGTAGGAGTAGGCCTCTTTATCGTAACAGACGTCCAAGAAAACTATGGCGTGCCTTATACGAAATTCGTGAATATTAGAAACTATTCTAAAATTATTCGTTTCGAATAGTTTTGAACATGCAATAATTTACTCATCCAGCGACTCAAGTGAAAGGATATTCGGTTCGATATTGAAAACTATCTTATATTCGCACACTTCTGCAATTAGCCTTGCCCCGCGCCAGCTCCAACAACAATATTCCTGCCAATTTTTTAATGTGGTCTACCTACCTCTACTCTTTGCCGGCACCTGTTAATGTTTTCTCGTCTTTGAATCCACTCTGCTACCCTAACTTACCTTACCATGGGCTCTTTTATCTTTATCATATGTCTCGCTCATGTAAAGGTCCCTTTATTTCGGTTATGATTTCATTTGCTGGTATTTGTTGCGAAACTCACGCTGTTCACTTCGTCTCTCTCAATGTTACTTCTATCATTTATAGCTTCCATTATCATAATTCGTTGACTGTCATCCCGCGGTGGTTATTTTTTGATAAACCTGGAACGCAGCATTGGTGGAAGGGGAACTCCTAGAAAGGCCTGAGTGTCGGCGAATCGATAACAAAACTTTGGATATGTGATTGGGCAGCGTCATGGAAAGCATTTCATTGACTATTGCTCGTTCTGCGAGGCTCACTCCCCCACCCCCTTCCCACTCGCACACATGAACTATGATAGAGAGTGCTATGATACATACCATGATAGACCCCACCCATCCATGTCCCCACATGGCCCTTACCTGGCGTGATCGCATCAGCACACAGCACACGCGTGTCTTCTGCCATAAATAATATCAGCATTGGAAAACAGATGAAAGTCAGTTTTGGGTCAACCATTGAGTGCGATATCACTGTGCTTAGGTGAGTAACCTGCAATGTTTAGGAGGGCCTCGTGGAACACTGGAAGTTAAAGCTGAAAGTAGAAGCAACCGAAACCAAGGCGAAGGCAAGCGCCGAAGTGGTAGCAGAACATGCTATGAATGACGAAACCGCTTTACTTACGCATTTCACCCTAGCTCCTGGAGGCACAATGGGAAGTTAGCCTTCCCACTCTTGGGATGACTCGGCCGTCCAGCGGAGCTTATGCAACAACTACCGAAAATAATCAAAATTTTATTATCGCGGTTCAAACCGCTCTGAAGACTTGTCTGTACTACTAGCTGCTGCTTTAAGCCCCTGCTGATAATGCTGAGAATTCCACAGGCGGAATCGAGCCACAGAGCTTTTGTCTCTGCATTCATTACTTTTAATGGCTCCTGGATTTTATTCCATTAAAAATTAAAAGCTACCCCATCGCTCAAAGCCATTCCATGTTCTTATTTCTCTCTTTTTCAGGGTATGTGTGCCGAGAAGACTTCGCTGAGCACAGGTGGATGTGGATTGCGACGGACCCAGGCCACTACTTCGCTGCACCGCATGGCGCAGCGGAGCCCGGGCAGAACTTGCCTGCTGGTCACATCAGTCGTGTTCGTCGTTGGCGCAGTGTTGGCCATTCTGTCAGCAAGGCTGCTCGCCAGGAGTGCAGCTAGGGATGGCGTCATCCATCGGCGTCTCAAAGTCCAGGGCACCGAGTCGCTACTAGTCGCCCGATGCGGCGACGAGGCTTGCCGCCGGATGAGTGCGTTGCTCAGGGACTCTCTGGACGATGGAGTCCCACCATGCGACAACTTCCACGCGCACGTGTGCGGCTCGTGGTATCGGACACACCCGGGGCAGACCATCACTCAAGTCCTTGCCTCGGCCTTTTTTGACAACGTCACCCGACGTGCCAAGCTTGTCCGCATTCCTTTCGATTCCGCGCCCAAGAAGCAGACGGCTGTGCAAAAGGCCGCGAGGCACTTAGTTGCATGCGACGACATCGTTGCAGCGTCAAACGACCAGTCCGCTGACGTCCGAAAAGTTCTGGTAGACGGCGGCATCACGTGGCCTTATGATGCCGCGGAAAACACATCATCTACGGACGTCCTCGAACGCATGCTCTACATGTCGCAGGTTATAAAGATACCTGTCCTTCTGGGATTTACTGTGGAGCGCGCAGTCTATCGACCGATCGTCATCAGAAGGCCAGGCAACGTTGTCACAATGCTGGAGGCGACCAGGCGACACATAAACAATTTGACGTTCGAGCGATACGAGGAGTACATCCGTGCAGTTTACGACAGTTTCTCAGCGATCGACGATCAATCCAACTTCGTAGATAGATTCAACAACATAAAACGGTTAGAATCAGTGCTGATATCGTTCCTGAGTGCTTCAGTGTTCAATCGTGACTCCAGAAGAAAAGACACCTGGCTTACCAACATAGCGAGTTTTCAGCACATGACGCCAAACGTTTCGACAGATCGCTGGCTGCAGGTATTGCAACAGTACCTCAATATTTCGATGGACGGCCAATACCCAGTCATAGTGCGCGGCAGGCGGTACATTCAGACGGTGTTCGCACTCAATAAAGAACTCGGTGAGACCGACTTCGCAGAGCTCTACGACTGGCTATGTGTCCAAGCACTGATTCCGTTCGCCAGCGGGCGCATCATAGCAGTTGAACGGCCAGGTTCTGATGTTCTGGAGAGTCACAGGGCGCTCTGCTTTGCCAACAGCGACCGCATCTTTCATTACGCCCTCCAGTACCCTTATCTGAGCGACGTCGTCACGACGGAAGTAAGAGAAGACATCGGCAGGCTGATGCAAGATGTCGGTTTGTCTCTTACCCACATTTTTTCGCGTACCAAATCACCGAAGCTGAAGATCAACTGCACAAGTGACGCCGTTGCGTGGGCAGCAGAAGCATACACACGCCTCTTCAGACGCTCGAGTCCTGAACACTTCGAGGAGAGGTACGCGCGCTACCCTGACATGAAGCTCAGCGCGGTGAGTAATTGGATAAGCACGGCATCATCAACGTTCGCACTGAATGACGGCCTTGAGAGGCTGGAGATTTTCGCTGATGCCATCCTCATGGGTCCCAGCCATGCGTGGAGTGAGCCTCTGGAAGCCAGTTACCTTGATTCGCCATGGTACGCATTGAGTGCGCCTAAAGCCATCAAGCTCGCCGGAATAGGGTCCCGCTTAATCGGCAAACTTCTTTCTGAATTTGTGCTCAACAGAAAAGTTTGCAAGACGGCAGTGCTTACCGAAACAGAAGACATGTGGCACTGTATGGCAGCTTCGTTGGAACACAACCTTCGTGACGCGAGCGCAATCATGAAAGGCGCCCGTGCTGCGATGCTGTCCTGGGCAGCCCTCTGGGAAGCTTACCGTGGTCAGACGCAATACAGAGGCAACACGACGGTTCTCGATGATTTTTCGGACTTGCCGGAGCCGGCGTTATTTTTCGTCTTCGGCTGTCTGTGGTCCTGTGGGGAAGGCATCGATGTGGCGGAGGCTTATTGCAACCTGCCATTAAGACATGACGCTAACTTCGCCAAGACCTTTTCCTGCCCTCGCGGTTCGCCCATGAGGCCCGAAGTTCAGTGTCCCAGTGCCTTCTCCACTGGTGCAGGGAACAGTTTGTAATTGCGTAATATGCCACTATTATGCTGCTAGGCTATAACTGAGGACACCCCTTTTATACCGTACTGTTTATTGCAGCCAGAATTCGATTTTATGATTGAAGCGAACAGGACAGTACTCTGTAACACAAATCATCGACCTTACTTGAATATTTGCATTTATTGAATGGTATTTAACAGCGTTTTCTTTCATATCGGCCAGTGTAACCAGTTGCGTGCAACATTTCTCACCTTAAAGTGTTATGAGCTCTCGATATGCCTCTGTATTTGTATTGCATTAGATGCCTTAGACTGGTAATTTGGTTTCAAGACAGCAGTAGAATAAGCGGGACGGAAGATTAGGAGCTGCCTATAAGGCTATAACGCAATTAATTTCTTCCGATTCTATTCCATTTTTGCCATTCCCCAGTCTTCTCTGATTCCAACGACAGCTGAGGACATAGCGGGAATTAAAGTGTGAAACAGAATCGGAATGAATTTGAAGTGGAATAAAACCAAGTGGAATAAAACCAAGTGGAATAAAACCAACCACGAAATGAAGGAAAGTTTCTGCGAGCAAGTGAACAGACTAAGATTGGCTGGATTTCCAGAGGACGTGCTGTTTCTAGCTTCTAGCAAGGTGCTCAAAAAAGTAAGAGTTCAATAGGTCACTTCTTAAGGGTTCTGAGGAGAAAAAGAAAAATATTGCAGTCATACCTTATGTTCATCGGTTTTCTCATCAACTAAAAAACGTGGGTAACAGATATGGTGTTAATGTTCTCTTCTCTGCCCCTCAGAAAGTTAGTAGTGTTTGTGCGAAGGTTGCTGCGCGCTCTAGCAGCGGTGTATGTGATAAACGAAAGTGGTGCTGCACTGTGAATCACAAGAACCGCTATGTCAGATGTCCAAAAGGAGTGGTGTATCACATTCCCTTTTCTTGTGCCCGGACCTATATAGGTCAAACGGGCCGCTGCCTTAATGTGCGCTTGCAAGAGCATTTTTTGTCATTGAATAAGTCACCTTCATCTAATCTCGCTAAGCACTGTTCAAAATGCAGCGGCTGCAAGCCTTTGCTTGACCAAACAAAAATCTTCTTCCGACACCCTAATCAGCTAACCAGAGAGATTTCAGAGGCCTATCACATCCGTAAGAATCAGCACACGTGTGTTGCCGACCCTATGGTGGTTTTGCATGAAAGAGAGTTTTGTTATCTTGACGCACCTGTATGAGCACTTTTCCTGTCACGCCTGCGCGATGGCTTTTGTTTTGTTTGTGATTGCTCTTCCTTTTGTGTGTTTCTCGAATAAACGCGCAGTTGCGAGTAAGCGCTTGTGTTTGGTCTCCCTTGTCTGTTGTCCTAAGTGCGCTTTGTATAATTTTTGAAAATGAAAAACCAACTCAGATGTCAATTCTGCTTCAAGCCAAGTCAACCTCCCCCTGCTATCCGTGGATAACAAAGCACCATATCGCCATACACCCATGCAGAAAGAAGGTTCAGAGTTAGAATCATGCAGAACTGTCTACGCGCGTGAGAAGTGCCCGTTAATCATCTGTGCTCAGCGATGTTTTATAACAGTGCCGCGTATTTGCATAGTCCCTTCCAGTAAAAGAAAATCATCTCTTTAAGTGTAGTAGAACCTGGTTATAGCGCTTTCGAAGGGACTTCGTGATTTTAATTGTTATAGTTGTTGCTTTGTTATAAAGGTACGCTACCTTGTTCGCTACTGTCTACCAGCGGGCTACCTGCCACTGGGTAGAACGAGAACACCAAAGCCCGTGTTCAGTATGCCACCAATGTACGTTGAGGGAGCCTTCACCACTCGATCTAAGCCCCCTCCACGTAGCGAACTATAGCACATAATTACACAAGATGTTATGTCAGCCCTGCCGACGTGCGCCCGAGTCTTCCATACCCGGCTTGGGCTTCAGAGCCTAGAAACGGGTCTTGGAATCTTAGTTCCATTTTCTGGGTGCTTAAAAGCTTATACGGGCCGCTGAAAAAAAAAAGGGCGCGGCAGCGACGTAGGTAGGTAGGTGACAACTTCACTTCTGAGATTTTAGGGAGGGGCTAATCAGACAGCCTCAAGCCCTTGCGCCGCGGCGGCCTCCGCGGCCTCCGCGGCCCAGGTGACCGTCCTCTCGAGTGGCGGCTTCGGAGCGGTGCAGCAATGTTTCCCGCTGTTATACTGGGGTGATTGTTGGGTGTAGTAGTAGTAGATAAACTTTAACGATTAAAATCAGAGGAAAGTTCCTTGAGGCTTGTGGGTGGGGTCCTCATTCGAGGGTTCCACTGGATTGAGCTGTCTGACGGACCTGTTTTATGAGGGCTCTTTGGTCCTCCATACGATCGCTGGTCAGCATCGCCTCTCACCGCTAAAATTACGTGTACAGCGTCTGTAAATGTGTCGGTTTTGCCCCGCATCCCCAGGAAATGTGGAAGAGTGTTGGGCGGGCCTGGCACCATGGGCATGGGTAAGCTAGGGTATAGTGTTGGGTGCTTGACGTGAAATTTGTGGAGATGAGAGAAAGTGTTCGTTTGGATCTCACCCCAGGAGATAGCGTCCTGTGTGTCTGATTTTGTGTGAGGAGGAGGGTATTTTCGGCGTTGGAGACGCTGGAACTCTAAGTGTTCGTTGTACGTGGAGGGAAGAGGAATGAATTGGAGTGCGCTGATGGCCCCGCTCGGTTGATTGCTGCTCGAGCTAAAGCGTGCGCCCTTTTATTTCCCTCTAGTCCCGTGAAGAGAATGTGCTAACATTCCCAAAAGGAGTGTGGCAGCGTGGCTGCTTGCGTGCAGAATTTGCTTGTTGGTGTGTATACTTTGATGTGTTCTGGAGAGTGGAAGTGGGTGCAGGTAGGCAATTGTCTGTAGCCGTCGCCACGCGTTCACTCGAGCTTTGGTCAGCGACTTCTGCGCGGGTGGATAGAGGGCCTGCAATAGTCAGTACAGTGATGTAATTTCTCGGTAAGTTTGGGGCTATCCATGCATCCAGACGCCATCTTTTGCACAGTAATTTCCCTCACCCTGTAGGCCAATTCTCGGGCAGAGGTGTAGGCAGCTAGATTTCCTGTGAGTCCGGAGTGAGCCCTGACTAAAGAGGTCCTAAGTACAACATTACCAACTTTTTGTTAATAAATTTTGATAGTTGGGCATTTGGTGTCTTTGTTGGCGCTTGTCCGGCAGCGAAAGGTGTATTTATAGCTAAGAGATTTGGATTATGAGTTTAAAAACCTTTTACCACCGCTCCGATTCAAAACTTAGGAATCTGTGATGACGATATAGGACATGAGTGATGCATAGTGGCGGAAATGGAAAGGAGGACTCAATGAGGGATGGCTGCGAGCGCCGCGCTCTTGCCGAGCAGCAGCCGAAATGATAACTACTGCCGGGCGGCCAGATGTTAAAGGCCTCTGACAGCCTCGTCGCTTCGTTTACCTTTGCACCAACGTTACGATGGATCCCGTTCCCTATTCCGACAACTAAATTGTCGCAAATAACTGCAGCCTGAATTCAGCGACCTCGACCACACACAGCGTGCGATGCTTTTGAAGGCTGAGGCAGCGGGTCTGTCAAGAAAATCTTAGCGCCAAGGAGTTGGCAGCGTCGCTGTCAACGCCGAGCCACCGTCACAACTGATGTGTAGCGACTGGTACGAGCACGCGTATTTAAATTATGTAATAACAGTCCTCGTAGGGCTGGTTATGCAGCTCAGCGTTTGGTTACGTTTCGAAGCGAATACGCCGAGAAATGCGCTTTCGAACATTGGCGGTACACAGCTCTATTTCCTTGTTGCACTTGCGTGCCGTTGCACGAACTTCGTCCGAGGAGCACTTAGAGTGGCACTTGGACGTCCTCTGCAGCTCTGCTCTTGTAAATCTAGGTCCATAACGAAGCCATGCGGTCACGCAGAACCCATAGCCGCGAAGCACCCCAAAACATACCGAAACTCAGCAGGCCGCCTGTTGCGCCGCCAGTTGCAGGTTCTCTTTGACTTTAAATATTCAGGGTGTCTTTTTTCCTTCTTCCTCTTGAGATAAAATTGAAGTGGTGGTTTCTAAACAAATCTTAATACTTAAATTCGATCAAACATGTAACCTTCATTCATGTTTGTCAGCCTCAGAGATCTGTTGTATCCTTCATACTATTTCGTCATCACGCTAGTACTTTTATTATTATTATTACTATTAATAATATTATTGTTACAGATACGGAAATGTTACAGATACGGAAATTGTTACAGATACGGAAATGTTGCAGGTTAGACCACGGGGAAACCGCAGTTCCCCGTATCGAAGCGGTGCGAACATTTCTGCCGTTGTTATAGTTTTATTTACTCAAGGCTAAATGCGCAGTGCGGCGCACTGAGGATGGGTCATATCCTCTTGTAAGAACATTTTACTTCGTAAAAACGATATGTACAGCAATTATACTATTAATTAGTATGAATTTATCATTTTGTTATTTTACCTTCATTTTATATTTGTGGTTTGGTTCGTGTTCGTGACCATCCTTTCCTGTCAAAACTAATTGAGACGAGATTTCCCCGCCCTTTACATATCATGCCTCCTTTTTCGCGCTAAAACTGCGAACTCCACCTATTACACCAACATATCCGATGTGAGGTGCACCAACTCCCAAATTTTTGGGTTTACCAAACGCCAAATTTCGAGTTCGGCCAACTACAAAATTTTGGAGGAAGGCCAACTGCCAAATATTAGGCGCAGAATTCGGGGGTGGGACAAATGCCAACTATTTGAATATGGAACAACTTCAAAATTTTGGTGGATGGCCAAGTGGAAATTGTCATGAAGGCAGGCAATTCCCAAATTTGGGGGATGAGCAAAGTGCCAAATTCGTTAGTTGGGCTAACTGCCATATTTTGGGGTGGGTCAAATGATAAATTTTGTCGCGAGAGCTACACGCTGGTCAGAGCCGCGTTTCGCGCGGTCAGCCGGAGCCAGAACTGCGCATGCGCCGTTACCATGGCAACCAGCTGTGCCATTCCGCATGTGTTCGCCGTTTGGCCACGCCGGTCTCTACTGCTGCGCCGATGCGTGCCGTAGCGCCTCATGCGCAGTTACCAAGGCAGCGAGCTGCGCCGTTCCGCCGGTGTTGGAGTTGCGCTTGGCTATGCAGCTTGAAGTATAATAAAAATGAATGTGGATTACTGCATATACAAATACAGGATATACAGGATATACAAAGCGAAAGTTGTCAACGTTCATAGTGTTCTTTGGCGTTGGCGTTGACGTTTTAGACTCCGACAACTTTGAGGAAAGGAGGGACGCATAACTGGCTCCCTGGGTCAGTGGACGCCTCATTCGCACTGTGAGGTACGTGGCGATGATGAGAGAAATGTGGCCTGCATGCATGAGCGATGACAACGTCGTGGCAGACACATGGCACTGCAGCAATAGGGCGCAGCGTTCATTGGGTGACCAACCTCTCGCGATGAACCATAAACGGCCACCTGCCAGGGTGACAGGGTGGGCGCGCTGCCTATCCAGTGTGCGCGAGTGCAGTGTGCAATCGTGTCTAATTGCTTAACCGGTATAGCCAAACCAAAGCTAAATCAGAGCTAAGCGTAGCTCTCGCTATGCATATACTGGCCTAACTGAGCTAAGCAACTGCCAGTTTTTTGGAGTGGGTCATCTCCTAAATTTTCGGGATGGGCTAACTGCCAAATTTTAGGGATAGGCAAAGTTCCAACTTTTGTGGGTGGGTGAACTGGCAAATTTTCTGGAGATGGACCAACTGCCAAATTATTGGAGCAATTCGGAATTTTAAATTTGGTGGTTATCTCTGCCAGCAGCCAAATTTTGGGAGTCCTTAGAAATTTCAAATTTGGCGGTGCTCTCTGATTTGTTGCTTTGTGTTGGCGTGACCCTGATGACATCATCTCGGAGCTTACCAATCAGGGAATGTGTTTAGAGAGAAACCGTGTGGTTTTTGCAAGACGTCTGCTGTAGCACTAAAAAAGTCAAATTTTGCGTCAGATTCCCCTACATGTTAGTTTCCCATAACGGCAAGCGATGGACAGTATCATGGCGGGATGGCTGGACTCTGCGGGACACGGCGTCTTCCTTCGCTTCTGGTGCGATGTTACGCTGCGCATAGCGTTTGTACAGGGGGAGAATTTTCTTAGCCACTGCGGTAGAAGCTGCGAAAGCATATCAACTCCAGTAGAAAAGCACAACAGAAAAGTTTATTTCATCGCAGCAGGTTTTGTGTAGTATTCTTGACCATGAACTTGTAGTAACAAAAAATATTTTTGCAGTAACAACAAAATTTTGTGTAGTATTCTGCTGATCTTTGTCGTAAGGAAAAAACTGCTCAAAACAACGAGTACAAATATGTCGTTACGACCGACTGACAAAGCATTTCAAGGTTTCCTCAGCAAAATTTGGTCGTTTCTTTTCCCAAGAGCTTCCCGATACCTACTGACATGAAAATATTTCCCTCTCTCCCACCGGCCAGCGGCGGTAGCTCAGTGCTTGTGGCCGCGTTTCGCTGGAGGCGAAACGCAAACTGCGCCCATGTGCTATGCGATGTCAGTGCTCGCTAAAGATCCCCAGACGGTCAAAATTATCCCGTAGCCCTCCACTACGGACGGCATGTATCTTTTTTCACTTGCTCCTTCACCCTTGAACTACGGCACAGTTCAGGTGTTCACCGAGAACTGAGACAGTTACTGCGCTATCTCCTTCACGGCGAGCACCGAAAGTCCGATTGCTTTCTGGCCGGGACCCGCCTGATAGGCTCCCTATACGTCTGTATTCACGATCTTGTGATACTCTGTGAGGTGCATTGAAACTGGTTAGAGTTGCGGAAGATCAGGTTCATATAGTATCACCGTGGCGTCTTGAGCTGCTGAAACGAACAGAGCTGACTCTGACTTGGTTGCCCATTTGATGAAGGTGTTAGAGTGCGAATTGACGAGGATGAGAGGTCGACAGCGCACAGCGCTATCTTTTACCTGAATTTAATTCACAGCAAGCAAACATGTAGCATACATTAGCGAGTAAAAAATAAAAAGAATATGCTTAACGAATGCGCGCCGTAATGAAACGCAGGAACGCGATTTTCTTATCCAAAGGATAACCTTATTCAACGTTAATGCACTCCACTCGTTCTCTGCATATCAAACGTGCTTCTATAATCTCGCGCTGTCGACATCCCTGCTTATAATCTGTACTGTTCATTTGCTAAAAAAAAATGGTTTCAGAGTTTGGACGGTCGTGACAGCCCGCTGGCAAGTGATCATTTGTGTGCTGTTGGCCATTGCGCCTTTGTTCCGTCAACCTCTCATTCATGCTTCTTCCGATTTACCCTTTGTATATCTTGCCACGTACTAACGGAATCCGGTACACCAACCCTCTTGCGCGCTGGACAAATTATTTGTGGTGTTTTTCTCTTACACCCGGTCAGGGGGGTGTAGGAAGATGTAAGATTGGAATATGGTCAATGTCAGATGGACAGTGTGATTGAACCATTCCTGCATACCACTGTTGTCCTCCATGGGCAGGCCAAGATGAAGACGTAGCCTTTGGGACAGGTCAGAGCGGTCGCTTTGTTATGGGTAAGTAGTACGAACGAGGCTGATCGCAGGGTCGTGCACAGTCGAGCATAACGGGTGTGTCACCGAAGACTCCCTGAAGTTTTTTAAAACAGGCTTTTTGATTTAGAAGAGCGCTTTTTCCGGCATAGCATCGTCAGCGGTGCAGTAGATCACAATACAACTAACACGTGCTGATTAGTAGGCTGGTTAATGAATACTGAGTAGTTAAATTTTTAACTATTATTGCTAGGCTCCTTAATTACTGAGAGGCATGTAGCCCGCTATAAGTAATATCAATATCACTTTTTAGACTTTCGGAAACGCGATCATCCTCGGTGCTGTGACCCAACAAATTTTGGCTACTTCGACGAGTTACCAGTACTGTAGAGGTTGCTTTGCCGGCAAGCTTCTCGAAAGCGCATGTATTTTGGCGCGATGTAGCCAGAATTTGTTGGGCCACAGCGCCGAATAGAACCGCGTTTTTGAAATTTTAAAAACTGATATGTTACGATACGATGTGCTACGCGCCTTTCAATAATTAAGCACTCCAACACTAATAGTTGTAAGGCTAAATACTCAATATTTGTTAACCAGCCTGTAATTAGCACATCATAATTGTACTCGATGCATTACACTATTGACAATGCTGTGGCGAAGAAACGCTTTTCTAACTAAAGAAGCCTATTTTTAAAGTGGCAGAAAGTCTCAGGTGAAACACCCTGCATGTTGGGTTTCGCCAGCCGACACCTTAATGCCTGTGGGAGCCATAACGGTGGCGACAGGTGAGTCGGGGCAGGCGTCACGGCGTATGCCACATGGCACCTTGTAGGTTTTCCCCACGTGCACATGATGGCGCGCCAAATTTTTCTTTGCCCACCTGGCAACGAGCGGACTCGTTTTGGGAGAGCAGGTAATGCCGGGAGCCGTGTCTTGTAGTCCACTCAGTGACGCTGCCATCAGAGCCGATGCCAGAAGAGGTCGGTGTTGTCGCTGAGGTGAAACGCGACGAGTATTCGAGGTCAAACTAATTAATCTTGGGCTTTTTCGCTGCCAACGGGCTCGGTTCTATTCGTTATGCGTAGGGTTTGGAGTTTGCGATTTTTATTTTTTGAAAGTTCGGCGAACTTTTCTCGGCTTTTACTTCAGAACGCAGGTTTCGGGTTTTTTTCGGCTATTATCAGTTTTGACGAACTAAATGCTAACTTTTTTCGGTGATTTAATGTAGGAATTCTGTGTGGTCAAAAGGGACTTGGTCTATCTCAGTGTTTCTGTCGTCCTGAACATTTTGTTTACCAGCAATTAACGCGCAAATACCAGCAATTGGGGCTACATGTTCTTGTAGAAGAAATTGCTGTCGTCATTAAAAGAGTAACTCAAGTTAAATGAGATAGACGGCAGACAAAACGGAAGTGGAAGTTTACTTATATGAACCAGGAGGTCTATTCTCGATATTCACATTCGCCTGTCTCTGATTGGCTGTCAGAAGTGTCAGTCCGCGACAAGGCAGGGCAAAGTGGGCGTCAATCGATCATCGTCTGTTGCAGACGCACTTTTAGCGCTAACGTCAAATTGACGTGGCATTGAAAAAACATTTTCAGCAGCGCTATTCTTGGCGCCCGGCTGGTAAAGATAAGTGATTGTGAAGAGCAAAAGAAGGTACAGGTGGTCCGTATGAGAACACATGCACTGGACTCGCCAATTTAGAGAAAATAAATGCATACTGAGAATGACCGCTTCCTGAAATCGGATTAGCTGGAACAGTCACGTGTACCACGTGATACGCACACGTTTTGGAGGGATGTCAAATTGACGTTTCATCATTTCTACTATGTGCCGCCAATGCTAAAATATCTGCAATTCGCCGCCATAATTTCGCCCGGCCAAAGGTATCCGAATTATGCAAATGAGTGAATGCAACGCTGATTTATACGACTTTAGGTCATAATAATCATTGGTTTTGGGGTAAGGAAATTGCGCAGTATCTGTCTCATATATCGTTCGACACCTGAACCGCGCCGTAATGGAAGGGATAAAGGAGGGAGTGAAAGTAGAAAGAGGGGCCGTAGTGGAGGGCTCCGGAATAATTTCGACCACCTAGGGATTTTTAACGTGCACTGACATCCCACAGCACACGGGCGCCTTTGCGTTTCGCCTCCATCAAAACGCTGCCGCCGCGGTCGGATTCGAACCCGGGAACTCCGGATCAGTAGCCGAGCGCTCTAACCACTGAGCCACCGCGGCGAGTCGACTTTATGTCGCCGCAGTGGAACAGGTATTTATTTGAACCCAAAACTAAGCTTATAAAAGGTCTTGTTTTGTTTGCACAATGCAATGAAACGGCGTCTTAAAGGCACGCGTTAAATAAGCAAGGGATCAGAGCACTATTAGCCAGAGCTTAAATGTGCAGCCGCATAGGGGCGCTAACTACTCTCCCGTTACCACGACCGGCTTTTAAAGCCGGTCGTGCCCGTTACAAACCCTTCGCTCGCAGTGAGAAATCATCGGTCCGTGCGGTTAATGTAGCGTGGTAATAGCGGCGCCAGCTGTGCGTTTTGATGGTTTTGGTGAGTTTTGCTGATCGTTGCATTTATTGGTAGTTTGTTAAACCCTACAGCCGCGAGAGGTGAGCGACTTTCGGTAGCACCACGACGCTTTCGAGTTGTCTCTGACTAGACAGCTCTTCTGTGCAATCATCTGACGAGGCGTATGATGTGATGGCTATGCAAGGATGCATTGCGGTGAGAGGCAGTGCCAAACTGTCGAGCTCTGAGTTGCGATCGCCAGCAGTGAACGTCGCTGAACGGATGGGCTTTGCGCGCGTGATGAGTGGATGACACGATAGGGGTTCGCGTGGTCCAAAAACAAACTCCAGGAATGTGTCGGGCTTCTCGACGAAACATCCATCTGCACTGTAGCACTATCTGATCACAGCGGTGTCAGCAAGACAGCGTAAACGTCTGTCGCTAAAGGTACAACGTGACACCTCCAGCATCACTGATGTAAGGAAAACGAAAGCTGTAGCGGTGACAGCTTGTGCAGCATCATTCTCATTCCTTTTGCATGCAGGCTGAAAATGATTTCAAAGCAGGCAAATGAGTATGTGCAGTACACAGTCGTTCCCTTAAGTGTGAAAAAAAAATTGCGTGAAAGCTTAAAAGAATACTCTAACCCGGCCAAAGCATTACTAATGAAGCGCATAAAGGTGATTTCTACTCAAGCTGAAATTTTCATAGCAGTGTTACAGCATCAGTTATATAGCAGTCACGTTGAAATGACCGCAGGAGGGTGAAAATTTTTTTTTTCTGTAATTAATTCTGTAAGGGCACGCGGAAAACATACATATATGAGTAATGTACATTTTTTTACAGGTGTGCTGTTCCTGCCGGTGACGGTACCAGCACACAAGAAGTCTGTGTGGGGTCCATCCATGACCCATTTGTGTGGAATATCTCCATTATCCTGTACTGCCCGCATGAAAATCGTCAAACTGGTGAGCACGTGCTTAGTGTGTTGTGGCAGGCATGGAGGTTTAACGTGTTTACCTGGAGTAAGATTGCATACAACTAGTGATATCTGATTGCATTTATACATAGTTTATTGAGCAAGGAAAGACAGGGTAAATAGGACTGCATATTAAAATAATGTAATGAATCATGACTATAGTTTTCACATGACAGCACAGGTAGCTGTGGGTGACACGCAGTGCTGTTCTGTGGCTTTGGATTTCTCTTACTGATCACAATGACACAATGCAGCCTCATTTTTATCGGTGCAAAATGCAAAAGCATGCATATACTAAAAAACTAGTAGTCATAAACAACTGGACTTGTGCCCTTCCCTACAACATATTTTGTAGTGGTTTCTTTTACTGAGTATAAAAAGACACTAATATGAAATTATTTGTGGCCATGAGTTTGAAAAATCTGCAATCGAATTCCTATAGCTATTATGGAAACAGTTCATTTTGGTACTAATGATTGGTTTTTTGCACTGAGCATATTTTACAGTCCTACGTGAAACTAGACTGAAGTTGGACATGCAGGTTCAACAATTTCACATATTTGGAAACGCAACGTCTATATTGTTCGAAGATTTCAGTGTACACCATTAACTTGCAGGTTATGGTGTACGTCAAATGCAGATGTGGCGGACCACACTCACCATGGGATCTCGTGCTCGAAAGCCCTGATGCCAGATCCATCTTCGCTCACGTCTTGTCGTGACTGTTTACCTATCGCGGTGGCCATACCTGGCTCCTGAATGATTGCATGAGCGGTCCGCAAAGATGTCACGTGCTGCACGGCATGCTCAAGAGTTTTCTTCGAAGATCAGCACAGCTTGCATTGTGTAACCGAACGCAATGATGCCCACTCAGCTGCCGGATCATGACCCCACCGGCGAATGGTTATAACAGCAGGAGCATCAACACCTACTTCAAGGACGGTGGCTGAGTGGTTATGACGCTCGGCCGCTGGCCCGAAAGACACGGGTTCGATCCCGGCCGCGGCGGTCAAATTTCGATGGAGGCGAAATTCTAGAGGCCCGTGTACTGTGCGATGTCAGTGCACGTTAAAGAACCCCAGGTGGTCGAAATTCCCGGAGCCCTTCACTACGGCCTCCCCTCATAGACTGACTTGCTTTGGGACATTAAGCCCTCATAAACCATAAACCATCTACTTCAAGAAGGAGGACACAGCACCATTTGGGTGCTACCTAACAGAGAGGAAGCGTATGATCAGCTGTCTGTGGGAATCTCACTCACCGCCGTGGTTTTCACATGTAGCTATGCCACAAGCAATCAATGCGCATTTTCTCTCTTTCAAGTTTCACAGCATACTGCTAAGAACGTGTTGGTCTTCTTCATTTTGGTTCTCCTCTGTAAACACGACTATATTTCTGGTTTTCAATTCATTAGTGGTATGCATGACAACAGCGGTTAGTTTCAAGGCGAAAGCCTTTATAGGCTCATGACACACCAGCAGGGATGTTCGCAGAAAGGTATCACACTATAGCTATCGATCAAACCTGGTGGAGGTGACCACCGAGATTTTGAGATGTGATCTCTGGGTCCTTCCCTCAAAAACCTTTCCTTACCTCAAAACACATGCTTTCACATTCCTCCATGTAAGCAGGCAAATGTCCTCACAGTTAAATAGTGAATTGTTAATTAGCAATACTAGGGCTTAATACCTGCACTTCAGCCTACTGCGCATACGTGGGACGTCATTGAGTGGCGCCACCATAGTTCGAGAGGAGCGCTTCCCAGGCAATCTTGCCAGACGTCTCCTGAATGCCGATCTGGAAGGATGACGCCTAAACGCTCTCCTGTGTCTCCAGCAACCAAATGTGCACGTGCTAATGCGAAAGTGTTGTGAAGCGAAGAATTGTGTAGTCTTTAATCAACATCTTCACCACACATCAGCGACACAAGCAGCAACACCGTGCTAAAGGCTTTCGCCTCACCACACTTTCGGTCGACAAAGTGCCCCCCCCCCCTGAATTTTTCTCGGGTGCTGCAGTTTTTTCGTGAGTCAGGAAGTCAGGAAGTGTACCAAGTGCTTTCCTCCTACCGTCGGCCAACTTGCTGAGTGTGTGTTTCAACACATGCTTTGGTTATTTTGAAGAAATGCCGTTCCTTGTAGTGCCTCCTTACATTTTCTGCCTGCACACAACACACATTTTATTTGGTGCTTCAGTGAAAGTCCGGAAGGCACCAAAATGGGTTCCTTCTAGCATCATAGTGTTGACTGGACATGCTTTCACCAGTGCCTTTCTGTTTGCATTGGTGTTTGTGGAGAGCCAGCAGTTCACAACATGCTCAACATACAGCATGGTCTCTGCGCTTGTAGTCATTTACAGCATCTCTTCAGGGTGCTACACTTCTTGTGTGACACTATTTGTGTAGTAAGATTGACACATGCTTTGCTTCATGGAATTTGGTTGCCTCTGTGTGATTGCTTTCGAATGCGTCTTTCACATGCAGCATGTGGTTATACAGAAATTAACTCTTTTTCTTGAGGGAAAAGTCAGGCATTGTTTCATGGCCATTATCTTCGAGATGAAAATGCAAGGCTTGAGCAGAGTTTTTTCAGGCTACCCATTGCCATCTTCGAAGTGAAATTTGTAACCCTGACGGAAGCTTACAAATTCTACACTAATTCAGTTGCAGGTATAAATTACGCAGCTGGGGCTAGATTACGTAACTCTAAATTAGGAAAATTGTCAAAAACTGGTCACAAAGGTGTCAACAAGCCTCGTTCCTATTGGTTGGTTGTGGCCAGTGGCCATATTACTTTTTTGCGTCATGGGTGGCTACTGATGGCGTCATGGATATGGCAGAAATGATGACGTTGCACACCTAATTATGCCGGCGCTTATTGACAGTTTTTTGTCACAGTTTTCAGGCCGTCAATTTGACTGCTGCCTTTGTGACAGAAAGTAGCGGCGGTGTGCGCGGCGATACGACTCAGGCGGCTGCGCTGGCGCGAGCAACGGCGAAGGAGGGCGCACGAAGACGCGTTTGACTTGCCGGACGAGCTGTTTCGACGCCTTTTTCGACTGGAGAAGCAGACTGTGGAGAGGCTGTGCGACGAACTCGCCGATGAACTGGGAGGTTTGCATGCGAATGCGCTGTCGGTGCGGCGGCAGGTGCTGTGTGCACTGCGGTTCTTTGGTATACCTTCGGCTTTCAAGCTGCCGTTGGTAGCGAGGCGCACGTCGGCATCGCACAACCGACGGTGAGCAAATGCGCGCGGCGGGTGGCGCAGGCAATTTGTAAAGTTACTGCTCAGAAGGGGGTGGGTGCCGTCGCAACCTCTGTGACACACAGCTACATATAAATAAGACACGCATATGCTGGCAAAGCACTTTATTTTTCCCATCAAATCACACTTCGTGGTCGTCTTCTGTTTCCCAAGGGGAAAGAAACAAGCAACCACACATCACATATACTGCAACACCTCACCTTTTTGCATTTTTTTCTTCGATTGAAAGAGCCGAACCACACAGACCAACAAGTTGTCTTCGTCGATGTCGTACCAAACGCTTCTTGCAAGTTCGCTCGGTATATTATAGGCACGTAGCCTTCACTGCGTTCGTTCAAATTTTTCTGCGCACTTAGGTCAACCGCACAGTAGCTTGACTTCAGACGCTGCGTAACAAGCAATAAACACGGCGTAGAATCGGCTGCTTTCGTGCAAAGCGGCTTCACGTTTTACCGCCGTCAGCGCATCCCCGCGGCAGCAAAAGTTACCCACAAGCCAATATAATAGCAAACTTCGAACGCTTTTTGTTTTACTTAATATTTTCGAACTTTAAACAAAATGTTATGTCAAAATAAAATATTAGTTATTTTAATCGTTGCTTAGTTCTTATTGCTTTTTACAAAAAATTAGCAGACGGCCCCTCGAATGCTCTCGGGGCGCCGCTCTGCTCTAATTGGCTGATTCCTCGTTGCGTCACGTGGTGACGTCTCATCGTGTCGTCATTTTTACGTCAGTGTCAATAACTTGTGACAGAATTTGTCACAGTTGCGTAATCTGGCCCCTGGACGTAAATTTCAATAATAAAGCTCCAAATGGTATTTTGCAGCTAGAAGGGTATGATACAGTCAGTAATCCAGCTGGAAATCGACAGTAATGGTAGTGGCAGTAAACTGTCATTGATCTTTCTCGGTGACTCAGGCGGCCTTCCCAGGACCGGGATCTTTTTCTTTTTCCGGGATTCGGGGTCCGAGACAATTTTGTGTGCTATCAACCTCCCAGTCAAACTGTGTTAGATCCTATTTTCATTTACTCAGACATTTGCACTTTGCTTCATGTAAATTGGGGATGTTGTTTGGCGGCTTTTAAGAAAAATCCCCGACAGCCTGTTTACCCTCTACACCCTTAGTGTGACTGGATCGTCAGTGCACGTGCTTCCACTTTCATGTTTATCAAATGGTGACTGCGGGATGCTCCTCTTTTCAAATTAGGCAATAATAATGCGCATGTACACCACTCTTGAACGTTTATGAAAGGCGGGTCTGTCCAAAAAAATTCTTATCTTTGTACACGAATCATATTGTTCGATATGTAATGTTGCACTAGGTAATGATTCGCAATTGGGCTACTTAATGAATTCTAGGATTAATGAAGGACAGTGATGAAAATAAATTATTTTGGCAAAACAGGCTTCCACTAACTTTTCACTGTACATGTAAAACACACCTTACTCAGACAAGTTGCAACACCTAAAAGACATAGCAACTTGTCTCACTCCCCAAATAGGAGGACACTTAAGCTCAGAATTTGAGGGCATTACGTGACAGTGTTAATGGCTCCCTGCAGTGGTTTCTCTTCACACATATACTGTTCATCATTCATGTTCGCACATGTATCACAATTATCTCAACACGGTTCCTCATTCTTGTCTTTGAACTCTTGCACACTGCAGTTCAAATACATAATATTACTGTAACTGGTTTCTCAGTGATTATCACATCTCTAGCTCACTGCGGTAATTACATTATTAAGCTTCAAACGAAGCCAACAGCACACACACACATCACCCCCCCCCCCCCTTGTTCCTCAGTTTAGTTTAGTATATGGTGGTTTAACGTCCCAAAGCGACTCAGGCTATGAGAGACGCCGTAGTGAAGGGCAGTGGAAATTTCGACCAGCTGGGGTCTTTTAACGTGCAGTGACATCGCACAGTACACGGCCCTCTAGAATTTCGCCTCCATCGAAATTCGACCGCCGCGGCCGGGTTCGAACCCGCGTCTTTCGGGCCAGCAGCCGAGCGCCATAACCTCTCAGCCGCCTCGGCAGCCTTTGTACCTCAGTGCAGTCAATGTGCCTGCACGGTCTGGTTGGTAGAGTGTGCCTGGCTGGTGACCCAAGGGTATTTGAAGCCAGACTGAAATTTAATCAGATTTTTTGTACGTAAAATATCTTGCTTTATGAGGTGAAGTAGTTTGAGACATGCGCTGACATTTGATTTTAATTACAAATCCTGTTTTCAGTGACTTATTCCAGACATGTCAGCGTGACGCGGTTTTTCCACACAATGCCAACAGGATAACGCTGGGTTTTATGCTGAATGGCAGCCTTAATGATGTCGTGTTATAAACCTCTCCTTGACAGTGGTGTGTGCAGGCTTTCCATACCTTTCTTTTCTGGTTGCAAATATCGCCCAATAACATCTTAACACTAATTACGACGCCATCTCATGCCAAAGAAAAAACTTTTCTGACTGTCCAAAACAAAATAGCAGCCTATTTCCACCTGACTTGGTTTGGTTTCATACTTCTGCTTGAACTTGAAGAGAAAATAGCCAGCAAAGCTGCACAAAAAGGTAATATTTCAGGGAGGCTAAATTTTATGCTCAAACACTCTGAATGACTCCAATTTCATAATTTTTAAACCAGTTCTACCTTTACATTCGTGATGAATACTTTCTGTTCATGCCACTTGGAAACTAAGAGTCAGACTTGCTTACCATGTTTCAAATTGCCTTAATCGTGCTGAAAAACACAATTTACCCTCCATGTGCACCCACTACTGTGCATCTTAAGTGTTCCATTTTTTTTTTTTCACGTAGTCAAGGGCTGTAATAGCCTTTTGGCCAATGCAGTTCACCGTGGTAATCTGGCGCGACGTGCTCAAGATTCTTTTTCTTTGAAATAATCTATGAGCTGTACGCCAGTTTCGTTCTCATTACAGACAGGCCCTTTCGCATTGGAATGTGGTAATGAATGGTTACAGAGCAACTTTGCTGTAATGTATTGTTACAGAGCAACTTCGATTTGTCCTCTGTGTCCTTTCAGACTTTTGCCAACATTGCAACACCTACAGTTGGTATGGTGGCCTTCATTGAATGAAGACGTCATGTTTTTTGGTGTGAATAGAGGGTTTCGGTTGTTTACTTTAATGTACAGTAAAGGAAAACACTTTGAAAGTGAATGCAATTAATTGAGCATTACTCTCCTGCAGTGCACATTAGTGTCATCACATGGTTTTCATTGCATCAGTGAATGGTGTAAATGTTACCTAACAACACTGTGATAGGATAGGGTAGGAGTAATTTTACTAAAATGCCGGCAACCGATGGTTTAACGCGTCGTGTCGTTGGCCAAGCGTCGACCCGGGGTTATGCCCTACTCTGTACTTCCCCAGTTCGGTTCGCTTGTTTTGGGTCGTGATGCCTGTGCTTTTCAAGTGTACCCCGGGCCTGCTGGACGGCCCGCTTGAAAACAGCCAACAATGGCCCTAATATGTATGTGATGAGGAGTGTTCACAGGGAAGGTCATACACTTGCACACCAGGCAACAAACATTGCTGAAGCCTGTTGTAGACTTCTCGTGGAGTGAACAGGGCTTATCAAAACCATTACACATCCAGTGTTATGCAGCATTAATGACATTAATGAACCTTTTGTCAGAATACCAATGCCTGTTTGTTATGCTGCCTCCCTCAAATACTGTGCTGACGGCCACATTAGCCTTTCATTTGTTGCCATCTTTGCGTGTTATCTTGCTGATGTGCATGCTCGTGCTTTTCTTGCGTGTTGCTGTTCTTCCTTTTGAATTGTGGTGCCTGCAACTTCACAGTTGTTTTTATCCTCCTTTGATTCCTTCGCCTCACCCAGAGACATGTTCATGCTTAATATGCCACGTGCACTATACAATGCGTGTGTATATGCACATTAAGATAACAACTTGCATGAAGCGAATAAAGCAAGTGTCTTGCACACTGCATGAAGCTGCTGGTAATGTGCCATCACCCTCCACCTCTATATTCGTCCCGTTCCCTAAGGTTGAGTACCGTATGTGAAGTCTTTTTTTCCAGGTGACCTCTTCACCTTTCCAGACATTAAACCTTTCTCTCTTACTAGGAATGGTGCTGCAACAGAAAGGAGCTGCCTGTTGCTGCTGCAGGTGCATAATGGTGGCCTTATAGAAAATCAATCACTGGGGCCCTGTGAGACAAATTTTGTTTCACCTTCTGCATTGTGGTGTTAACTTCCATCAGACGACCAGTCATCATCATCAACATCAGGCTGACTACGCCCAATGCAGGGCAAAGGCCTCTCCCATGTGTATCCAATTAAACTTGTCCTTTGCCAACTGCACCCACCGCGCCCGCCTTTCCTCGGACCATATACTATCATCGGGCACGCCGGCCAACGCGCGGTGATTCTGCATAAAGTTGAGCAGAGCTTCCAGTTGAATAGCGCCGCAGCACGGAGCCGCTATCGCCTTCACTGCTTCCCTCTGTAGGGTCATTTTAATTCTGGCGCGATTGCGTGCTTCGTAAAGCTCTATCCCCTATGTTCCTAGCGAACGTCCATGAATGGACAAAGGTACAAATTTTTCATTGAAGCTGTTTTCTTTATTACTCTTTTTCATGCGACGAAAATAAGTTATAAAGCGGTAAATTTTCACTATATCATTTTGCCTTCTCTCTATGGGCGCGCGAAGATACTCCCCCTTAACGCCGCATGTGCCAACGAAGCGACAGACAGGGACCGAAAAATAATTCCCGGTCATAACGTTTTTCACGCTCTGCCGCCAAGTTTCGTCGCTTCTTGCGTGTATAGCAGCGGCAGCGTCGCCAAGAACATCGCTTCACACAGTTACCGCTAAACTATCATCACTATTCTTGCGACTATTCGCGTCGCGTTAAGAACCAACGCCAGATATATTCCTTTGCTGGGCAACACATATGTATGGAAAGATACACTGAGACCACAACGCATTTCACTCTTTCGCTCAGTGGTTGTAATGCGCGACGCGTACGCACCTACGCGTTCGGCTTCAGGCACGCTTTAGGGCATCGGTGTTTCTTAAACTTGGCGCGAAGTAGCAGACGACAGTGTCTATTGTTGTCATACGTTTTCCTTTCTTTTAAAATTTCGTCATCCCATTCTGCGTTAACATACCCTGGCACCGCCCCGATGTACGAATCACGGGTACCGCTCTGAGCGGATCGGCGGATATCGAGAATAGGGCCCCAGGTTGACATGTTTTCGCTAGATTGTTGCACTGAGTTCAGCGTGAGGGCAGGGCATCAAGTGGCCTGCGCGTTGACGGAAGCGTTAGAACTTCTACTCGACTGTCGCCGTAGACAGAACATACTTTTTAAAGCGTTAGCTGCTCTGTACTCACCACGTTTGGAGATTCCGTGCGGTCTGCTACTACCCTTAGATCACGGCGCCATCTGTGGCAGCAACTGCTCATTAAGTTTCGAGATTTCGTGGGGTTTCACTACTGGATGGATGGATGGATGGATGGATGGATGGATGGATGGATGGATGGATGGATGGATGGATGGATGGATGGATGGATGGATCGATGGATGGATGGATGGATGGATGGATGGATGGACGGACGGACGGACGGACGGACGGATGGACGGATGGATGGATGGATGGATGGATGGATGGACGGACGGACGGACGGACGGACGGACGGACGGACGGACGGACGGACGGACGGACGGACGGACGGATGGATGGATGGATGGATGGATGGATGGATGGATGGATGGATACGGCTGAACCCATTAAATCGGGCGGTGGCTCAAGCCACCTAGCCATAACTTATGAAATTTTACTCTTGTCTTAATTTTATCCACCAATCAGATAACCTTCGTTTGGTTACTTCTACCCGCTTAAAATCTACTTTCCCTTCACTGTCATTAAACCCCAATGCCTTGGGTAAATCAGCCCCGCTGCATTTCCCCTGTAGGGTGAAGCCCTTTACAGAAAAGTATCAAGTGTTCAGCCGTTTCCTCCTCCTCTCCGCACGCAACGCACAACGTGTCTATCTCGTGGTACCTGACTCTAGATGTCTTAGTTCGCAAAACTCCAGTCCTGGGCTCAAACAACAGAGCTTCCCCACAATTATCATAGATATTTTCTTTCGCAATTTCCTGCTTAAAGATCCTGTATGTTCCCAGTGCCGATTTCGTCAGCATCCCTGTTTTCCACAGAGCTCTCTCTGTTTCTTTAACCTTTTTCTTAACCGTTAATTACTGATTTGCTCCCTACTGCTGTCCAGATATTTGCTTGTCAATTTTCTAGTTCGCTTTCTCCCTTTCGTGTCAACATTCTTGAAAAAAGATGTAGCGCAAAAGAGACGAGCACGGGAGGGAGACACAAGGACGAACGCTCCCATATCACCATATCACACTCCCGTGCTCGTATCTTTTGCGCTACATATTTTTTTTCAAGTATTTGTCACCAGTTCGTCCAGCAACAAGATTTACTGAAACATTCTTTACATACAGGTATCTGAAAACTTTCCTAGCCCACTGCTTTTCCCCAATTTTCTCAATCGCTCCTCAAATGTTATCTTACTGCTAGCTTTTCTGCTCTCGAACGACGCCCATCCCATATCACCCTGTGCCCCCTGATTTGGTGTAGTGCCATGTGCTCCCAAAGCAAGCCTCCGTATACCACGTTGTTTAATTTCTAACCTTGCTTGAACATCTGGTCTCATGCACAGGATCGCATTACCGAAAGTCAAGCTAGGAACCATCACCCCTTTCCAGATCCCTCTTACCACTTCACACCTATTGTAATTCCACAGTGCCCTATTTTTCATGACAGCTGTATTCCTACTAGCTTCATTCAATACATATTTCTCATGCTCTGTCAGATACTCAGCACCGTTATTTATCCACACCCCAAGATACCTGTACTCATACACTACATCTAGCGTGAACCCCTGTATTCTATGCTCGCCGCCCTCATCATTAAATATCATGACTGCAGATTTTTCCTTACTAAACTTGAAACCTAATCTATCTCCCTCTGTACCACATACGTCTATCAACTTCTGTAAATCTTCCTCGTTGTCAGCCATTAGCACTATATTATCTGCGTATATTAGTCCCGGTAATGACTGTTTAATCCATTCTCCTTGCTTGAAAAAAGAAAGGTTGCAGCCTAGTCCACTCCTCTCTAGCTTTGTGTCCAACCCTTCCAACCTATTTAACCCTACTACTGTTAGTGCTCCTGTATATGCTCCCTGCGGGAGCATATACAGGAACACTAACTACTGTGAGATCACAGAGTCATCTGTGGCAGCAAATAGAAAACAGCACATCTACCATCGTGAGATCACATCGCCATCTGTGGAAGCAACTAGATAACAGCACATCTCTCATTGAGACATATCTCAGTCTACAATGCATACATTCGTTCCGCTATATATACTCCAACAAGAAGTGGCACCCATCCAGTGACAGCTGTGTACAGAATTGGGTAGGAAATAATGCCCTATGGGTTGTGGTATAGAAATAAAACCACAATTCAGTAACAGGTAAACATTGTATAGATGCAGTTACAAATTACTATGGTTCTGCCGCCCTTAAAAAGGCACCTAGGGAAGGATAACGTTCGCAGCCATCCAGGCGGAAATTATCCTTTTTTTGCCTCAATTTTGATACACAGGCGGCATAGGCGTTTGACACACTCTATCTTCTACTTCCCTCTAACGCTGCCGCGTTAAAAGGCCGCCACCGTGTGAAAGACGTTGAAGGAACGAACGTTAGCTTTATTGGCAGAGCATAAACGAAAGTCTTTCCGCATCTAGCGGGGCCAGTGAAGAAAACCCTGAGCGGTTCGGAAAAGTACACTAACTTTTCCACCTAGCGGAGCGATTGACGTCTAGCGTCATTTATCAGAAAAATTGCGATGCACGTCTACCTGTTGTGGAGTAGCGCCGCCAGGTTGCGCCCACGCCAGGATGCGTCCCAAACGGAACTTCCTTCGTTTGTGGGGTCAAAGTATACCTAAAAATTGGATCGCAGTGCAATATGGCAATGCCTCCTGAAGAACATGCCTGAAGCGTCAGGAGTTTCCCTGCCCGCTGTAGAGCGCGCTTCCGCCGTATGGCGGCGCTGTCCTATGACCCTCTAGCAGACGACACGCAGGCAGCACAAAATTTTCTTGTGACTGCCGTTGCATCAAAAAGTATGCCTTCTGGTGCGCTGTTTCTTATAATATTTGTGTGGTGTGTTTAGCGTTACCGTGTGACAAGTGACGCGTCGATGACTGTAGTTGCTGGAGCGAGTAGCGGGCGAAAATGCATTGCTGTTGCGTTCCGTTTTGCATGTCCAGTCAGCGAAACAAGAAGCCCGGCGATTCGTTCCATAAAATTCCTGCCGACTTAGAACTCCGGGAAGGACGGCTCAAATTAACTAGAGGAAAAAACTGGCAGCCAAGCACAATATCAAATTATTCTGCAGTTTGTGGCTAGCATTTCCAGCCAAGGAAATGCTACTACTGCCCACCAAGACAGGGGTGGAGTCTTTTACCCGACGTCAGTGCTCCGAAGAGTGTTACATGACCTCAAGAAGTTTGTCGATATCATGCTCAAAGGCCGAACGCATCTTCAAAGGCCACCGCACACATGTTTGCTCTACTACCAGTGTGATTAAAGTCGTGGGTTTGCCTTTCCTGACCTGTGAGAACAAGGATACCAGCCACAGCTAGGGAAGCACTACTGCATAATATCTGCAAGAAGTTAATCAAATGGTTGCTAACAAACCATGCACTTGACATAACAGACAAGAACGCAGTTGCGAAGACAAGAAACCTCTTTCCCGAAAATTCTTAAAACTGCAGTAAGAAACGATTTCCGCCGCCTTCATCGCACCGAGGCAAGCCATTTTTCCTTGTAAGTGCGCATGTGTCTGTGCCTTGAAGTGCAGATTCTTTTAGTGCAGATTTTTTTACGTCAGTCGCCATGTCTGATACTCCCCTTGTTCCAGTTGCAATTTCATCAACGCACGTGCTTGTCATTTGGAGAAATCGCTCAGTCAGACCTGCTGTGTTACTCCCAACGCACTGTGCGCGTGTGCATCACACAGGAACCTAGTGAGCTGTGTTTCCTGAGGAAAGAATAGAGAAGAGGGGCATGGGTTGATTTGAAATTTGTCAACGTTATTCAGCGAGGTACCATTCGGCGAAAGCTCGTCGGAAAAATGACCAGAAACAGCGCAGGCTGGGCCTTAATTTCAATTAAGATCTGGTTCACCCGATCGAAACATCTCTCGCAATGCTCCGCAGCAAGGTTGTAACAGACGCGCGCTTCGCAAAATTCTAAGAACATTAGATATGAGGGATGGGCCCCTTGCGGGCCAGCGACTCCCCAGGCAGGTTACCGCGACGTCTCCGACTTCCATCCATTGAGCGCCATGCAGTCCTCCTTTCCCACGGGTCACCTGGCTACAATTGAGACCTCTGGTAATTCCGGACTTCCTCTTGTTTTTAATCTATCAAATGAATTATTTGCCCTTTTGCTTGTCCGAAGTAGTTATTGCATGATTTCTTGCCATTGGCAGCAGTACAATATATGCAACCATGCATCATGCAGTGTAAATACTTATTTTGGCTGCATTTCTAGCCACTTCAAGTACTTGTGACAATATGAATGTTTCAAAAACATGTTTTTTCTCATTAACAAAATAAAAGTTGTTGCTCAAAGCCCGAATATAAAGATGAAAAAGCATGATCGGGCGCCGCACATCACAGTCTCCCAGCCATTAATAGTAATTGGTTTTTTGGGGAAAGGAAATGGCGCAGTATCTGTCTCATATATCTTTGGACACCTGAACCGCGCCTTAAGGGAAGGGATAAAGGAGGGAGAGAAAGAAGAAAAGAAGAATAGGTGCCGTAGTGGAGGGCTCCGGCATAATTTAGACCACCTTGAAACCGAAATTGAGGGTCATGTTTTAGCGCCGCCTAGAGGGCAGTCTGCTAAATGTGCGGTGATCTCTGGGCCTATTGTAATCGACGAGATGCTTCAGGTATGTTCTTAAGGTGGCATTGAATATGGTAACGCTTCAATTAGTCACTGCGCTGCCTAGTGTAGTTGTTAGAGGAATCGTTTCACATGCGGAAGACCTGGGTTCGATTCCCGTTAAACGAACAATTTGTTTTATTTTTAAATCAGAGTTTGTTAATAATAATATTAATTGGTTTTTGGGGAATGGAAATGGCGCAGTATCTGTCTCATATATCTTTGGACACCTGAACCGCGCCGTAAGGGAAGGGATATAGGAGGGAGTGAAAGAAGAAAGGAAGAATAGGCGCCGTAGTGGAGGGCTCCGGAATAATTTCGACCACCTGGGGATCTTTAACGTGCACTGACATCGCACAGCACACGGGCGCCTTAGCGTTTTTCCTCCATAAAAACGCAGCCGCCGCGGTCGGGTTCGAACCCGGGAACTCCGGATCAGTAGTCGAGCGCCCTAACCACTGAGCCACCGCGGCGGGGCTCAAAGTTTGTTTTAGTGCAGAGAATCCGTGGAAGCAAAAAAAAAACGAAACAGAAACTGAAGTTTGGGAAGCGCCGCCTTGCTGGTGCCGTGCATTTCACCCTAATTGTCAAAATATAACGGCCCGAATCTCCGTGCCACGCAGCGCCAACTTTGAACGCGCGTTTAGAGCCCACTCGACGTTACTCTACAAGCTCCGATCTGTGCTTTTAGCACAGTGCCTACAAAAAGCGCTGGGAATTGTTTCGTTCAGCTTGGCGTCTGCCAGCTGCACAGGGTGCGTCACACAGACGTACGCTGTCACTTAATGACGGCCAGCTGTGGGGCACGAGTGGACGCATGACTGAAAAAACTGCCGCGCAATGACGACAACACAACGAAGAAAAAGACAACACATGCGCACACTACCAACTGTTTATGGGAAGAAAAGGGGCACGACCCAGTAACAAGTAATATGCAAATTACAAGATTAAAAACAAAACTCAGATGGCTTATCTACAATGCGCTTAAAGCACTAGCTTATGTATTGAATTGAATTGAATTGTATGTTTATTGGTTCACGGATTCTCTCCGTGTAGGGGGCAGAGGTAAAGGCAAAATGCCTGAGAGAGCCTCTGCGTCCCCACGGTTAAGGGCAGCATGACGTATCATTCACACAGATATCTGAAAAACATATCTTTAACGCACAATAGACAGCAACGAAAAATTCCATTATTTAGTACGTGTGCCTTCAAAGCCTTCCTGTGCTTGAAAACGATTTTTAAAAGGCAGAAGACACGTAAAGAATAAAATATTATGTAACATTAGAATTCACTTGCATCAGAAGTCAAGAAAGAAAAGGAAATCATAGAATTCACTGGTCTGAAAATAAATAGCATATGAAGTAAATAGATCAGTACATATAGACATTTCAGAAAAGAACCAGGTTTAGACAGATGTGCAATGTAAATGCTGAGACAATGGCAAATATATTTTATAAGCGCTTAGAGAAATAACATAACATAGTATAACATATAACATAGATAATAACATAAATAATAACATAGAAATAGCACAACATAATGCAACATAACTGAGGTTACGTGTGTTATTAGGGATGAGATCAAGTTTACACAAGGTGAAAATGCAATGTCACTCCCCACTAATAGCTTTTTACAGTCTTTTTTGAATTTGTGGAAGGGTTGTGTGTATTGTATGTTAAACTGATCACTGTTTAATATATTAATCTTTGATAATTCAATGCTTGCCCTCCGTAATTAGTTCTTGTGGCGGGCTATAGATGGTGTGGTCTACGTATTGGGTATGAAGTGCAACTGTCGACTGGTATCGTATGCAGCCTATTTTTATAAATCCACTGGAGTAGTTTGAAATAATAAACTTGATCTGCTTTAAGCATGCTATATTTAACGAAGAGCGGTTTTGTCCGGAGTCCTCGTTTGTCCCCCACATAGTTTTCACACATTCTCAATATTTTCTTTTGCACAATGATTAGTTCGTTGAAGTTTGAAGCTGTCGCAGTTCCCCATACTAGAATGCCGTAACTGAGTTTTGAATAGAAGATTGAGTAATATACTGCTTGTTTCAACCAGGTGGGTAGTATATTTTGTATTCTATACATGCAGCCAGTAACTCGAGATAGCTCACGTTTTAATTTGTTAACATGAGTATTCCATGTTAGGTCCTCTGTAAACCATACGCCCAAGAACGTTTGCTCTGTAACTTCTTCCAGTAACGTGTCCTCAAATTTCAGATGAACACAGTAGGGATCTTTTTTATTTGCTGGCTTAAAAATTATATATTTGGTTTTGCTCGTGTTTAAACTCAGCCGGTAGCTTTTAAGCCACCTGGAGAGGTGTAATAGGTAACTGTTGGCTGATGATTCTATGACCTCTTTTGTCGCGCCAGTGAAGAAGATATTAGCGTCGTCAGCATACATTATTATTTCAGGGGAGTTTGGTATTGACGTTATATCATTTATGCATATAAGAAATAAGAGGGGTCCTAAGATTGATCCTTGAGGGACGCCATATTCGAATTTAAATTTTTGTGATACCAGATGGTCGACGCATACATACCGATACCGATTTGAGAGGTAAGATATAATTAAATTCTTCGCTACACCTCGAACACCATACGCAGCAAGCTTCTTGAGAAGGATATCGTGTTGTACAGTGTCGAATGCCTTTTTCAAATCCAAGAAAATCCCCAGAGTAAGCAGTTTGCTCTGAATATTTTCAATTATTTTGTCCTTTATGTTTATCAAAGCTAGTTCTGCAGACTTATCCGTTTGAAAGCATACTGCGACTTCGTGATTATTCCGTGTTTATGAAAAAAAGCCGTAAGCCTATCATTAACAACACGCTCAAATATCTTGGAGAACACCGGCAAAACAGATATCGGCCTGTAGTTGGTATGATTTTTCTCATCACCACCTTTGTAAACAGGGGTGACCTTAGCTATTTTTAGGTTTGGTTTATGAGGGTTTAATGTCCCAAAGCGACTGAGGCTAATTTGGCTATTTTTAATTCATCTGGGAACTCACCACCTGTAAGCATCTCGTTTATTATATGGGTTAATACAGGACTAATAAGATGAGCGACATACTTCACAGGTAAGGCCTTTATTTCGTCTTCCCCGAACGCAGCTTTGTTTTCCAGGGCCATGATAACTGTTTCAATTTCAGTGGGGGTCGCTGGTGTAAGCATAATGGAATCAATCTGCCCTGTAGTCATAAAACAATCCACTTCTGAGTTTTGTCCATTATATGCCCCTGTGCTAACAAAGTGTCGATTCATTTCATCAACAAGCTCTTTCCCAACTACACTGGTATTATCGATTATAATTTCATTCACTATATGTGTTTTTCGCCCTCGGCCAGTTATATCGTTCACAGTATTCCACAGTCTACGTTGATCGTTTTGAATGTTGCAAAATTAACTGAGTTCAGTTGAATAGCCACCCGATTCTTGGCCGATCCCCCAGTGTGGGTATGTGCCATCTTTTGATAGGCTAACAACAACAACAAAATTTTCTTTCGTAATAATCATCCCTTGCCTTTTTCAGATCGAAGTTTCATTTGTTTCTGTATTTTTTAAACTCTCTCAATATGTCGCAATTTCGAGAGCTAATAAAACTGTGGTGCATTTTATTCTTTTTACGTATTCTTTTGTATAAGTGTGCAGTTATCCATGGCTTTCTAACTTTTTTATTTATTTTTTTCTGCTTTCGCAGAGGGAAGGCTGTATTGTAGCACTGTTTGAATTTATCCAAGACGATCTTGTACGCAGTTGCTGGGTTATGCTCATTGTAGACGGCCTGCCAGCTATCTTGTTAGATAAGGCAGCTGAACATGTTTAACGCAGTTTAACCCAAAATGGCACCTAGAGAAGGATAACGTTCGCAGCGATCCTAGCGGGAATTACCCTTCTTTTGCCTCACTTTTCGGCTTTCGTTTGATGCACTATATCTTCTAGTTCACTCTAACAGCGTTAATAAGCTCGTGTCGCAGAAAAGCCGGTGTCGTCGGCGTCTTTGGCTGTGAGCAAAAATGGCGCCTCTCGGTGGGCACCTGAACCGCACCGTAAGGGAAGGGATTCTTACGCGACAGCGTTAAGGATTGATTGACTGATTGATCGATCGATTGATTGATTGATCGGTTGATTGATTGATCGATTGATCGATTAACTGATTGCTCGATCGATTGACTGATCGATCGATAGATTGATTGATCGCTCGATCGATCGATCGATCGAGTTTTCCTTCCCTTACGGCGCTATCCGGGTGTCCGCCGAGACAGGCGCCCTTTCCTTAGAGGGGCTCTGAAACGCCTTCCGAGGAGAGCACATTAACTCACTTAATCACTGCACTGCGTTGCCATGAAAACCAGAGCCAAATAATACTCTTCTACACGCAGCAGACGACCCACAATCACGCATCAAAGTTGGCGAGCCCTTCCCGGCGACTTTTTCTTGCTCGCACCCTCCTCCGTCCCTCGCATCTGCGCAGACAAGGTGAGAGGTGGCCATTGGTTAGATTCTTTCAGGCGTCAGGCAGCCACCGTGGCCGCGGCCAATAAGCCGGTCAGCTCCGGCGGGTCGGGAAGCTCCACTCCCAGAGGGGGGTCGGCGAAGGAGCGTCTACCTTCCAGCGTGCAGAAAGTGACGAGAGGAGAGGGAAAAGCGCGAAGACGCTGAAATTCAAATATTGACTACAGATAACTCAGCTTCCACAAAGCGCATTTAAAAAATCCTTGCTGGACACTATTCGTGAAGTGGCGTGCTTCAATATTCCAGGCAGGCCGCAACTTTATTAGAGCCCTCTTCATAGCCCCTTTAAATTGTCCAACGGGCCACGCGTCGCGCCGAACGGGTGATGGCGTTCCGTGTACTCCTCGGCAACGCTGCGACACGCTCTCGCGTCTCACTCTTAAAGACGAAGCTTAAGCGTCCTCCAATTTTTTTTTTAGTGACACCCATGCGCGGTTTCGTGTCAGCGTTCTAGACGCAGTTGATTGACCACTTAACCGAATAACTGCTCTAAGGAGGTGATGACAGCGGAAATACAGTGCTTAGCGAGAAGCCGGCTAGGAGGTGGTGCTTCTCGGTGGGCACAGGCGTGTAAGCTATAGCGGCGCAATACCTCAAATCGCACAAGTGCGCTGCTTATCAAACAAGATTATCGTCGATCATGTCCTTGCCTTCCCCTACTGAGTTAATTTTCAGCTTTGACTGGTGTGTAACACGCATTCAACAGCCAGCTATCTACGCCTTGCCAGCCAAGAATACTGACCTTTCTCGGTTAAAACAAAATTTCGAAAACTGAATTTGACCTACTTTTATCCTTTTTTTTCGGTTTAAACTGAAACGTCCAACCTCTACTTGTACGTCTGCAATCCAGAAATGGGATGAGCAGATACGTACGGTTGAACACTTATAATTATAGTCAGGTCAATTTAGTGCAGTGCAGAAAATAAATCCGTTTTTATACCACTCGTCCTTGATTTCATGCTCCACTACCGGCCGATGTCTCTTCGTCTTGACCGTGGTGCAGCGCTTCATGGAACGAGTATCCTTTCCGTCAATCTTTGGGAGCAGACATTACATGCACATAAAGTTGTTGCTGTTGTTGTTGTTGTTGCCTCAAAAACGGTGGCACATACCCACGGTGGGGGTTTGGCCAGGGTTTGGTGCAGGTCCAAACAGGAAAAAACTTATCCAGGTTTATCTGAAGCGCCTCATAAATATAGAGCAATCTGATAGAAAAATAAAATCACGAATTTTGAGAGATCTTTAGGAAATCCGAATGAAAATCGAGGAAAAAAAGCGGTGTGGGTTGTATAACTAAATTTTAAAGAATTAATCAGAAAGAAAATAATTTTGAGAGGTAAGTAAAGTCATCGAGAAGTTAACACAAAAATCCCCCAGTTTCTATAATATATATATGTATACTTGTGAAGAAGCTGACACACCTGCCTAATGGCATGCCCTTTGCTGTTGTTAAAAAATTAAACCAGAACAAAGACATACAAACATTTTCTTCTTTGTGATCTCATTTTTATTACGCCTGAGTGCACCGACCACAAATGCTGAAATACGACACGTCCCAATGTCCTTATAATATGTTTCACCAGACGAAATTATGACGATAGAGATTGACGAAAAACACTGCGAATTGGGCAGGATTAGAAACGGAAAAAAACTAACGGCAAACCCCTCTCAGTGCTTACGTGGCAGATGGTCCTGGAGGAGAAGGAAGAAGAAGGTACAACACTACGATAAAATGAAACATACTTAATCATTTACAAAAAATATGCACAGCGGAACAAAACAGGAGCTCGGATCACAGATATGGGGAATCGCTGGTGCAGCATGCGGAATTTCAACTTGTCGGCTACTGCTGATGGCAGCCTCGTCCGTACCCAAGGCGCAGGAATAAGTTGACGTGGCACTAAAACAAGACTGCGGTCTCAGTGTGGATGGCCCGCTGTTACAAAAAGCGCATCTAAGGCCTTACCAAGCCGCATAATACACGACGCTGACATAACGCGAGTGACTGAAAATCGAGTAACCAACCAACTCTCCCACTAAACGCCGTTGTGCGACATACGATGGTGCAGAAGAATGAACTACTTTTTACAATTAAGATACACTAACTGCAACTGACAGACTACAGCAGCGTAAAGGCTTTTCAGGCAGAGAACAAGAGCTCTTCAGAGTGTATTTTCACCAAACGCCGACTAGAAAATGCCTTGTAATGAGATAACCCGCGGCAATTCTGTTAGCATAGGTATCATGCCAAGCCACCAAAATTAAACGCATTCTTATCCTGTTAATTGAGGTGCAGTACAGCGCTGTGCATCCACACCTTATCGCTAATTACGTATCGACACCCTCCGGGGCCGGACGGGAGGCACAGTAGACGACACTCTCCGATAGCCCTTCTATTATATGTCGTGCCAGTAACCTTACTCTGTGGAATACATTATCGCGCATTCGCGGCTATGCGAAGAATATCTTTCATTGTCAATATATCAACGAGCAATGGTCAGTGGTTCATCTCGGCATCCTGTCATTCCTTGCAAGTCTCTGTAGCGCACATGACAAATCTTGGCTACCAGTGCACTAGAAGTTAACTGTAAGTAGAATAGGTGCGGATTGAACCAGGTTGAGCACGCGGCACTGCTTTGACGTATATCTTATCATCGAATACCGCTGATCAGGGACACATTCGAAAAGAGAACACGTCATCATTAACCTTTCCTGCTATGAATTATTTCAATCGGCGTACGATAACTGTTCCGTCCTGTACATTCCACCTAAGGCCCACATCTTTATTTCTCTTGGCAAGGGAAGGAAAACCATTCAAGACAGCTAGAGTATTCTTGCTATCCGTATTCATTACCGTCTCAAAGCTGCAATCAAATTGAAGCACTTCGTAATTTTCTACTCCGATATTTGGCGTCCGTTGGTCCCCATGCTGTCGGGAAAACAAGGAATGATTGCAGTTATCTATAACACGCACGAGTTTTGTTACATTGTGACTCCCAGTGAAATGCTGTAGCGTGAGCCGATCGCAATTGTTGTGTTTTATCAATGAAACTGAGACCTACTGGCCCATGCGAAAGTACAAGAAGAAAGCGAATATGCTCCTGCCTTTATTTCAAATCGATTTTTTTAATTTGCGTTCAATATTATGCACAAAGTTACCGAATATATCGTATCGAACAAAACAGCGTTAAACTTCTTTCTCATCTTTTCTTCGTAGTAGTGACGCAAATAGTCATTTCTATTCCGAATTCATGCGATTAAAACACGCTCTTGAAGATACGTTGGTCGTTCCGTACAATATAGGCGCTTTGAAAACGGCCAAATCACCATGTTAGCATCATAAAGATTCTTCAATTTTCAAATAAAGATATTTACACTATAGCAATTTTACTTCGTCGTCGTCTAAACATTCATCATCACCCGTTTCCAACCTCTGGCACGCGCCTCGCGAGTTTCTGTGAATCGTCCCGAAGAAGCTGAAGCGGGAGGTCTGTGCACGAAAAATCCCAGAATACTGACAAAAGTAACAGGATATGAGTGAACGAAAAGTCCAGACGTACACATTCTTTAATGTTGGATTGAAAAAATATACCAGAGGCTTCTTCAGCCAGAATCTAACCGCACTGCCCGTCATTTCAAGCGCTAGTTCTCGCTCTCGAATTGAACGCAAGATGGCGCCCAAGAGGCGAGAAGAAGACGAAGTGGGCGGCTATATAAGTGAGCGCGAATCGAGCACCAGCGTCAGCTGTCCGGGAGCCATGGCCGGGACCAGTACTCGGGTAGTCTTCCATCAGTGACTTCTCGTTCGCACATCCTCATCTCCATCAAGTGTCCAGTTTAGCACCCGAATGGCCCACCACATCCTGTCCTCCGAGGAAGACTGGGAGCAGCGTTCGCCGCGGACGACGCCCGCGGGAGGATGCACGGCCCTCACGGAACCTGGCCGGAGCGTTGAGGGGGTGGCCCCGAAGACGAGCTAAGTCGTGGCTTAACAAGGGCTCCGCTCGTCCGCTTCTGATGACGTGCCATCTCGTTTCCAAGGGCGCTGCAACACAAAAGAGCCGCAGCCGTTGAGCCGACCAGTTCGACTGTTACTTCGCCATAGCAGAGACCACGCCTGTCCCGCTCTGACTGCAGAGCCCACAGGATTCCTCCCCGGTCCTCCTGCGGCACGCTGGTACGAGTGGCCTCGGAATCTGAAACCGGCCGTGCGCAAAGTGCCTCGAAGTGGGCAACCAGCCGTGCGCAACGTGCCTGACGGTCCCGGACGCTGCAAGGTCTGCCGTGGAACCTGCCAGGGGCGTTGAAGGGGGAGGCCCCGAAGACGAGCCTAGTCGTGGCTTCACAATAGGCTCCGCTCGTCCGCTTCTGTTCATGGCCGCATTCCAAGGGCGCTGCAACACGAAAGAGCCGCAGCAGTTGAGCCGACCAGTTTGGCTGTTACCTGCCCATAGCAAAGACTGCCTCGTGGCGCCGGCTACCCTGGTCGCCGTCGAGGAGCAGAAAAGGGATCCTCTTGCACTTCCACGGTGGCTACACTTCCGCCAACTTCCACCAGCATGCCGCAGTACCAACCGCTTGCTGAGGTTCTCATCAGTGTTCACTGCGGAACCGCAAGGACTCTCCTCAGCAGAAAGTTAAAGTAGGATCAGTGTTCGTCGTACAGTAATTTATGGCGTAGATTCCCTGCAGCGCATTGTCCTGACGGCCCCTCTACAGCTTGGAAGTCTCATCTGGAGCCTGCCAGGGGCGTTGAAGGGGGAGGCCCCGAAGACGAGCCTAGTCGTGGCTTCACAATAGGCTCCGCTCGTCCGCTTCCGTTCATGGCCGAATTCCAAGGGCGCTGCAACACGAAAGAGCCGCAGCAGTTGAGCCGACCAGTTTGGCTGTTACCTGCCCATAGCAAAGACTGACCTGTGGCGCTATTCCCAGCGCCGTCGGGAAAGCTCAAGGGGGGCTCTCGAGTCAAGACTGCAGTGGTTGCTGCCGCCCAAATCTGCCTTCCCAACACTGATCCTCGCCATGGCTCCCGGACAGCTAAAATAAATATGCAAAATGATTTCTGCAGTTTTCTGTCGTCTCTGAGGCAGCAGCAGCTTAAACTCTCCAAGCGTAAAACGCCACGGTTCCCGGAAAGGATTAGGGGTGCGGTTTTGCGGCAAGTCGGGGTATCCGCATAAAAAGTGCGCTTTAATTTGTAATGCTGCCTTTACGAGTTAGAAATGCTCGGCAGGAGGACAATTTTCTTACGCATAAGGCAGAGGAAGCTGCTCCGCCTCACCTCATTGCGAGATTCTACGCAAAATGGTCGTCATAATTTTTAGTCTGTGGCAGTCCCCTGGGGTACCTTAGCGAAGGAACTGGTGAACATTAAGATGATTTCCTTATTTGGCCTGCTTGATGGAAAGCGCTCAGTGCACTTAGAGTGTACGCTAGTAACACCTTGCGCGCATTCTCGGTTTCCGTGAAAGATAGATGCCGATTTTGATACTCCCTCTTCGCTTAAAGTGGCATATTTGTGAGCCAACCCAACCCGCAAAGCGCCTCCTGCTCAAAGAAGGGGCACAGAAAACGAGGAAGAATGCACGAGCAGAACAGTGTCATTAAGCTTGATGACATCACCATCATCATCAGAATTCAGAAGAAATTATTGAAATTAGAAATTTGCGCAGAATTCTACTTCTCCGCCTCATGCCTTTTTTCCTCGCAATTACCTAAGTGATTTTATTTGGCATTCACCACCAAACCTTGGCCATTAATCCCACCACTTGGGTATGTGCCATGTTTACTGAAGTCAACAATAAGTATTCAGATTCCACTCCGACTCCTGCTACTCCAACCTCCCGTTTTCTGTATGTCAACCTTGAGCACGGTCGTCTATACCTCTGTCTCCCGTCGTCGTCAAATCCCACGCCTTTGTCAAACTTCCTCTTCTCTCCCGGTGTGCATTGGCGGCGTCGCTCTAACGGGACGACCAATTATGGTATTGGCACGCCAAGCTATAAACGCCGGATGCATGATATATTAAGGTGGCACTTTGGGCTAGTCGGTGCGACATCAATCAGCATACGGGCGCGTTTTTTGTTTCACCTCCATCGACGCGCGGCCGCTGCAGTAGCACGTTTTCGAGCGCGCTGCTAAACCAAGAAAAAGCTGCGGTGGCTCTTTTCCTCACGAGCAGGCGTAAGCGTTAAATGCATTACAGAAAAAAGCTTAGCACGTCCTGGTATGCTGGGATGCCTGGCCGCGTGTGCTACGGCGCTGTTCGGCCGAGCCACTGTGCTGTACTTGCGCCAAAAAGCTTAGTTTCGGCCGTTCACCTCCGCGGTACTCCTCCACGGACCACCTCCTACTTGAACTGCTTCCACCTACACGTAAAGCTCTGCTTCGTTCTTTCTGTATATAGCCTCCCCAGCCACCGCACTGAAACCTTTCAGTGTCTCTTAGATCACACGCGGCGTTTAGCTTGCCAATCTCCCCAGCCGTCGCTACTCATCGATTAGGAGGCGACTATTAGAAGTTCCAATACAGAATCTCAGTTTGCGCCTGTCTTCTGCGGTTATTCTGTCTCTTGGCGCTTCTATGACTGGCCATACCAATGGGAATGTTTGCTCTGCCGTTCAAAATTATCTCCTAGAATCAAAACGTCTACCATCATGAGCTTTCGTCCTGCCCATCCCATTATCAGCTTCTGTATTTCGGTTTTTACAACCACTTATAGTAATCCCTACCTCTTCTTTGCCTAAATTTTAGTTTGTATGACCCCCCTAACCTCCTGCAACCACCTCGGCTACGGAAACTGTGCGATCCAAATTTTGGTAGGTCATCCCATGCTGGCCACATGCAACTGGTCATTTAAATACTCACCGCCTGGTTATGGCCAATCCCTTTTGTGGGTATGTGCCATTGTGTGAGGTCAACAACAACAACAGCTTCTCGTCGGCGACTTCAACGCCGCCTACCCACCATGGGGTTACCCCAGATCGATATCGAAATGTGCTCGTTTCTAGTCGCTCATACAGTCGTTTAGTTTTTGGCTTCTAACCGTTCCGGCACCTCCTAACCGCCTCGGCAATTCTGTCACCCACGACACCTCCTCGGACCTCACCCTGCTTTTACACGCTCCCCACCACCATTGGCAAAATACGCTGGAGTCGCTTGGCAGCGACCATAACATCCTGGCCACTACTCTCTACTTCGGCCCGCTGCACAAGCCACTGCGCTCTGTCTGTCTGTCTGTCTGTCTGTCTGTCTGTCTGTCTGTCTGTCTGTCTGTCTGTCTGTCTGTCTGTCTGTCTGTCTGTCTGTCTGTCTGTCTGTCTGTCTGTCTGTCTGTCTGTCTGTCTGTCTGTCTGTCTGTCTGTCTGTCTGTCTGTCTGTCTGTCTGTCTGTCTGTCTGTCTGTCTGTCTGTCTGTCTGTCTGTCTGTCTGTCTGTCTGTCTGTCTGTCTGTCTGTCTGTCTGTCTGTCTGTCTGTCTGTCTGTCTGTCTGTCTGTCTGTCTGTCTGTCTGTCTGCATACCTAGTGACACGGGCTGGGGCATTTTATTTTTCAATCTTTTTTCCTGCCCCACCATAATTTTTTGTCTGTCTGTCTGTGTGCCTGCATCGTCGACTGGGGGCTCTCCGTGACGCCCGTGGTACACAGACGCCCCTAGCTTCTACTTCCGACCTCCAGGCTTGGGTTTGTGAGCTCCACACGGATGTGGATCGTCACGCCAAGATTCTTCAGCCGTCCACTCACCACCCTGGCGTACATCCCCACCTCCTACAATTGTGGGGAAAACGCTTATGTCTCTTCCCTCGCTAGCACCGTCAAAGTCACAGTCACTGCTTGAAGGTGCTTGCTTGCCGTGCTTGCTCAACGAAAATGGCATAGCGTCTGCGACTCGCTCAGTAGGCTCCTCTGCAGCGCTCGCACTTGGCACCTCTTACGGCATCTGCACAACTTCGCGCTTTCGCACTGTCAGGCCGCTTAAGATCGACGTTTCCTAAAGATCGACCCACCCTGGCACGGACACCGACTTGCTTACTAACCTTCGACAGCAGATACGCCCCGGCAGCCGGGTCTCCGGACCTTGCTTCTATGTCTTAATTACTGTGGCTGCCGCATTCCCGACCTCGACACTCTTTTTACGGTTGGAAAAATCAGCGTCGTCCTCAGTCGGTCCGCTCCAGGTCCCGACCTCGTCACATACACGCTTCTCCGAAACCTCGATTCTGATTCCACAGCCGTACTTACGGATTTCTTTAACATACACTGTCAGGCGTGCACACTCCCCATTGAATGGCGCCACGCTGACGTCACTTTCATTCCCAAGCCTGGCAAACCGCTGACGCTGTCCAGTTTTCGTCACATTTCGTTTCCCTCCTGCCTCGGCAAGCTCTTCGAGCACGCCGTCCTCTGCCGGCTGCAACCCTATCTTGAGACCCACGCTTTCCTTCTGTCTACCCAGTACGACTTTTGCGCTCACCTCTCGACCCACTATGCCCAACTCCTGCAGGATGTCCTCGATGCGCTCACTGTTATACATCGCTACGCACGGCACTGGCCCTCGATCTTCACGCTGCGTTTTACAATGTTTCCCATGCCGCGGTCATCTAAAACCTTGCCGCTAAAAAGTGCGGCACTCTTACCCTTACGCGTATGTTCAGGCTTTCCTCACCGACCGTACAGCCACGGTTAGCTTTGTCTTCCTTCGGCGCCCGCCGTTCTTGCTGCCGGCACACGGTACGCCCCGGGCTCGGTTCCATCCCACCTTCTTTTCAACATCGCTGTGTCGCGGCTGCCGCGGGCCCTGGTGGCAGTGCCCTATCTCCACCACCCCATTTATGCTGATGATATTAATATCTGGGTATCCACTGTCTCCTCTGGCCACGTCCAGGACACCTCTCAAGGTGGCCCCGACAAGGTGGCCGCTTACATCGTGCCCCGGGGCCTCACATGTTCTCCGTCAAAACCTGAGCTCCTGCTTCTCCGTGGTCGCCCCTCATTTGACTCAGGACTTTTCCCCAACTCTGCCGCTGCTTGTCGGAGTTTTCGCTCCCTCGTAGTCGATCACGCTGCTCACTATGTACTGACACCCCCCCTCCGCGCCACTCTACTGCAGTCTACTCTTGTGCGGACTTGGGGTCAGAAGCCTCTAGACGGCAGTCAACAGGCTCATGCCTTGCCTAGAGAATTGGCCTACCGAGCTGATCCCCCTCGGAGCATTCGAGCTAGCCCACCCAACATTGCCACCTCATTCCCCTGTAGAGGAGAACCAGTCAAAAGGGGGTGAGAAGAGACATACACCACGACGACTGGAGACATACATCAGTAGTCGTGGCGTGTGTCTCTTCTCGCCCTTGTCCTTTTTCAATGGTTCTGCTCTTCATCGTGTACCAAGTGGCCCAGATTTCCACTCTTTTACTACCGCTCTCATCCTTCTGTGAATTCCCCCGGCACACCGCAATATAGCTATAGCTTTGGAGAAGCGCTCCCGCGTGACTTCCGGATCAACACCATTCACCCAGACATTGAAGAGTCTTTGGGAAGACCCCATCTTGATCCCCCGGTCGTTGCACTGTCACAGTGCCCGGTGAACAAATTAAGTTTTCTTTTTGCTGCCCTTCTCTGTACCAGTGCACTGTTGTTGCAAGATTTTCCTTTGTACTGTGGCCTCTCTTTAGTATTACTTTGCATGAGGTGCATTGTTTTGTAGATCACGTGTTAATTTTATCCGAAACTGCTCTTAAAACCTTTTTCGAGGTTAGAACATAAGGGGAGGGGAAAATGGAAAAATAACAGTAGTTTGATTCCGCAAAGATCAAAATGCCAATAATTTCAAAATTTTAATTTTCTCAATTACTTTATATGTTATGTACACATTATTCAGTAGGCCGACAGTGAATTTCGATTTGTGAAAATGCTAATGTTTCAGGAGAAACACTTATAAATGACATCGTGGCAGAAGCAGCGTTTTCAAGCACAGCTCAATATCACAAATTTGCAATGACGTAAGAATCAAGATATGAAAGCTATGATCAACATTTTGAAAAGCTTCACTACGCCAGCTTTTCGAGCCGTCAGCGGGGCCGCAAGTTTGACCTTGAATGCAACTAGAGGACAAACAAGGAAATGACGCTTGTCTCACATATCTCGCTGGACACCCGAATCGCGCCGTAAGAAAAGTGAAATAAAGTTGGTTTTAAGGAAAGGAAATTACGCCTGTCTCACATATATCTCGGTGGACACCCGAATCGCGCCGTAAGCGAAGGAAAATTAAAGTTGGTTTTAAGAAAAGGAAATGACGCCTGTCTCACATTACGCCATATCCTTTCCCCAAAAGACCAATTTCTTTTTCAATACGGCTTTCTGAAATTATCTGCAGGGTTTGCGCGTCGTTTGGAACCGGAGTTGGTGTCATATCTCCGCATGCAACGAGCAACAATACAGTTGTAAATATCACCGAAGCTGTATTAAATATATACTGTCTTGTGTGAGTGCCTTTAATGTCGTTTCGAAGAAAGCAAGATGTCTAACAAATAAAACAATCTATACCACTGTGTGTGTGTCAGTTTGGCTATCTATGAAAAGCGCCAGTCGCTCGACCACAAACGTAGCAAGGGAGATGCAGGTTTTCGCTTTCGACCAGGGTTAACCAGAGATAAACCACCAGCAACTTTTTTCGTGCTAAAGGTACAAGTGAGAACGAATATATCAAGCTTATTTCCGCTATTTTGAAGAAGTTGCCACTTATTAGAAAAATTTCGAGAACGAGACAAGTCTCCATCATTTCAGACTTGTGTTGTTCTCAAAATTTTCTAATAAGCGGCAACTTCTAATAAGCGGTAACTTCTAACTTTTCTAATAAGCGGCGACGACCAGGCCAAGTGCCTGCCGAGCTGAAGATGTACTCCACCGCAGTACCAGCGGACAGTTGGGAGGAGCAACCGAAAGCCTGAAACTGGGCAAACATCGACATTTTTGATGGGAAGACGAGAAAAATAAGCTGCTTGCAGCTTGGTCCTTTGCACGGAAGATAGCTGCCGGGGCCGACTCCTCAGACAACACTATAGACTAAGTCGAGCGGTAGACCCGCCGGCTGACAGATCACTAAACAAAGAGGAAAATAGTATCTGGAGACTCCTACAAATAAGAAGATACCCCAACCCTCAGCTCATGAGTAGGTGGTACCCGGGACAATAGGAAGACACATCTAAAAGATGCAGGAAAAAACAGCAGACACGGTTCACATGGTCTGGACATGCACATAAAGCAAACACGTACCGAAGAAATTTCTGTTGCATAACGCCAGCTGGTTCGAGCTAAGCGCGAGCCGAAAGGCCCCCCTCAGCCATATCGTTACACGTCTCGGAGCAAGGATGCGGCGTGCACTCAGCTTCGACTAGAGGACAGCGGCTCGCCGCAACGAAACACGCCTCAATTAGGTCGCAAAGCGAACTTCGGCACACGGCAGGAAAGCGCATGAGCCCCATATATGTATGCGTGCAAATATCCAGTAGTAGCTATGCAGTTCGCACGACGCAACCAAACGACTTGTGGCAAATGGTGCAACCGGAGGACCCGTCGTGGCGTTTGTAATGCGTGTAGCAGAACACGCAGTTCAATCGCGTGGCCCTCTCGAAATGCGCATCCACCGAACACCAGTTAGCCCACTACGGGTAATGGGTAAATGTTCGTGTTCCAAAACTATACATATATCCTCGTAGAGGGTAATCCAAAGGAGCGCAACGACAACGAACCGAGCAGACCGCCGAGCAAGAAACAAATGGCCAGACTGAAAAATATTAATAACAATAATTGGTTTTTGGGGAAAGGAAATGGCGCAGTATCTGTCTCATATATCGTTGGACACCTGAACCGCGCCGTAAGGGAAGGGATAAAGGAGGGAGTAAAAGAAGAAAGGAAGAATAGGTGCCGTAGTGGAGGGCTCCGGAATAATTTCGACCACCTGGGGATCTTTAACGTGCACTGACATCGCACAGCAAACGGGCGCCTTAGCGTTTTGCTTCCATGAAAACGCAGCCGCCGCGGTCGGGTTCGAACCCGGGAACTCCGGATCAGTAACCGAGCGTCCTAACCACTGAGCCACCGCGGCGGGTGAAAAATATTCGCCACATCCGCTCCACGTATTCGGGAAAAGAATGCTCCAGGTCCGTCCGACGTACTTACCTCAAACCATACCCTTGGAAAACACGTACTGGTCGGATCCGTCTGACGCACACAAACCCGCATACAAGGTACGCCACCGAAGGGCATAGAGGGATCTACGGAGCCTCCCCCAGGACTGCACCCCATAAACAAACCGGTCGCCAGGTTGGGGAGCGCCTAGACCGTTCCGGTGGGTATCCGACGGTGGGTTTCGAACCTGCCACCTCCCGAAGCCGATGCGGATGACCAAACCACTAGGCCACGGCTGCGGTGGCCTATATTGGCCACAGGGCCGCAGCCATAAATGAATCGTACCCCTCGGCGTTGCAAAGCTTCAATGTTGCAGGGTTTGTATAAAAAGTATCGGGAAAAGCTTCGGAAAAAAAGATTTATTAGAAATATTGGTACAATGCCTGCCTCAAAAGCCTTCAAAGTACATCCCTTGAGCCTCGACACCCTTATAATAATAATAATAATAATAATAATAATAATAATAATAATAATAATAATAATAATAATAATAATAATAATAATAATAATAATAATTGGTTTTGGGGGAAAGGAAATGGCGCAGTATCTGTCTCATATATCGTTGGACACCTGAACCGCGCCGTAAGGGGAGGGATGAAGGAGGGAGTGAAAGAAGAAAGAGAAATAGGTACCGTAGTGGAGGGCTCCGGCATAATTTCAACCACCTGGGGATCTTTAACGTGCACTGACATGGCACAGCACACGGGCGCCTTAGCGTTTTGCCTCCATGAAAACGCAGCCGCCGCGGTCGGGTTCGAACCCGGGAACTCCGGATCAGTAGTCGAGCGCCCTAACCACTGAGCCACCGCGGCGGGTCGACACCGTTTTGCCAACGGCTTTTTCACGACTCGAAAGGTCCCCGGTAGGCGGATTCCGGAAGGTCCTTAAGGGCACTCGTGCAAACTTCTATGACGGCAATTAGGGTCCTTGTCAGTGGTTAAGCGCTCGGCTACTTATCCGGAGTTCCCGGATTCGAACTCGACCGTGACGGCTGCGTTTTTATGGAGGAAAAACGCTAAGGCACCCGTGTGCTGTGCGATGTCAGTGCACATTAAAGATCATAATAATAATAATAATAATAATAATAATTGGATTTTGGGGAAAGGAAATGGCGCAGTATCTGTCTCATATATCTTTGGACACCTGAACCGCGATTACGAGCTGATTACTACGCTAGTCAACGCCGCGCTTCGCGCGAGCCGGCGTACGTATGTCGGAGCACGATCGAGTAACGTCACGCACGGCGCTGGTGGCCGCCGCCGACTCCGTCGCCTTTTCTCTCTCGCTCCTTAGTCACATCGAGCCACAGGTGTTCCGCCACTGCGCAGGGCCGCGCCTTTCCTTAAAATTCAACTTTCGGTTATCAGTTTTCTCTTTCTTCTTTCCCTCCCTTCCTTTACAGCACGGTTCGGGTGTCCACCGATATATGTGAGACGGTTACTGTGCCATTACTTGCCTCAAAAACAAAACAAAACATGTGAGCCGACGGCGTTCATAGAATTTGCGTTGACAGCTTTGTAAAGGCTGTTCATTTTCACGAAATGAAAGAAAGGCGCACAACCGGCTCCGTGGGCCAGTGGAGACCTCAATCTCGCTTTCATATGTGCATGGCGTTGGTGTCAAAAGCCTGCTTTGATTACGTTCGCACACTGGATTGGCAGCGCGCCCTCCGTGCCACCCTGGGAGTTTGCATGCAGTTAATGGTTGATCGCGAGAGATTGATCACCAAATGAACGCTACAGCCCAGGTATTTCTGCAGTGCCGCATGTCAACCACAGCGCCCTGCCAGCGCTAATTCATTCATTCCATATCTCTCTCACCACGAATCAAAGCACGATTGAAGCGTCCACATATCCAGGGAGCCAGTTATGCGCCCTTCCTTTGTTCAAAGCCATCGCCGTCTAGAACATTGTCAACGCCAACGCCAATGAACACAGTGAACGCCGATAGCTTTCGCTTTGTATATCCTGGATTAGCTGAGCTAATCCACATTAATTTTTCTTACCCGCCGCGGTGGCTCAGTGGTTAGGGCGCTCGGCTACTGATCCGGAGTTCCCGGGTTCGAAACAGGCTACCGCGGCGTGTGTGTGTTGTGTTGGGTTTTATGGCACATAGGCAGCTATTTTAGGCCATCATGCGCCAAGCTCAGGGTATAAAAATGGTTTTCTGTAGAATGTTTAGGAATAATAAAAATCGTCGATAGTGTAGATGGCCTAAAAATATTGAACTGCTTGGAAAAAAAAACAAAGAGGAAATCTGGAAATAGTTAATAGTAAAAGCCCCAAAAAAGGTAAGGTATATATCCTCAGCAGCTATCCTTGGCTGGGCAAGGACCCTGAGGCTCCCAACCAATCAAATGACTTCTTCTCAGGAAAGATAAAGTGGCTGAGGTTTACCATGCAATAAAGTGAACCCCTGCTTCTTTTAAAAAGCTAAAAACGGAAGGTATGTTAGCAATAGCATTATCATCTAAGTGCAGTGCTGCATGAAAAGGAATGCATTCATTATAAAATTGAGTAAAATATTTCTTTCTTTGTGTTTCAAGTTTCACACATGAAAATAAAATGTGATTAAAAGTAACAACATCTCCGCATTCGCAAACAGGTTTGCCTTGTTTTGTTAGCAGGAAGTTGTGCGTAAGGTGCGTGTGGCCTATCCGAAGACGGCATAAAATCATTTCCTTAAGACGTTCCTGGTGAACACATGATTCAAATTCCCCTAAAACCGGTTTTACCAAATGTAATTTATTATTCACTTCGCCGTTCCATGTGGACTGCCATTTTTCTCTTAATTTACGCTGTGCTAAGTTTATGCAATCCTTAAAAGGTATATTTACTTTATGCAATCCTTAAAAGGTATATTTACCGCGGCGGCTGAGTTTTTATGGAGGCAAAACGCTAAGGCGCCCGTGTGCTGTGCAATGTCAGTGCACGTTAAAGATCCCCAGGTGGTCGAAATTATTCCGGAGCCCTCCACTACGGCAGCTCTTCCTTCCTTTCTTCTTTCACTCCCTCCTTTATCCCTTCCCCTACGGCGCGGTCCAGGTTTCCAACGATATATCAGACAGATACTGCCCCATTTCCTTTCCCCCAAAACAAATTATTATTATTATTAATTAGGGTACTATGGTGGTGTCCTTTCAGGGAGGATTTCACTTTTGGTAATCAAAAATAGTCTATTGGTGCCAAGTCCGGACTGTAAAGGGGTTGGGAAATCGTCGCGATGCCCTTTAATTATCGTCAGGTAGTCGCTGACCTTGGTGTAGGTGTGGCTGGTTCCATTGTCGTGATGCAATTTCCAATATCCATGCCCGCCGATGGCTGGCCTCACCCGGTTCACCCTTCTGTTCAGTCTTCTTAGCCCTTCTAGGTAAAAAGCGCCATTGACTCTCTGTCTCTCAAGTAGAAATTCAAAGTGGACCAGCACCCCATTCGCGTCGAATAAAACGATGGGCATGGCTTTCACTCTGGATTTGCTCACTCGAGCCATTTTTTGGCTCGTCCTCCACACACTCTCGGGCGTCTTTGAAGAGCTTGTGGCACTTAAAAACTGCAGTTTGTGGCATGCTTTCACCCTTGAACACTTGGTGAGTCATCTCCAACGTCTCCGCACCTGATTTCCCCAGTCCAAGACAAAATCTGATGGCGCACCCCTGTTCAATCGTTCGCTGCATTTTGCGCTTGCACAAAGTCACTCGACAGGGGTCCACTAAAAACACGATCTAGCCTGAACGAATGCTCACAGATGACTGGCGCTTGGCGCGTCTTGAAGGTCACATCCTCCACCACAGCGCTTGTTAGTGCGAGCGCGCTGCAACATACAGACACGCCAGGAAAAAATTTGTTCCCAATACTTTTTATACAGACCCTGTATTTATGGCGTAAGGTTGGATGGGATCCAAGATGGCAGATGCCTACTCTATTTTAGGACGGATCAAAGTGGTGAAGACAAGTTTGCATAAGTGAGCAGGAGTGTGTTGAAGATTCCGTTTAAGAAAGTCCGTGTTCTTACGAGTGATCAGAATTTCCTCCCTATCGTCTCTTTGCTGGCCGGAAAGTTGAAGGAAGCGTCCTAGAAGACGAGCCGTCTTCACATGAGCTCCGCTGGCCCGCTGCTGTTCGTAACCGCTTTGCAAAGGCGGTGCTGCACGAAAGAGCCGCGGCGGTTGAGCCGACCAGTCTGGCTAATACCCAAGTAGGACCTGTAGCGGAGCTCCCAACAATATCAGAATGCTCATGGGGCCTCGCCCTGCCTGAACTGCATGGGTCATGCTGTTCATGTCTACTGTGTCAAGCAAGCTCCACACGCGCGCTCCTCACCGTGGCTTCCGGGCACCTGAAACGAACGCGCCAAAATATTTGCTTGTTCGTCTTTTTGTCGTGCTGCTGTACAACACTGAAACAGCTTATAAAAACTGTTTAGTTACAGTCGCAGCAATTTTCTCTTAAAATGAGCCGAAATATAAAGAGTACAGGCGAGCACCCCACGCTAAGATTAAAAAACCAGACGACGAGACGTTGGCGTTTGGGCAATCCTCTGCACACGACCGGCTCGTACTATTGTTGGCTCGTGCCAAGCATCAAGACCTGTCAGAGAATGGGCTGTTTAGGATGTCAAGTAGCGCCATCTGCAAAGAGAAACACATCCGGGCTTCTGTTGCGAGGGCTACCGGGAAGGGAAGTTATAGACCGTAATGGCTGCCGTCTCGGCTAGCAATGTATGTGGAGTTCGGCATAAAGAATTTTGTTCGCACGTTTGCTATGCGCTGTTTGGTAATCACTTATCAGTCTCATGCGCGGCGCTCTGCAGTCGCATGGATGCCTGTTCTGCTGGCCGGTGTGCTTTCTGTGGTGCATTGTTGGGTGGTGACGAATTTCTTGCTATCCGAAGCTGCTGTTGGATGAGGTGCCGGGAGATCCTGCGTGCTTGTCGTTTGCCTGTTCTCACACCGCACGCCGCGAAACTTCGGCCAAGATCTGCTCTCGGACGGATTCTGTAACTACAGAATTTTCATTTCTCATTGAGCGCGAGGATAGCGCTCCTTGAACGTCAGCGAAAAAAGTCCTTACTTCGCGTACCCTGTCCACGATAAGCCTAACAAGCAGAAACTTGAACTGAAACATTTGACTCGCCACGGTGAGACTTTGCGCGGCTGTATGGCTTTTGTGTCCATCCTGACACGCTGTCGTGACCAGTTGTTTTGACGCTGGTTTGACGCGCGAGTTGGCACGGGTATTTTTTTATAGAAATCTGCCATGCTTCGACCGTGGCCCTTTTTTATAATTATTTTCATTACTAGGGGAAAAGCAGTGCTGTGCGTTGTGTCCGTCTAGGGAGCATTTTGCGCCTCATGCATTCCTTCGCCAAAGCGGGGAGCTACTACGCCGGCACGTTGTGTCCCGCTGGATCTTCCAAGTAGGACCCAGAACTGTCGTTTTCGTGTCCGGCTTTCAACCCGTTCGCAACATGTCTGCTGTCTTGGAGCTACCTCCTCAATGTCGCATTTGAATCCCCGTTTTTCGCGGCCGGTACTCGTTCACATGCGCGCGCCGTTGCGCTGGTCCTTTCTGCGGCCACCGAACGTTTGTGTATTTTCAACGCGTGTACCACCTGTCGCCGATCGCAGTGCGCGGTCGCTAAAGGTCGGTGGCTTGTCAGTGCAGTCGTAGCGCACCGGCGGGCCAGTGCTGCGCGCGTGGACAGTTTGCTTGCTTCCATACGGCTCTGCTTTGCACGGCGTGGTCATCGCCACCAATCTAAGCATCGGCCGGTTAACCGTTGTTTGGAATTTCTCGATTCCTTGAATTCGCGGCGAAGTGACGGCATCAAAATCAAACGGCTGCTTCCAACGCCTGTTGCACGGAATCGGGATACCGAGCTGTGTATAACGTTACTGACTACTAGTAATTTGAGATCAGCCTGCGCGATCACTGCCCGGAGTGTCGTTCACGACGAGACCGACAAGCGAGAAACAAAAACCTATGGCCTGCACCCAGGCAACAATGCCATCGGCTATCAAGTGCTGCCAAACAGCAATTTTAATTGCTCACTCTCTTTGTGGCTTTTTCTTATGCAAACATTCGTGCCTGCTCGCAACCGGTCTTCAACCGCTGTGCATGCGGGCTGTTTCACGCTGGGGCTGGAATGTTGGTGTTGGCTGGGAATGACATTTGGCATTGGAAGTTGCATTGTCTACTTGCATGCTGAATGTAGGAGACTGCATGGAACACATTACAGTAGTCAGTTCGTTTAAAGTATATATAGCTGTGCAACTCTTAACATATATCAGAATCACTGCATGTGTAGAGTAGATGGCATTGAATGTTGTAAAGTTTACACTTTCTTGGTCATCTTCACAAATGAGTAGGTGCTGCCATGACTGTCCAGTTATTTTCACTTGTGTAAGCATGAGCTGCACATGAAGTAATTTGCTCAGCAGCGAATGTGTGTGTCATCAGGTCATATTTGTTGTCTTAGCTGCTACACAAGGCATACTCATGGAAATATATGGTTCTACATCGTGGAAAGAGCAGTGGGTGATGTGATGCTTGATTGACCAGCTTAGGTACCATGTCACACTTGGGTCAGTGTAGTGTGTTGGGATGTACGGGCAGAAAGGTATTCTGTCTACCGCAGTAAACACTGTTCCACCCAGAATGGAGACAGTAGGCTTCCACTAAGGATCTGTTTGTTGCCTTGAATACAGTCACTGTCTTTGCTGTAGAACCAGCTCTTCCACGACGGTATATTAATAGAACTGGGATGCTGTCGCAGCTAAGCTGTTTTCGCTAGGTTTGAAAATATCATGCACCTTTAATATTTGTCCTAGTTGAGAGCAGAAAACACCTCCAATGCTGTACCAGAAGCCTCCAGACAAAGTCAGGTTTGTTCTTTATATTTTCATGGCTTATCCAAGGTTACCTGAAATATAGCAGTTATTATGCCACATAATTTGCATTTTGCATTTGCTTTTACACATTGATCAGTGGAGTCCATGCCCAAGACACTTGCATTTTCTATCGTTAGTTTTTCTTGTCTTGTTGGAGGGAGCAGAGTGGGTAAATGACAGTTTCTGCACTGTTAAGTGCTGACGTGACAGTGTCGCTTTCAAATCTTTGCAGGCCACGTGCTGAGACCATGGTCCTCTCTCATCTAGTCTACTTGGTCATTGGCTGCCACTGAGGTTGGCTACGCCGTGTCAAGCCACTTTTATTCGTAAGTGTTGTTTAAGTGGTCCTAAAGGAATCGTGTTTTATTTAAATGTAGCCGTGGCCCATAAACACATTATGCATTGCAGATGGGGCTCCATATTAGTGGATAAATACAGTAAACAGCTTTGCTGCTCGGCCTCGGAACATGGGTTCGATCCCAGCCACAGCAGCAGCATTTTGATGGAGGAAGAACGCAAGGCGCCCATTTACTGTGGGATGCTAGTGCACGTGAAAGATCCCCAGGTGGTTGAAATTATTCCGGGGCCCTCCACTGTGGTGTCCCTCATAGCCTATGTCACTTTGGTACGTTAAACCCTATATATACCATATAACCCAAATTTTGAAATTGCCATGCTAAAATATGTAATTAGTTTTTCATCTTTATTAGGGACTCTTGACATTTGTAGGTTTTTGACGTTTGTTCTTTTCCTTGCACATGCAGAATATTTGCTGGATTTTCTTTTTCCTTCTAGCCCAGAGTTTCACAGAGGCTGGTTACAGTACACATTAGAAACTGCCGATGCTTTGAATGCAACATTGTCTTCAGCCGGTGTGGTGGCACAGATGCATTTCGGGGAACGTGAAATGTATAAGTGCCCATGGGCTGAGCTCTTTAATGAGCCAGAGGTAGTTTAAAGAAACAGAGAGCCCTTCACTGTGAGGTACCTCATCGCCCATTGTGTCATTTCAATTGGCAAGAGCCTGTTTGTACAAAAAATAAAATACCAATGGATTCTTCTCAGGCGTGTGTTCTCAAAGGGACCTTCATTCTTTTCATGAAATGAAGGATTTTTATGCTTGTGTGGTCACGTTTTAAGATGTTCTAGAAAAAGAAATTGTACAACTAACGCCGTTGCTATGTATACAGCAGTGCAGCCAGCAGAAGTGTTTGCTGGCACCTGTGATAGATATGACCAGTATTATAATATTGATAGTATTTTTAAAAGCCGTTTATAGCTTTCAACTGTAGTTTTAATAAAACCTGTGTATCTGGGTTAATGTCACACTCATCGTTGCCATTGCTCACTGCGACTGTCACGTGGCAGTCCTTGGAGTTGCATGGAGTGGCTGCACTGACTATTTTGTGTTCTCTATGTTAGGGTTTGCAGATGCCGACCACCATGAGAAAATGAGAGTATCGTTTGACAGAAATTAGCGTTTAAATTGTTCTGCTGCATTTCTCAGCACCACAGCTGGGTTCTCGTTTATTTGGGCAAGGAGCTATCCATTGCTGCAGAAAAAAAAAATAGTTCATTAAAGTTTATGATAGACTCTCCCCTTAACCACTATGAACATATTGAATAGTTTGCGGCCTCCAGTTTTTGCATTGCATTTGTGGCTAACAAAACAATACTCCTCAACTTATAAAAGAAATAAGCTTAAAGGTGCACTGAAGAGGAATCTAAACTCATCTTTTTACCGCGGGAACTCGATCTACATGTTCCGAGCATTCTTAGAACCTTCGAATTATTGTCTTGTGCGGCCTATTTGCCTAATTTAAATCGGATTAAACGTCTCGGCTCCCGCCTTTTTTTTTTTAACTCAACGCTGAAGGTTGGAGGAGTCAGCCGTAGGTTGGAGTGCCTTTCAGCCAGTCCCGTGGTGGCTTGCCGCTCTGCCATCGGCGGAGTGATACGTAAATCATAAAGTTCACGCGGATTTTTATTTCCATGGGCCTAATTTGCTGTTATGTTGCCTGCGACTAAAATTATTTATTCACAGAAACCTAAAAAACAAAATATAAGCGGGAGCGAAGCCGCCTTGGGACTGGCTAAAGGTATTCCACGTGTTGGTTGACTCCTCCTACCTTCAGCATTTAGTTAAAAAAAAAGGCGGGAGCTGGAATGTTTATTTCGATTTAAATTAGGGAAATCGGTTCCACAGGACAATAACTCGGAAGTTTCTAAGAATGCTCGGAATGTGTAGATTAAGTTCCCATTGTAAAAAGACGAGTTCAGATTCCTCTTTAGTGCACTTTTAAAAAAAAATGCGGGAGCCGGGACGTTTAATCCGATTTAAATTAAGGAAATTGTCCGCATAGGACAATCATTTGAAGCTTCTAGGAATGTGCGGAACGTGTAGATCAAGTTGCGGTGGTAAAAAGACGAGTTCAGATTCCTCTTTAGTGCACCTTTAAAGAAAATACGGGAGCTGGGACGTTTAATCCGATTTAAATTAGGGAAATCGGCCGCACAGGACAATAATTTGAAGCTTCTAAGAATGCTCGGAATGTGTGGGTCGAGTTCCCGCGGTGAGAAGACAAGTTCAGATTCCTCTTTAGTGCACCTTTAAGTCAAACTGTGTATACAGCTTTAGTCCGGGTGGCATGACCCTGTTTCTTTTTATTGTACTCACGAAGTCTTTGCACTGAATAATTTCATTTGTTGGTGCTTTAAGTCTAAAATTGAAAATGTAATGCTTTTGAACGTTTCTAAAGTACGCAGTATTGAACTGCGCTGCTCTTCTTTGTAGTTACAATATCAGCAGTGCCGTGTGTTTGAAGCGGCGCAGCTGTAATTTTCTTGGTCCTATCTGCATAACTTCTGAAGAGGCATTTTGGAGTGGGAGTCTTCCATAATTGGTTGTTGGCATTTTTCATTTATAGAAACGAAACAAGCATGCAGTCTCCATCGAGACCTTCACACACAACAGCGTAGAGCTACTTGCCAAAAGACTTAACTCGTGAGTATGGAACTGCCTGTTTTGGCTAGTTTGCATAAGCGTATGCAGTAGGACACCTGTGGGAGGCAGCCACAGTGCAGCCTAAAGACGACAGCTAGAAAGGCTAAGTTAGCTTTAGCTCGTCAACATATGCTTGGGGCTGCAATGTTTTGCAGCTTTCAATGTGCACCGATGTTTACTGCCCTCGCAGTGACCGCAGAATTGCTCCTAACAAAACAGTAGTGTTGTTAGAAACCTGTGCTTATGTCTTGCATTAGCTTTACAAAAGAAGATAGGCTTGGCAACCAAGTGTCACGGTCAGACATTTCAAGGATGCTGACTACCTTGGATCTGTTCAGTTATGGCATACACATAAGGCTGAACGTGCGTAAAAGTTGCAGTTTAGTAAAATATAATTTACTGTAATACAATTGCAATTAAGCATTTGCTACAGGAATACTTTTATTTACTAAAGGGCTATCTGTAGGACGCAGGTTGGATTGAATTCTTTTGGAAGTGTAACACAGCCAAAGCTGAATGATGTGAAGTTCAGTGGCAGTTGGAAAGCTGAAGGGCCTTTCACTTTGAATATTGAAACTGCCAGTGTAGCAGGGTCGTGAATTTGGCAAGGACAGGAGTGCTTTAAGCTGCCTGTTTTCAGCATGCCTTGTGGTACCAAGTAAAATCCAATTATGTTGCATTTCTTTTAGCGTGCTTCATCTTACAGTGTGTGCCATGATCTTATTTTGGCTTTGAAAGAGCTATTGGCACACGTGCCTGATCAGGTGTGATAGCAGTGAGCATTGTTTTCATTGTCCGTTTTGGTGCGGAAGCGTGTAAGGTCTATCATGAGCAGCCACTTGACTCTTTTTAAAGAAAGTCGCTAAAAACTGCTAGATTATTTTATCCTTGGTGATGTATTTGATATTTGTGCAGCACTGTGTAGATTAATATTGCTCGTGCACGTTATACCTTTCACTGCGTCCGGCTCCAATGCTCCATTTGGTTGCTTCTCAAATTTTTCCAATTCCTTAATTTGTTGCTGTGCTCTGAAAGTAGCATCTTCAAAAGTTATTGTGGCACAGTGGGTACTGCCAAACTCTAATTGTAACAGAGTTACCTAGTTTTATGGCAGCATGTAGCAATGTAATCTTGTTACTATGAATGAGTGTGAATGAGTAGACCTGGAAAGGCTGACCAAGGTGGTTTAATTGTATTAAAGGTGCACTAAAGAGGAATCTGAGCTTGTCTTTTTACCTCAGGAACTCTATCTACACGCTCCAAGCATTCTTAGAACCTTAAAAGTATTGTCCTGTACGGCTGATTTCCCTACCAAATCAAATTGATTGTCCCGGCTCCCGCTTAATTTCTTTAACTCACCTCCGAAAGTAGGAATCAACCAATGCGTGGAGTACCTTTCAGCGAGTCGCTTTCACTTTTATTTTGTTTCTTAGGTTTTTGTGAATAAATAGTTTCAGCCAAAGGCAACATAGCTGCAAATTAGGCCCACTGAAATAAAAATGCGCGTGGACTTATGTTGCACTCCGATGATGGCAGAGCGGCAGGCCACCACACGACTGGCTGAAAGGCACTCCACGCGTTGGTTGACTTCTCCTACCTTCGGAGGTGACTTAAAAAAAAGGCGGGAACCGGGGTATTTAATTCGATTTAATAAGGAAATCGGCTACATAGGACAATAATTCGAAGTTTCTAGGAATGCTTGAATGATGAGTTCAGATTCCTCTTTAGCACACCTTTAAGGTTGGGTGAGTATTAAAATAGGGTGAGAGTTCGAGAATGGTTTCAAAAGTTGGCTGCGAATGTGAAATTTGCAAGGAATTTTAAAAAAAGATAGGTGCAGCTTGCATTAGAACTCAAAATTATATTGAAATTTTCTCTAGTATGTTTAAAATTTTGTTTTTGTTGTACTAATGTAATATCTACATCTGCAGAGTTGAAATATTGTTCAAGAGTAGCAACCAATGCTTTACGCAACTCATATCAAAATTATGCACTTCAAACAAAAACTAGATATGTTATATTTTTTTTCTTTGTCACCACTTTAAAATTGTCACCCATGAAAGGCTTTTTTTTTTTTTTAGTCAGAAAAGTAAAAATGAACTTGGGCTATTTTTTCTCGTACCAGTTATGTAAATGACATTGATTATCATCCGTGGAAAACTTTGCTTGCTCCCGAGCAAAAAGTACACGAACCTCCAAAAATTTTGTTTTGAGAAAAACGCCACCAAGTCTTTGAATAGTACCATTTTATTCGTCGAAACATCCCTTCAGAGAAGATCTACAGGAGGAGCCCTAGTGGCTGAAAAATATACTTCAAACAAGGCCAAATTCCAAACCCAAACCAAGACTTGTGCTCCTGATGAGAAACTTGGCAATGAATTTTTGCAAGTATCCGAAACAGAGACTGCATCGAGACACGCCCATTTTTCTGGTTGACCTAACGAAGAAAAAGGACCAAAAAATCAGCCTCAAGGAGCTTACAGAGTGTACGAATCACGAAGAAAAAAAACTGACACGACAGCACTTAGACCTTTGTTTAAGATGTGCAACCGTGTAACGAGCATTGTTTTGATTTTGAGGATAGTGGTATGGTGGCACACCTGGGATGTACTCATCCAGTCACCACGTAATCATCATTGAATTTGTGATGAGATGCGTGTCGCATTTTTTGCAGTTGTTACTGAGACCAGTTAGTATGCCCTCAGCCACTAAGGTTATGAGCAATAAACAATCACTGTGGTCATCAAACAGTGATACACTGTGTACGAAAATGACATTCTGCCAACACTTTTAAGAGCAGCGGTGCAGTGGACGTTGGTCACTGTAAAATCAGCTTACCATTGCCAGTGGCAGTGAGGGAGCTTAGGCAGGAGGCCTGAATGTATTGGTTACTGCGCAAAGCATTGGCTGTTCCTCTGATTGCTGTGAAATGTAAACCTCCCTCCTCACAAGCTCGGCCCCACAGACTGGAACTGACAGATGCATTGCAGTGATTGCATACACAGTGCATGCCATGCCTTTTACTGCCAGGATGTGGGCCTTATGCATATTATCCTGTGTTAGCTATTATTTGGAGTGGTCAGTTCGAATTTGATTTTTTTAAATGTTTTTTTTTTCCTGCAGCATGTGTTTTACAAGTGTATTTTGGCAGATAGTGCATCGCTTATAATAGCACGTTCCTCTGCACATTTCCAGGAGGCTGTGGGAACAGCCATGGCCAGCTGAGAGGGCAGACTACGGTCGCTGCCATGAGCTCCGACGAGGAAGAGATCGCTCCGCAACGCAAGCGCAACGCAAGGGTCATTGTAGACGAGGAGGAGGAAGAGAAGGAGGAGCAGAAGTCATCAGCCGAAGGAAGCTCGGTGGAAGGTAGTGCTGACGAGGATGAAGATGAGGACGAAAGTGGCAGCAACAGCAGCGGTGAGGAGTCCGGGTCGTCCTCCGAGGAAGCGGACTCTGCAGCAGAAGACGAGGGCGGCGATGAGTCGGAATGGGAGGAAATCCCTCAAGGTAGGCTGCACTGTTGGCTAGCCGAATGGATGGATTTTAATAGGACTCGTGCGCACGGAATGGAGTTTCAAAATGGAATAGATATTCACACACCCTTATTGTTTGTCTATCAATTCACAAGGTTTAACTTTAATCGAGATAGTTTACATGCAATATATTTTGATTATCATTGCCTTGTTAGTATACATGCTGCACATGGACTTTGTAAGGTCTTAAAAGCACATCTGGCCTCAGTAATACTCGATTCAACAGTATCTTAACTTGGTGGCAAAAGTGTGCAAAAGGTCACCGGCCACAGGCAGTGTGGCATTCTCTCTAAGGTTTCAGCCATGATGGCTGACCATGTGTGGCGAGGACCACGCTCCAGATTCACTGGGACGTTTGCGTCTCTCCTTGCTCTCAGTGGTTGCAACCACTGCTTAGAGCAGATGAACAGTTCAACGCTGCCTCGCAGAACTGCTATTGGAGGGCTGCCAGCAACAGCAGCAGATTACAGTGGCAGCGGTGATGGCAGTTGCGGCAGCGGCCAAGAAGAGCCTGCCTGCGTCGCGCACCAAGGCGGCTGACGCTGCGGGCGAGGCTAGCGACAGCGACCTGAGTGACGCACAGGCGGAGCGATGTGCCGTGTGCCTGAACCGCTTTCTGGGCCAGGAGATGGGCACGCCCGAGAGCTGCGACCACGTCTTCTGCCTCGACTGCATCCAGGAATGGGCCAAGGTGAGGGCACGAAGCGTGTGCGCGATGTGCTGCGAGACTGTTTAGGTGCATTCTGCTTCCGTGTGTGGACCTCCAAGTAAGCTGTTCGAAGCACAGTGCAACTTAATGACAATGGTGATGAGGAAGAAGTGAAGCAGTGAAGGGATTCAGTGAAGCAGAACTTTATTCAGGTGCAAAAAAGGCAGTGAGCTTTGGTTGTTTCAAATTCTTACCGGGCGCATGGAACACCTGCCCTAATCTGACCAAGCATTGTACGAGGCCCTGGTGGCCGCCCATGCATGCAACCTTCGGGGTATCTCGAATCACGAAGGCAGTGGCCACTTTTATGGGATATTTCGGGGTGTTTCGAAGGCAGTGCCGTTTTTATGGGGTGTCACGGAAGACTACAAGAGCATTGCTCTGGAAAGCGTCGCAAAATCCGTGGCTCGAGTCTGAGGTTGTGTTTGTTGTGCTCAAAAAACGATTAGCCGCTCAGTATGGGTACGCAGCGCAATCGTGAAAACTGAACGGTTTTGCAGTAGGGGCTTTGAATGATTACTGGGCAATCTTTTTCCCGAAGTGTGCGGCCGTAAAGTTTGCAGAACGATTCGGCGCACTGTTGTTGATGACAGCGTGCTAATTCTACGGTTCGAGTGTCGGTGATCGCGCAGCGTTTCGTACGCGCTGTTGACAAATGTGTAGGAACAAAATTCAATGACACTACCCCACATTTAGACCGTTTTTTTAGTCTGATGGCGCGAATCGAGCACGCCTGGCTCGAGGAAATCGCCGGGGAAGCACTGTTGACAGCCTGACTCGCTGCTGGCGACGCTCGGATTTTTAGTGTTTTCGGCAAGTGATCGGTTGGTTTGCACCGTCAAAAGTGCACTGAAGCTAGGGGTGGGGTTTTATTGTGATGTAGGCCGATTATAGCGAGCGGCGAACAAATTTCTGGACTGGCTTCGCCAAAGCAGCCTTTCCGATTTGTTAACGTAGCGCCTCGCGCCGAACATGGCAAAGGGCATGTGACTGTTGGTCGCTTGTGACCAGGCAGCAGCTTGACAACACCGTTGCTCACACTTGCAAGCGCGACCTGTGGGTAGCCTTCTCGTTTGAAGCGGAAACTGTCAGGAATGACGTTGTTCGCGCACGTTTGAACGTTTCGCCTGCTTTGGCCGATGTGAAACAGTTAGGCTTAGCGACGACTACGGCAGTCAGGAAGCAGCTCAGTTCGTTACCCAGCGCGTCCGTGGTTGGCGTCGTTGCCAAAAGCTCGGCTCGCTCGCTGTTGGTTCCTTGGTTTGCAACTCGCAGTCGCAATGCTGGAAAATCAAGCAGTGAGCGATGGGTCTGCGACTCAATTTTCGAGCAGTGCGACGACCTTTTGCGACTGTCGCTTTTTGACCAAAATAGTCGCGCAACCTCTGTGACTCGCAAGTGTGAAGGGGCTGATAATCGGAGGGACACTTCTTTTGTGCTTTTTGGCACGTTTAATGCCAGAAGTGCTCTTTAGAGCAGTAAAACTTTGCTCATCGAGTGCACCCTATGGAATGCTACGGCGCAAGTCTGCTCGCGGTTTTTTGGCCACTTCTTGGCATTCAAGAGTCCATGGTTTTCCAGCATCGCAAAGTGTCAGAAAAACTTTATTTTCATGTGGATTCTGTCATGGGGGACATTAGTGATGCGATTGCGACTGAGATTAACGGCTAGGGCGCGCTGCACCAGGGAATTTGACAGCTTTCGTTCGCTCCGCTGTAAATAGCTGGGGGGGCTGAGGGCACTCGGCGTTTGCTTGGTACCTGTTATTAGGCAGGTCATCAGTCGTGGGTTTGGTATTTTTGTGGCCTGATCTGTGCTTGCATGAGACTAATTCGTCGGCGGTATTAACTTGATACTACATGCGCAAAAGGGTTGCCGCCGCTCCGCTTGCCACTTCGCTCTAAGCGTGTCAAGCTCTTCGTGCGTTTCGAGTAATGTGGCTTAAAATGCATGCATTTAAGTCGGGACCGCAAGTAATTTCGAATAAAGCGATATTTCGAGTAAAGCGATTTCGTTATAATGAGAGATTACTGTAGTAGGAGACAGAAAATCCAATAGTAGCTAGTTGATAATGCAGCAAGACCTTTTTGTTTTTTTGTTTGTCATCTGGTTGCACAGTGCTTTCGATAATGATGTCACACCAACCAACTTGCCCCATGGATCATTCTAGGTAAGGTGGTAGCAGGGATAGCAGTTGTGCCACTGGCGGCTGAAGACGAGTGCCACAGAGACCTTATTATAGTTAACATTGCTCCATGCTTTGCTTTCTTTAGATAGGCATTGTCAGTGACAATTTATAGACCAGGCACTGTGCTTTGTTTAATATGGGTGTGTACTGTTTACAGAAGCTTCCTCAGCTGCCGTGTAAATGTTAAAGTGGTTCCCGCATACTTTTTGTTGTGTGTGTCTGCAGAGGTTGCCTATCTACTTGGGTAAATTGAATAACAAAGTTCGCATCTGTCTATGCCAAAGGGGATTCAGCCTCTTTTGGCACTCATTGCTGCTGCCGACTATTAAAATCTAGAATGTGCGCTGGTGATGCAGGGCTCTTTTTGGGTCAGGGCTACATGAAAAGTTTGCCCGCTAGACGTCTGGCAGAGGCTGCATGTGTTGGATGTATAAATTAGGTTCAGCTGGTGAATTTAAGTTTGGACAGAACAAAAACGTACACACCCCGAGCGGGTGGCATTCTGACAACTCAGGAATACAGTCTGTCGTGTGCACTTGCTGGTGCCAAAAATAATCAACCAAACAGGAAGCCAGCCCAGTGAGAGCAGTTAGCTTTGGACTTCACCAGGAGGGCCCTTTTTTCTTCTGTTCTTTGCTTCTTTACTTAATTTCTTTGTCTTATGCTTTGCTGCTGTGCGTGTGCATGTGTGTGTGTACAGAACATGAACACCTGCCCTGTGGACCGGTCGGTGTTCGGGCTCATCCTGGTGCGCAAGGGAGACCGGGTGGTGCACCAGATCTCGGTACCGGCTCCCGGTGATGGGGAGCAAGTGGAGGAGGAGGAGGATCTGACCTACTGCGAGGTGTGTGGCCGCTGCGACCGCGAAGACCGGCTGCTGCTGTGCGACGCCTGTGACCTGGGCTACCACTGCGAGTGCCTCAGCCCCCCGCTGGACTCCGTGCCCATCGAGGAGTGGTACTGCCCTGATTGCGCACCCGACCACGCCCCAGTCGAAGGTGGGCCTTCTCGCTTGGGTTCGTACTGCTGGACTGCTTCCCTGGAAGCTTGCAACCTCCACTGGTTTGCTTTGAGAGAAGCGTGTTGAAAAGAAGTAGACCCTAAAAGGGCTCTGAGGACTAATTGAAATTGGCTTGTATCAATAGGTTGCAGCATTCTAACAGCAAAGTTCTACTGTCAGTGAAAACATAGCCTTTATAAGCTAGAAACCCCCCCCCCCCCCCCCCCCCCCCCCCACAAAAAAAACAAATGAAACACTTGTATTGCACCGCCCAACGCTTCACAAGCAAACTGCAGCGATGTTGAGACCAATTTTGTCCGGATCTCTGAGGCTGGCCTACACTGCCATTCACTTCCAAGCAGGGATCTCAGTGTCCTTTTTTTTTTAATGTTTATGTCAAGAGTTTGAATTGAGTGGCAGGAGAAAAAATAATTTTATGGCGTTTGCTGTTACTAGATTTTGGCTGTTTTTCCCACATCTTTGCCCACACCTCAGACACAGACCACCTGCCATGCTGATTAGTTGGCACGCAGTGATGTGATGCCACACGTATTATAATATGCTGTGGCAACTTGAAAGAGAAGGTTAAGACTAAAAGGAACAGGGGGAAGAGAGTGAGGAGGAAGAGGGGACAGAGGGAGGGAAGTGAGTACTCCCACACCCTCTTGCACTCCAAGTAACGTTTCCAAACTAAACCCCATTTTTTTGAAATTCCTGCACTGCAGCTAATGCTGAGCATGTCCAGTGAACTTTTTAAATCTAATTTTCCCGCCACTATCAATGTGTATATTGCTGGTGGACAAACATGAACACAGCCAGAAAAGGCCATAACATCAAGTTTTAGTAAGAATAAAATGGTATGGTGTTCTTATTGTCCCATCAGCACTGATCTCACTTTAGTCTGTCTGCCTATTTGCAGCTTATTTGTTTACAAACTAGCTCAGTTGAGAACCATGTCTTGTTCTTGGCCGGATTGTTGCTGCAATACCTTGCCAGGATTTGACATTGTGGCTTGAGATGACTGCAGTGGAGTCAAAATCAACAGGCAGATTACTGCAGACCCTCATTAACTCGAAAGCTTGAAAATTAAGTAAAATTTCGAAATAGACGTACATATTTAGCAAGTACTTAAGTTTTCACTACACTCAATATACGTTGTAAACACCTCGAGCCTTATATCTAGCCATTTTGCTATTTTTCCTTTCCCACATAAGCTCCACTTTGCTGGCCAACCTGATTGTAGTAAATTGAGTCTCATGTGTAACACCATGGCATGGCATGCAATATGGCTGACAGGCGTGTGTGTAATCATGCTGGTGGTGCAATATTGGCAGCAAGTGCTGCCATTGTAGACTATGGGAGGGGGGGGGGGGGGGGGGGGGGTTGGAGGCAGTGGAGGGCCAAGAGTTTGAAGGCACCCACTTCTTTCCCTGTGTCTTTGGATTCTCGAAGTTTTAAAGCCAGGAGCACAGGCGATCCATCCGCATTAGCCGGAAATGTGCTGAGTAGAGGATGCCCATAATGTGTTGGCCATGCCATTTCTGGTGGACCCTTTTCTTGAAACCTTTAGAGGTTACATTTGCAGCTTTGGTCATTATGGCAGCCTTTCTATGTATGCAGTGGCATGGCAAACATTCGGTACTCATTGGAGTTTATTGCCATAAAAGTCTTTCAACGTGACTAATACAGTAAAACCTCGTTAATTCGAAATCGCTTAATTCGAACTGCCGGTTAATTCGAACTGACGGCCGGGTCCCGGCAAAGCCCTGTGTATTTCAATGGGTCAAAACTCCCGATAATTCGAATATGCCGGTATCCACGTCGGTTAATTCGAACTAGGCGCCGATGGCTGGCATTGCTCCTCGCATATAGAAGTCACCTCGTAGCAAATACAATGCGCTGAAAATTAAAAAAAAATGCAGAATGATGAGAAAAAAAATAAGCCAGCACGCATGTCAGCACGCACGAGGTGAGACGTGAATTTCGTTGCCCGAACCAACCCTCCGGTGCATGCCGTAGCAGGTTTTCGCTGCCGGAGCGTCGAAGCATTGGCTTGTCTATTTTTGGCTGACGCGCGGTCACGCGGGTAGCCACCCTACCGCGGGCGCCGCCTATGCTCCGGCCACGGTGGCTCCGGCGCAAGCCGTTGCAGCAGGCCAACTATAGGACTACCTTGCCGATTACTCGCTCAGCGATGTGTTCAATGCAGATGAAACCGCGCTTTATTTTAAGTTGCTGCCGAACAAGACTGTCAGTTACAAAGGCGACACGTGTTCAGGCGGGAAGAGAAGCAAGGGAAGAGTGACGGTGTTGGTGTGCGCAAACGCGACTGGCACGGAACGGTGCCGCTTGCTTTTGGCAAAGCAGCGAAGTTAAGCGATGCCGAGATTATTGAAGCGGCCTGCGGTGACCGGATGCCGCACAACTCGGGCGCGGCGAGCACAGCTGACAGCGACGACGAGTCCGACGGAGGCGACGATCCATTGCCACCCCCGAGTGCATGTGAAACAGCGTCAGCACTCGATCTGGCTGCGCGCTACTTCTCCGCCGATGATAATTCGGACGCTGCGTTGGAGCTGTTGGGCAAGTTGCAGACGATGCTTGTCGAGTCACGGCAAAGGAAACGAAAACAAATGCGCATCACCGATTATTTTTCTCTTTGATATGCTTTGCCAATCTGCTGTTAATAAACATGTTTTTGAAGCATAGTGTCATATTTAATCATTAAGCTTGCTGCTTACGCGAATGCATTTTGATGTTAGCTCCAACCGCATAAACAAATTAACTTTATTTCCTTCGACATTCGGGCTCTATGATTTTAATTCGCGCAATCGCCCGCCGCAAATGTGTAGTAGCGCGTAGTAAGAGATAACGATCTCAGATATGCCTGTTTTAGCTTCGGCCCGTGCTGCCGGGCGTGATGGCCGCTTTTTTTAGCGCCCGCTCGTTAATTCAAACTCCGCTTAATTCGAACAATTTTCCGGTCCCCCTCGAGTTCGAATTAACGAGGTTTTACTGTATTTTGAGATGTATGAGTTTGAGAAAAGGGGCTTACATACGTTGGCCCATCTTGTAGGCATATGCGAATATTCGATACTCGCTTGAATGTTAATGCATTCAATATTCATTTGCTCCGAATTTTTCGTACTTGAAATGTCTGAAGCATTCGTCTCGAGCAGATAACATTTCTGGAATTCTTGCTGCGTGTGGTTTCGATTCAGCATACCTCCTGCAGGAGGGCATTGCAGCTTAAGTGCGAACAAATCCCCGACTCCGCGCCGCGTGCCTGAGCTCCCGTGCATGCTGGAGCCAATCTGCGCATGCTCGCGGCAACGAGCATGTGCAGTGTGCATGCACCAATAGAGAGATTTAGCATAGCACATTCTGCTTCTGCACACCGCCAATGTGCACGCGCTGGTTAGTCCTGACAGGGCAGGCGTGCAGACAGCCAGACAGCGCCTTGTGGCAGCCTCAGGGTGATTTGCGCATGGCAAGTGACTCCGTGCGGAGCGGATCGAGCTATGCTAAATCTTTCTACTCGGAGGACGAACAGTTCCCTTGACTTCCGCGGAATGAGTCTGAACAGACTGCAGCTGCGGGAGACGCTCTTATCCGCGTGAAAGAGCCTGACGGCGCGAGCACGAAGGGCAGTTAGCTCGAGACACATGGAGACAAGCGGCTCTTTCCGAAGCCTTACACAGGATGGCGCTAGGTGCTGGTCACATGTAGAGTTACTGTATAAGTATCTAGAGTTGCATGTTTATTTCCCCTGGGCCGCTCGCACCTCTACTAACCAAACACGATCATATGGCTGAAAAACATCCATGCATTGCTGAGAGGCCAACACCTTTGCATCGTTTAGCACTAAACCATTGCTGACAGTCCATACCTACTGATCCCCGCAATGCAGCACTTTATTTTGTCCGGGTGCACGTGTTCACTGAAAACGATGTTTTCTTATCATTAACACGCAATTTTGTCACAAGGGTTTGCCAGTTGTTAAAAAGAAAACGTTTGTGAGTTGCGGCGTTTACAGTGAAAGCTCGTTAATTCACAACTCGTTAATTCGAAATTTTGGATAATTCGAAATAGTCATCGTGGTCCGGTCCGCAGTGCATAGAAGTCTATGCGCGTAACAGCTCGTTAATTCACTCAAAAATTGGCGCCGCCGCCAAGCGCCGCTGTTGAAAACCATCGTTGGAAGCTTTCATGGCAGTACGATAGATGGCACAACTATCGGGGCACCGCTAGGGTGCTAGAACAAGTACTAACCAGTCTTTCCTGCCATGATTGCTTCGAGGAACAACGTTTAAGTGTTTTAGCCCTCGTTTTGCATGCCGCTTGCTGTGAGCTTGTGTCCGCGAGATGTGCAGGCTACGAGAAGCAGCGCGCAACTGTGATGCTGTGCTGCACAGCTGATGGACATAAACTCCCTCCTTATATGATATTTAAAAGTAAGACACTGCCTGCTCAAGAAACTTTGCCAAGAAATGTCATTGTGCGGGCAAATGAGAACGGGTGGATGATGGGTGCGATGGTGGAAGAGTGGGTTAAGATTGTGGGGCGGCGGCGTCCAGGAGCCCTTTGACAAAGAACTCTCCCCTTGTCGTCGACTCTTACCGTGGGCACTTGACCGACAGCGTGAAGGCTGCGCTCGCCCAAGCGAACATGGACCTCACTGTCATACCGGGCGGCATGACGGGCCAGTTGCAACCACTTGATGTCTGCATCAACAAACTTTTTAAGGATCATCTGCAGAAATATTACACGGACTGGTTGAGAGATGAAGAACACATGCTAACAGCAACGGCTGCATCAAACGTGCATCACTATCGCAGCTGGCAGGCTGGGTAGCTGCAGCGTGGGACAACATCTCAGGTGCTTTGATCGTGCGCACCTTTAAAAACTGCAGCATATCTAATGCGCTTGACGGTACTGAAGGTAGTGCACTGTTTGAAGTTGACAGTGACAAGGAACACAGCGACGAGTCTAGCAGCAACGACGATGTTGAATGAGCTCCGCATGTTCAGATTCAATAAGTAGTAGTAGTAAGTGATTATTTTTTTAAAAATAACAAAAGGAAGGTAAAAGATGTTTGCTCACCCCGGCATCTGCCATCACTAATCAGTGGCACCTGAGCTGGGGTAGCGGAAATAAAGGATAGCAGGTAGTTTGAAGAAGTGAAACGAAAGAGGTGAGGGGATAGTAGGAAAGAGATAGGGGTGAGGGCATATATACACTATTTACAAATTATAATACAATTGTTCAGGCTGCGCACGGGCGCCAACGAACATTGAAACAACCGCGACACATGCGCACAGCACTTGCACACAACAGCTGGGGTGGGGCGGCCAGCTGTTTTAAGCGTCCGAGGTAGCACAAGCGGAACGTTCAGTCACTGCATAACACTACCTGGCGCAGAACAGACGGGACGTCAGGCCCGTCTGTTCGAGAAATACACACAAGCTCACCATGGTTCGCTCGCGGGTGCGCGCACTGCCCTGCGGCCACAATAGCGTCTTGAGCGAGTCTGGTAGGATGCCCCGCGCCCTGTAGGCCGCGAGCATATCACGACGAGCGTCAGCGAACGCGGTGCAGCGAAGGAGCAGATGTTCCAGTGTCTCCACTGCACCGCATCCAACACACACTTCACTCGTCGCTAGTCCGTGGCGCACCCGTCGTTCCCCAGGCCACACGCAGCCGATGCGCGCGCGGAGGATCATTGCGCGTTGCGCCCTCTGGGCGCGACAGCCGTTGATGCTGGCAATGCGCTCACCTCCCGCGATGCGTGGGTCGGGATGCTGCCGTAGGAGATGGTCGTGTATGACCGCTCGCACGTCCACTAGCGTTAGCGGGGGATCGCTCGGAGGTAGTTAGTGTGCGGCGGTCGCAAGTTCGTCGGCCTCCTCGTTGCCCGCGATGCCGCAGTGACCGGGCACCCACTGCACGCGCACAACACATCCTTGCTGTGCAAGGCGCTCGATGTTTGCACGAATGCCGCGCACTAGGGGGGTACCGCGGCCGATGCACTGTAGGTGAGTGAGGGCGGTGCGGGAGTCGCAAAGCAGAGCACTCCTGGGTGGCGGAGGTGCGATGGAGAGCAGCAGGTCCAAGCCCAGTTTTATCCCCATCAGCTCCGCCGTGGTAGAGGAACCCAGGAAGTTGGCGTGAGTCTGGCTGTGCAGTCGCAGGGCTGGGATGGTAGCCGCCGCTGCGATGGAACGGCTGTCGCGGACCACTGAGCCGTCTGTGTACACGAGGACATGGCCCTGAAGATCCTCGTGGATGACGGCTCTGGTCAGCTGCTGCACAGCGCAGAGGGGTGTGCTCCGCTTTCCCGCGATGCCGACGATCTCGCGCTGTATCTCCGAGGCAGCAGGCCAGGGCGGGCAGGGGCCGTAGGGGGGGGCTTCTGTGAGGCGCTCATAGTCCAATAGCGCCGCACCCATTTGCCAGCGTGGGTGCGTGCGTATCCGTTGCAATAGCGGGCCACCGTCCGGTGCGCGATGCAGACGATCAATGTGGTGCAGTGCCCTGCGCGCCGCTTGGAGCTGGAGCGGCCACGTTCCTGCCTCGGCCAGTGTTGCGGCACACTGCGAGTCCTTCGTCAGGCCGAGACACACGCGCAGGGACTTGCGGTGCTGGAGGTCGAGCTTCCTCCAGCACGGTTTGCGCACCGAGACGAGCGGCAACGCGTAGAGTGCCGCCCCCAATGCTGCGGCGTTGTATAGTCGCAGCGCGGCTTGCTGGCTGATGCCCTGGCCTCGAGCGGTGAGCTTGTGTACAGCGGCGGTAATCCTCTTCATCTGCAAACAGGCCTTGGTCACCGCGGGGCGGAAGGAAAGGCGCCAGTCGATGTCCAAGCCAAGGTACCGCACCGATTTGCGCCAAGGAATCGGAGTCCCGCCCAGCAGCAGTGGCGCAGGGCGTGCGCGCGAGCGCGAAACGCAAGCCATGGCTACTGATTTTCCCGCGCTCAGCGACAGACCAATGCCGTTCAAGCGGGCGTCGATTGCTGTCAGCGCTCCCTGAAGACACTCCCGCACGCGGAGCGCCTCTCCCGGTGGCCCCCGGCACCACAGAGCCATGTCGTCCGCGTATATGGACATGTACACATGGTGTCGGCCGCTCGCGGGGAGGCAGGCCGGCACCACCGACATGGCCACATTGAACAGGAACGGTGACAAGACAGAGCCCTGCGGCACGCCCAGTTCCACCGGGCGAGGCTCGGAGAACTTGCCCCCTACTCGCACGCGCATAGTGCGCCCCGTCAGGAAGCCGCGAACATATTGCAACAAGCGCCCGCTCACACCGGCTCCTTCGAGCGCAGCGAGAATTGGTGCGCAGCGGACGTTGTCAAAAGTGCTCGAGACGTCCAGCAGCAGCAGCAGCGCTACCTGTTTTGCCTCCCTGGCATGCTCCAGTGCTGTGACAACGTCCGAAATCGAATCTGTCGTGCACCGCATCCCACGGAAACCCGTCTGCCACTCGTCAAACAAATCAGCATCCGCGGCTCGCTCGTTCAAACGCTGCAACGCCATATGCTCCATGAGCTTACCCGCTGCCGATGTTAACGCCACTGGACGGTATCCGTTCAGCTCCGTGGGTGGGCGCCCTGGCTTGCGAATGGGACAGACAACTGCTGTGTGCCAGTCCTCCGGTAGTTCCCCGCGTTCCCACACCAGGTTGATCTGCTGCAGGAGGATCTGTCGTTGCTCCACATCCAGGTTTCGTAGCATTTAGTAGGTCACCCCGTCCGGTCCGGGCGCCGACCGACGGCGGCAGCGCTGCAGCGCGTTATTCAACTCCGCCGTGGTGAAAGGCGCGTCGCAGGGACCTTCCGAGGTGACGGGAGAGGGAGTGGTGCCGCTTCCGGGGCTCTCGAGCGCAGCTATGCTAGCTGCGCCTGCGGGGCTGTGCGGCGCGAACCGGTCGGCGAACCGCTCAGCGAGCTCTTCGTCACTGAGCCCACTGGATATTGCCAGTGCAGCAAGCGGCTGCGGGTTTGCCTGAGGTTCGGTGATGTGCCGCAAGGTGTCGAATAGCCTCCGCGAGCTTGCGTCTTCCTCCATCCTTTGACATAATGAAGCCCACTGGCGACGGTAAAGTTTGTTGGAGTGGCGCCGCGCTTTCGCATCCAGGCGGTTGTATAGCGTCCAGTCAGCGGCCCTGTCGGTCCATCGTGCCCTTCGCTCTGCGCGGTCCCTTTGCTCGCGCAGCTCAAGCAGTCTGTTGTCTGGTGCGGGCTGGCCCTCCCGCACCTCTGCTTTTCGGGTTGCTGCGAGGGCACTTCAGACCAAGCTGGTGAAAAAGGGCGCGCCTGAGGCAGCCGCCTCGTCTACAGCCTGCCTGAACGCGCTCCAGTTCACAATGGAGTAGGTGCGTTTAGCGCGAGCCTCCGCCGCAGTGGGTTCGATCAGGATGGAGTAGTGATCCGAGCCCCAGAGAGATGGTGATCGGTGCCATGTCGCCTCGATGCCTCTGGATGCGAAGGCAACGTCGATGCAGGAGCCGGGTGTTCCACGTCGTCGGAAGGTGGGCTCGCCGGTGTTCAAGGCGATGAGTCCCAGCTGCGTTGCTGCGTCGTGCAGGTCGTCTCCTCGTGCTGAATGGCGGGCACTGCCCCACGCACTGTGATGAGCGTTAAAATCACCGCAGATGATTTGGCGTGGGGCACAGCACGAAGACAATGCACGAAAACACAGCGCGTTCCACGCGACAGCTGGGCGCACGTAAACACAGGCCACCGACGTGTCAACACCACCGACGCGCACTGTCACCACCACCGACGCGCACTGTCACCACCACACACTCCTGAGCATCGGTTGTCGCCGCCGCCGAACCGACGAAAGTGTGTTTCACATCCCGCCGCACATACACCGCACACCTCGATTTCCCGGGCCGATGGGAGTGGTCATCACAGGGCACTGCAGCACAGGACTGCTCCTCACACTTGGTGGACCCGCACGTACGTCTCCTGCAGCGCGATAACCTCCGGTGCGCTTTCCGCGATGCGCACGCGGAGTTCAGAGTACCGCGCCGCAAGGGAGTGCACGTTCCATTGCAGAACTGTGGGGATCCGAGGCGAAGCCTGGCGAGTAGCCATGGTTGTTGGCATCCTGTAGAGGAGAGCCTGCAGCTTCTAAGCAGGCCCTTCAATAAATGCTGTTTGCATTTTGTGAACGCTGTCCTCGCTTTTTTTGTTCGGCCTACATTCTAGGTAATATTTTTTTTTGTTTGCTTCAGACTTTCGGGGTCGGCCTTGATTCGAGTAAATACGGTACTACCGTATGCAAGTTGATTACTGGCAAAACAACCACTAGTGCTGGCGAAAGGCCAAGATTAACTCTTTAGTGACTTTTGATGGCCCAGGAATTCCATGCCATGTCAGCCAAAATACACCTGTAATTTATCCAATAGAAAATAATCACTAATACCGATGACTGTGTTGTGAACTAACCACCAAAAAAGTTCTGCTGAAATTTTCAAAAAGTAAAAATTGAAAAGTCCAACCCCTACTCATAGCGAGCTGCGCTCAATTATTATTAATTTGGGCATTTTTTTGAAGGGCTGTGTGTCTACATGCTCTTCGTTTTGCATGCATGTTATACAGGAAGGGATGGGTGCCAAGACATGCAGGGTTCATTAGCACCTTTAAAAAGCTGTTGGCGTTCCCTGAGGTGAAAAAAAAAAAAGATTGAGAGTCGCTACCGTAAAGCAAGGCATGGCCGTAACTTCTGCCCTTCCCTCTTGCAGATGAGCCCCTGCCAGATGATGTGATGGAAGAGTTTCGAGAGATGCTGGCTTCGCGGTTTCGGCCAGGGCAAGCTGGTGGTCTCCGCCGAGCCATTGCGCGCACGCGTGCCAGCGAAACTGTCCGCATCCGCATTCAGCGCCGTCGGGAGGAAACCATGAGCTCACCTGAGCACCGCGTGAGTGTGCTTCTTGTCGACAGGTTCCTATGTATCTCTCGTGCCCTAGGACTCTCTCCTTTGCTGCATGGTGCATTGTCGCCCCTGTTGTCAGTTCCTCGAAATTCTGGTTGTTGAGATGTGGGTGAGGCCCGTGCGGTTTTGGAGAAGTTCTGCTTTGACACTCCTGGCGATGTGCACGCAGTAAAGCTTTGATGGAAATGAGAAAAATAGTTATTGCTGCGCTTATCTCAAAAGCAGGCTCCTGTTGCCCTGTCTTTCACCAAATAAATTTATTTTTATGCAAACAGATTCTTGACAGCTTTTCGGGATTAGTCGATAGTTCAAATCAGCAAGCGTTTACTGTATTATTGATTGGGCTTATAAAACTGTCTAGAAACTGTCAGCATCATAGTGAACTTGTTAGGTTAAAAACTGGGCTTTCATCGTGTACTTCAAGATAAAAACTGCGCAGCAACGATGTTTTTTTAGAGTTCCACGAATTGCTTTTCTATGTGCACACTGCCGGGGAGTGTCGAAGCAGTGCTGTTCCAAAATGGTGCTTAGCAGCTTTCACGGCTTCCTTCAAAGTGCAGTGCAGTAGCAGTGCAGCCTCCTCACAAACAGCGGCATCGTGTGTGCGAGGCATCACTATGCATGCATTGAGTGACAAGCGTGCATCAGCATTCTGAGGAACCGTGCACGTGAAATGAGGGAAACATACTTTGGCATCAGAACGGCAAGATGCATTAAAAAAAAGAGAGAAAGGCCTGCGATGCACCAATCAGCATCTGAAATGGCACGCAAATGGGCTCAGCTGGCTGGCTGCCTGATGACACAGCTGTCATTGTGGGCTGGCAGTGAAGTTTGGAAAAGAAACTATGCAGCTGGGCTCTTTTTTTTTTGTGCCCTAGTGATGGGGGCCGTCCACTCATCGTCAAGCATGCCACCGCATGCACATCAAGGGCTTGCGGACAAAAATGCAGTTAAGTTTCATGAAGCGTATATCCAAATGATAGCATGCTGTGCTGGTCATACTCCAAGACAGTCTCACTTGGGAGTTCATTTCTATTACAAGGGGATGTGGGTCTCGAGATGGCAAAAAATCGCAATAAGATCGATATTTCAAACAACAGTTTTTCATACTAAATGTACCTTAGACTGTACCTCTGCAGAATATCCAGGCTCGTAAATCCAAAGTACGAAAAAAATGGATTAGAGAGTCACGCAGCTGAAAAATGAAGCGCGACAAAAAAACTCTATACTTCACATGATCACAGTTCCGAAAGCACGGTCCCATCGCTGCCATTTTGTTACTGTTTGAAAGCTCGTCTCGTGCCATTTCGTTTGACACCTCTCAAGATTGCATCACATCAGCGCATCCAAAGCTGCAGGCATTTTCCCTGTGCCTCAATAAGTGCACACAGACTTCACGCATCTTTATCCCTGTTCGTGATTTTACAAATACAGCCTCTGCCTTATGGTGTTTTTCTCTGGTTTGACTCAGGAAATTAAAATGAGCTTGGTACTGATTTATTTAGGAAGAGTAGAGCTGTGCGGTGGATGGTACTTTTAGTGACTTTTGCATTCTGCATTAAATTTATTTAGCTCCTTTCCTAAATTACTAGTCAGCTGTTTTGTACTTTCTGTTCCTAGATTTTTTTACCAATGTATTTTCACTGAGGCAAGTGTAAAACAGCGTCACTGCATGGAGCACAACTTGGATGATTCAATTCTGTAAATATTTGAAATAATTTATAAACATTTTTTGTCTAAAGGCCTGTAACGAAGAGCCCAATTAAAATCACAAAACTGCTTATAACTCAAATTCGAGTTGTGCTATTCAAACTCTGTTTGCATATTGGGACTCTGCATAAAAAACGCAAATACTGAATCATTTTAATAAGAATCCTTTCATAAATAAAAAATAGTTTTAAGACCGGCATCCCCTCTTAAATGATGCGAGCCTAGCAGCGACTGAATTAACAAGTGTCCGATCCCATTGACTTACATGGCACTGGCTGGGATTGCGCCGGCAGAACGAATTATCTGCATTTCCAAATTAACGATGTTCGAATTACCGAGATATTGCTGTTATAGTCTTGCTTATAAAAAGCAGGAAAGCATGAAGCAGCTGTGACACACTTGCGAACTACGGTTTAACTTGCTTATATCAAACCTTGACATTGCGCAGTCCCACATAGTTTTGTTGATTTTCGGCCTGTGGGTCGAGTCCAGATGAGAGCACGCACCAAGTGGCTCTAATGTGTACTGCCGTCTCTTTTTCTCTCCTTTTGGATTTCAGCCACAGTCGTCATCAGCGTCCACCAAACGAACGCCTGCCAAGCGGTCGGCACCCAAGCGGCGGCGGAAAACGTCAAGTCGCAAAACAACATCAAGTCGCAAGCGGCGCAGCACGGGCCACCGGCGGAAGCGCAAGACCAAAAGCAAGGGTGGCTCCACCAAGCGGCGCAAGACGGCAACAACTTCCAGTCGGAGCCGCAAGACGCACCGCAAGGGCAGTAAGCGGAAGAGCAGCCGGCGCACCGTGAGTGTCGATGTTGTCTGTCCTTTTTTTGGAAACGCAATTCGGGCAGTGTTGTGTAGCTGCCAGATTAACAACTCCTGTCTGTCATCAGGAGTGCCTAAAGTGGGACCGAAGGTATTGGAGTTGGACAAGTGGCATATACTGTAGGAACAGCTCATTATACTGTATTTACTCATATAATGAAGTTTTTTTCCCCAAAAAAGTTTGCATCAATTTGAGCAAAGAAAAAAGATTTGATATATTTTTTTTTTTCGTAGTTCAAACTTTATATCGTAAATCTGCCCGCAGACTTGTCCCTCCGTGTGCGTGCTCGCATGTTCGTCCAACGGTCATCAACAAAGCACGCGGTCGACAAATTGCGTCCCTGCATCGCTCGCGTTCAGTTGCCAGTGTTCGTTGTTCGTTTCAAAAAATGCTTGCTGTAGCGTTACCCAATCCAAACATTTTGTGCAGTCTTTGTATAGGGCACTGCGCACAATCGTGCTATCTAAATTTTTAGTGGAGGTTACCATATTTACTCGCGTAATCCTCGCACTTTTTTTCCCTGAAAATCAACGCGAAGTTTGGGGGTGTGATAATTATGCGGGGAAAATTTTCAAGCAAATGTTTCGGAGTGTTAAATGCAAAGATGAATGGGTGCAAGATCAGGATTGTCAGGTCCGCAATTGTAAATATAACGAAAACATTACTTTCAAGCATAACTTACCTTCGTTATGAAAGTACAGGGTGAACGTAAGCTCAAGCTGCTAAAGCACTTTATTTGCCGCGCGCAACCTCCCCGTCACTACTCGCGTTGCGTACGTCCTGCAGGCAATTCTACTCTTCATCAGAGTCCGTGTCGACACTGGAATCGATGGTTTCTTCATCTTCCGATGCTTCTTCGTCGTCCCACACCAGGTGGTCCTCGGTCGCATCCAGGGCGTTCGAAATTCCTGTTTTCTTGAAGCTTCTGGCCACCATGTTTACATCAATCATCCCCCATGCCTCTGATACCCAGCTGCACAGCAGCTCCTCGGACGGTCTTTTGATCTTGCCGCCCGGCGTCAGAGCATGTTCACCTTCGGCCATCCATTCTGCGTACAGCCTCCGGACGTTATCTTTAAATGGCTTGTTCAAAGATACGTCAAGAGGCTGTAGCATTGATGTGAGGCCGTTGGGTATAACAGCCAGGTCCGTGCGCAGTTCCTTGAACTTCGCCCGAACCGACTCTTGAAGATGGCCCCGAAAGCTATCAAGCACGAGGAGCGACGGAAAAAGAAGCGCTCCCGGTCGCCGCCCCCACACAGTCTTCACCCAGTCCACCATAAGGTCCACGGTCATCCACCCCTTTTCTTGGACGCGCACGTGTATACCGGGGGGAGCTTTCCTTTCGGGAGGGTCTTCCGCTTGAAAATGACATACGGTGGGAGCTTCCGCCCGCCCGCCATCACGCCTAGCATGACCGTGCACCTCTGTTTTTTGGCACCTGTAGTCCTGACGTGCACAGTCCGAGCGCCTGTCTGTTGGACTGTCCTGCTGCTGGGCATATCGAAATTCAGCGGAGTTTGGTCCGCGTTCCCTATCTGGGAGAGCAAGAAGTTTTTCTCCTGCCGGATCCTGGTAACGAATCGATGGAAGTCCACTATTTTCTCTTCATACGCTGCGGGCAGGCGCTGGCAAAGCGTCGTTCGCCTCCTGAGCGAGAGTCCATTGCGCCGCATAAATAGTGTGGCCCACCCGTTACTAGCGTGGAAGTCTTGCACCGGGATGCCCTCCTTTCTTGCGATTACGAGCACCTGGTTCCGTATCAAATCAATCGACACAGCACATCCATCCGCTCGTTGAGCCTTGATATATTTCAGTAAAGAGGATTCGACGGCAGGAAATTTCCCAGTCTTCGGTCCACGGAAGGCCCGGCGCGTCTTACCAGTCGTCTTGAGTTCGTCGTGCTGCCGTCTCTAATACCGGACGCAAAACTCGTTGACGCCGAAGTGTCTGCTGGCGGCGCGGTTGCCATGTTCCAACGCATACTCAATAGCTTTTAGCTTAAAAGCAGCTGTGTAGCTTGCGTAGCGTCCCTTGGCGAAGCAGCACAAAGAGCACGGTGCAACACGCAAACAAGGCAAACGAGGCCTACGAGACACCGGAGAGCTGGAGACACCTTCGCAAAATGGTGTAGTGGTGGTGAGTGGATGTGCGGTAGTGGCGGTGGCAGCGGAAGATAGCACAGTACCGCCGCCTAGTAGCACGTGCGCCCAACCATGGCAGTTAGTTGTGGCCGCAGTCAATAGATGGCGATCGCTACGACAAGCAGACGGCTCGCGGCAGTAATTTTGGGGGTGCGATGATTATGCAGGGAAAAAAAAATTTTCCAATTTTTGATAGCCAATGTGGGGGGTGCGAGCATTACGCGAGTGCGAGCATTATGTGAGAAAATGCGGTACATTTTTAGACTGATTGCTGTCAAACCGGGTTATAACGAACAGCATGATAATGTGATTTGTTCGATATATGGGATAATTCGAATTACCTGAACCTGCTTATAACAAACTTCAGTAAACTTTAGTACCAAATTCGTTATACATGAGGTTGCGTACAGTGGAGCGAAAACATGCTGACAAAAGAAAAACCATGCCACTCACCGTGAATTATCTACTCTGCAACTAATTTATTGGTGAGAAATGTACACTTAGCATATACCGTATTTACACGATTGTAAGTCGACCCTTTTTTCTGAAATTTAAAATACCGAAGTGGGGGGGTTCGACTTACAATCGAAAAGAAACCTTGAACTGCCAATAAAAGCAAGAAAAACAATCTATCAGGGACGCTACTGCGATGTTAGAAGTTTTTGTTTGCTCTACGGCTCCAAGCGTAGCATTCAGGTATTCCGCGGGCTTTTTGGCCAGGATTTTTCATTTTTTATTTTTCCTGCGCACACCGTTACCCACCGCGATGGTTCAGTGCTACTGAACAGGATGCCCGGGTTAGAACCTGACCGCGGCGGCAGCGTTTCAATGGAAGCGAAACGCAAAGGCGCCCGTGTGCTGTGCGATGTCAGTACAACAGGTTAAAGATCCCCAGGTGGTCAAAATTATTCCGGAGCCCTTCACTGCGGCACCTCATTCTTCCTTTCTTCTTTCACTCCCTCCTTTATCTCTTCCCTTACAACTGGGTTTCCGCCGATATTTGAGACAAATACTGGGCCACTTCCTTTCCCCCAAAACCAATTTCATTTCATTTCACTCGCGGGAAGGGCCGCTGTCCCGCTGTTCCAATCGCGGAGTCTGCGCCAGTGCCCGGGAGTGTCGCTAGCTGATGGAAGCGCCGCTATTTCAGTTGGTTGCGCAATACGTAACAGCGGCGCTTCTGGGGAATGCCGATGTTTGCTGGAAGAGCCGACGCCCCGACACCGATCACTCTTTGTTTGGTGGTGCTTGGAGTTGGTGCTTTTGACTCGACTGCCGGCTGCGTACTTCGCCATGAGCTCTCCAGGTTCGAAAAGCATTCGGCGCTCATTCACTGCAGCGTTCAAGAGGGAGGCCATCATTTACGCCGAAGAAACCAACAACTGCGTGGCGGGCTGCAAGTTCGACGTTTCTGGTTGGTGCGGGAGTGGCGGAAGCAGCGAGACAAAATTTTTGATTCGACTCCAAGCGAAGAGGTTTCCGCGGGCCGAAGTCGGGACGCTTTCTGGAGCTGGAGGTCATGCTTGCAGCGTATGTCACCGAAATACGTGATCGGTCCCTTCCAGTGACATGCGAAATGATCACGCAACAAGCCCGGGTCTTTGCTGCAGAGGCTGGAATACTCCGAACAGACTTCAAAGCCAGCAGGGCTTGGGCTTCGAAATTTATGAAGAGGGCTGGCTTCTCTCTTCGTCGGCGTACTAGTGTATGCCAGAAGCTGCCTGCTGCTGATGGTGGCGCTAAATCTTCTGCATCGCTGTCATCATCAGATGATGCGTCGCTGTGGCGAAGGCCCTCAATTGCCGTATTTACTCGAATCTAGGCCGACCCCGATTCTAATCCGACCCCCTTAAGTACGAAGCCAACAAAAAAAATATATACCTCAGATGTAGGCCAAACAAAAAAAAGGGAGGACAGCGTTCACAAAATGCAAACAGCATTTATTGAATCTGAACATGCAGAGCTCATTCAACGTCATCGTCGCTGTGTTCCTTGTCACTGTCGCCTTCAAACAGTGCACTATCTTTGGTACCGTCAAGCGCATTAGATATGCTGCACTTTTTAAAGCCGCGCACGATAAAAGTACCTGAGATGGCGGCCTTTCTTTGGTCCGCTAAATGCCATCCTCGTTGCGACGCACGCAAAAAGCTGCTGTCATTGTCCCCTTCAATGACGGACATTTTTCTCGTCGACGCCGAAGTCCCGCCCGGCTTGAAAGTTCGACGATGCCTCTGCGGCTATCACAACTTTAGGCTTGAAAGCGGCGCTGTAGTGGCATCTCCTGCTTGGTGCCATCACGATAACACCACGCCGCACACCGATACGGCCGACACGGCACAGGTCAAAATGGCGACCTCGCTTGTGTACGGTTGGCTTCTGGCATGGCTAGTCGCGGCTGCGATACTGACTTTTCTAGGTGGCACTAGCTATGCGCCATATTTAGCAGTTTCAATGAAAATCTGGCACGTTTTTTAAAATCCTCGAATCTAAGCCGACCCTAGAGTTTGGAATATGATTATTTGAAAAAAACTATCGGCCTAGATTCAAATAAATACGGTATGGCTTCATCACTCAGCTCCTTGGAAGAAAGGAACTTCCACTTCTTAGACAAAGTCGCCATGCTAGTGTCAATTGCAGCACACAAGCACGAGTGAAAAAAACTAGGGCAAACGAGCTGCTGCTGTTGCCAGGCTGCTGCGTCCTTTGGCGATGGATTGGTTGCGGCTCTGGCTTGAAAGAAAACGGGAGCTTTCACCTGCACCTTGTCGCAAGGCAGCCAGTCCGATTGTCATCACTACCAAGCAGTGGCGGTCTTCATGTGCGTTTGAATGAGTGGATCAATTGGTTCCAGCAAAAGTTTAGTGAAACAAAGCAGTGTGGACCTACGGAAGTACACAGATGGGTGGCGATATGCTTGTTTTATTGTAAGATAGATTTTTAAACCCAGCTTCGTATAGCAAAAATTTCGTTGAAGCGGAAATGCGCCCCAAAAATGGTTCTTTGGGATGAGAAATTTGTTCTATTACTTTCGATGGGGAGCTGACGGGTAGTTTGAAATATTTTGTTGAAGTAATGTTCGTTGTAGCGGGGTTTGACTCTATAGGTTTGAAAACGAAAAAAAAAACACTTATATTCACCAAACTTTATTGCAATATCTTTTAAGAATAAAAATTTCCATTTCATGACCCGTGTCTCCCCTTTAAGCCTACAACTAGCAGCAAGATGTTGAGGGTGCATTATGAAAATGAAAGATTTTGGTAACTGAATACAGTGCATCAACTTATTGAATTTTTTTTACAAAAGATGCAAGCTACAGAACAGTGTTGATGTTCTTTTTCTGGGGGTGACTGCCGTGTCTTCCAATTGTGTTTCTTCATTACCTTCTTTGTTGCGTGTGTGGTTGCTGTTTATTCTATGCTCTGACCTTCTTGACCTGATGACTGAAGAGAGAACTGTTATTTTTTTCAAATCCTCTCACAGACGCGCCGGTCGCGGCTGTCTTCAAGGCCCCTGGCCTGCCCCCCTTCAGTGCGGCAGCGGATCGCCGATCGTCTGGGGTTGGCGCGTCCTCCGCCAGGCCAGAGCCTGCCGCTCATGCGCCGGGTGGACCTGGGTTCCTCTTCCTCCACCTATGCCAGGGGCTCCTCCCATGGCCTTTCCTTCTCCCTCTTTGGGGATCGGGACGAGCTGGTCTCTCTCGACGGCAGGTGAGCAGTGCCGCCGCTTGTCTCCTGCTGTGTCCCCTGGTTTGTGTGTCCTTTCCCGACTGCATGTTATTTTGCTGTTTGTTCCTCATCAGCCGTGGACTGACTGGTCTGTCGGCAAGATCCAGCTGCTGTTAGAACTTGTGGAATTGTTCGTGCTGCTTTCCTTTCCTGTTTTATATTGCTCTCCGCATTCTTTTTGGTCCAGTGTGCTGCTTGATGCTGCCGTTATCGGAGGAGTGGTTGACATACGCGCCGATTCCGTAACTTCATACCTCGATGTGTCACCATAAATGGAGTGCGAAGAATTGGGAATTGCTGATTCTGCGTGCTGATGTTGTAATGTGCTGTCCACAGCTCATTTGAAATCATGGGTGTTTTCATGCAAACTTCTGCGTTTCTTATCTTGGCAGCTACTTTGCTGTCATTCATGTTGTATGTGATTGCTAAAACCCAGCAAAAAAAAAAGCATATAAATACAGCAAAAGCTCGTTAATTCGAACACGAAGGGCACCGGATAATTGTTCGAATTATGCGAAGTTCGAATTATCCAATGGGCGCTAGAATGAGCGGTTATAGCACCCCGCCGCGCGGGCAGAACCTGGAGCAGTCGGATCTAGACTCGTTATCGTGAGCTTGTGGCGGGCATAATCTCAGAATTATATTCATCCGGTCCTAATGGCAAATGAAATAAATTGATCAGCCAGTTATGCGCCAGAAATAAGTACTGGAATGCATTCGCATGAGCAGCGAGCTTTATTGCTGGAATATATGGTGCTATTTATGCTCTAAAAGATGTTTACTTACGGGGAAGGGTTGTCAAAATTAAATAATCGGCGAAGTGCATTTGCCTGCGTTTCTTCTGCCGAGACTCCATCAGCATCGCCTGCAGCTTGCCCAAAGCTCCTGCGCAACGTCAGAGTTCTCATTGACAGAGAAGTGGCGTGCTTCAACGTCGAGCGCCGACGCGGCTTGCCGTCACTACTTCACGTGCAGTTAACGATGGCATAGTCTCGTTGCCGCCATCGTACTCATCACTGTGAGCTGTTCTCAACGCACGTGAACCCTGCAACATCTGCTGGGGCATGCAGCTTCAATTATATCGGCTTCACTCAAGGGCTCCAATGTCTCCACGCTGCTGTCCATGTACAAATAGCTCGCGGCACCAACAAATGCCGTCACCGCCCGAACTACCATACTGCGTTGTTTACACCACTTGATCGTGACCCAGCAACCGCAGCACAACGAAAACCTGGAACAGCTTGCGCCGAACCGTCAGCGGCACGGGCGAGTGCTCCAGCAGCGAAAGCCTGCTACGGCATCCACCGGAACGCGAGCTTCGTCGGCCTCGTGCACTCGGCTTTCTTTTTCTTTTCCATTGTTTTCCATCTCTGGTAAATTTGGAGCGTGTTTTACTCGCTGCGGGTCAACTTCTATCTGCGAGGAGCAGTGTAAGCCAGTGGCTCCTAGTTCGAATTAACCGTAGCAGATGCAGACCCTTTCGAATTATTGAGAGTTTTCCCCCATTGAAATACACAGGGGTTTGTTGGGACCCGGGCGTCAGTTAAAATTAACCGAGTTCGAATTAACCAGCTTTTACTGTATATTTGGGCTGACAGCCTGTGTTACAAGCGACCAGTTTATTTAGTGCATTAGAGAGCATTGCATCAGTTTTCGGTGCATCGTCTTAAAGACCCCCCCCCCCCCCCTTTTTTTCTCACCAGCTGTGGCGAAGATAGTGGCAACGAACTGATGGTTGCCCGACCAAGGTTACCCCGACAATCTGTGAGCCAAGTCAAAAAGGTTATCGCAAGGCCTGCATCGTCGTCGCTTAGCCGGTGAGCAGGTTTCTTTTTTCTTTCTCCCCTGCAGTGCACCCTTCTTCTATAGTCAAAGTGTGATGCGCTAGACGTTGACATGCGGCAGCGTTTTTCCAAAGTGTGCATCCATGGTTTACCGCTAAGGGCACTTAGATTTGCTGAATCAGGGTTAAAAATCAGCGTGTTCAGATAGGCTGAAGATTGAAAATGATTATCATCCCTTGGAAGTCGGTGCTGCCACGCTGCGCGTGCCTTGGGTACTTTACTCCCCGAGTACCCTGGTGCATGGGTAAACCCGGACTCGCATGCGAAGCATATCACAGATGCACTGAACCTATCAGTCAGTGCATGGGCCTTGGGCCCTGCAGCGTCTACCTCGAGAGGACAGCTCGTTCACAACCGTTAGGCTTGTGATAGTGAATGTCGTTCTCTCCGTGTGCTTTTTTCCCGGAACACTGCTCCTGGCTTTCTTTGGAGATCAGCTGGAATCTTGGCCACGTGATGTTCACGTGGAACTGTATCTGTGCTCTTTGTCATTGCAAAGCAGTAGTAGTGAGTCTATGTGCACGTTTCTGATTGCACCTGTAATCACACCCTCTGTAGGTGGCACAAGCCGTCCGTAACTGCATTGAATTCCTGCCATTTTGCCGTTGTTGTAAAGGAGAAATGGAGAGAATGAATTTAATTTGATTTTCAGCCCCTTTTCTGGGGCTGGTTGGTACTGTGATTAGAACGGCAAATGCATATATATGCCTTTGTCTGGTGCACAAGGTTTGCTAGTGTTCAGTCAAGAAGGCTAATTTATCACTGCTGTGGTAGTATATTCGTTTGCTTTTTCTTTTAGCAGAATAACTCCATTTTGCCCAACGAAAAGAGATTTTTCTGTTACGAACAGTTAATAGAGCAGTGTGTTACACACGACATCATACAGTTGACACTTGTTACAATGCATCCAGACAAAACGGATAGCCAGACATAATGGGCATTCCGACGAACTTTTTTGGTCACCACACAGTTTAAATGCAACATGTTTCAGCTTCAACGGACCCAGTTACAACAGACCATCGTTTGCTGTAGACTAAATTTGTGGTGAAATGTGGTCCAGAGCATCTTTTACAGTGGACATTTGTGTTCGGTTCCTACTCATCACCAAGTAATACTTCACAGTGAGTGATGCCTCCTTCTGTGTCGAGTATGGAGCCCAGCAGTCAGCACCACTAGTGTTGTGAATTCCGCAACCGAAGTGCGTGGGGTCGCTAGCTTCCATAGCAAGGAGTTTCCTATCGCTCGCATTCTTTGCTCTGGCACCTGCCCATTAGCCACCGAATGCTACCTCACCTCTGCAGCTATTCACCAAGGTTTTGGGCATGCAGTTAAGGGGGACACTGGTCTTAGACCTATTTTCCTTATTTTTCGTCCAATCCTAATGGAACTGTATCAACTTGCTCAGTTTTTTATACTGATTTCAAATATGAAATTGTTTTTTAAATTAATTTGTTAGTTCCTAAGATGATTAATTCTATTTGGTCATTTATTAGTACCTCGGTACAAAAAAAATGGTTCAATAAAAAATAATTTTTAACCCATGGCTACATGGTATGGTGAGTGAAGAGTGCAATAATCAAAGCACTTTTTTCATTTTACCCTCATTAGTAATTTTACAGCACTTAGAATAGTGCCATTCAAAATGTGAATATCATGCACAGATAAACTTTGCAAAATTATAAATTCTTGAAGCGTGATTGAACAGTTGTGCTTCGATTATTGTATACATTATGCCTTCAGCTTTCCGTAGTAAACGATATGACATGTCTATCTGACATTGAGATGACGTACTTAGACAGCCAGGTGTCCAAAACTTTCATGGTGTTAAATCATCTGCTCCTACATAAATTGAGCCCACACAGTGATCTAAATTTAATATTATGGTCAAAATACAAATTTCCTGGAGGAGGAAACTGCTAGAGTTGAACAATAATAGCTATAGGCTCCAAAAATGTCATTTAAAAAAAATATATTTCTTGGTCATTTTATGGTCCCAAAGCGTGCCTTAAGCGTGCCTGCAGAACCAGGCTAGCAGAGCACCTGTTGTTTGATACGGAGCATGAACAGGAAGCTAAGATTGATGCTGCCTTCCCAGGGGAAGTGTTGTCTGCAGTATGGGAACAATTTAAAAATGACTTCAGTCCGCTTCAAGGAAGTTGGATTTCGTAAGTCGACAGATACTCCGAATGCGGCAACAGATGGGGGTGCAGGCTTGCCAGAGTTTGGTCGCTGGTGTGAGGATCTTTTGGTGCTAAGGACTTTCTGAATTTGTCACCTTTGATGATGGCATTGTGAGCAGCAAAGAGCTCACACACCAGGATATTGTAAACCATCATCAAAAGCCCTTCAGTGTCTGTCTCAGATGAAGACAGCACAGACGACAAAGGTAGTAGTGCTCAGAGCGAGTCTCTAGTTAAAATGAGCTCGGACGGCATTGACACATCAAAACTGCCAAGGTATACTTCCAACAGCAGCAAGGCAACTGCTGTACTGAAGTTCTGTGGCTAGTAGAAATGCGGCAGAAAGTTGCCGCAGGTTGGGTAAACATCATTGCTGAGTTTTTTTCCATGTGATTATTAATTTTTCATGAAGTCTTTTTTGCAAAATATTCGTTTTTGTGAAAGAGATCTCACGCGACCCCATTCATCTCATCGAGAGAGTCAAGAAATTCTGGAGCAGCAAGGCAACTGTTCTGCTGATTAAGTGCAAATATGTACCAGAAATATGCTGCAAAGTTGTTTCCGGTTCATTTAAAGGCTAATACCTTTGCCACACAGGCACCACAAAGGCCTTTGATAATGAGACCCTTATGCCCAGAGGCGGAAGGTGTGCATCTACACAGCACAGATGTTGCATCTTTGCTGCTAGGGGCCTTGCCGGCGAGGCGCCTGTTCAGGACCTTTTGAACCCAAAGGCGCAGCCTTCGAGGATCTGCAATGGCAGCGCCATCCAACATCAAAAAGTAAAAGCAAAGAAAAAATGTTTAAAAATATCTTATAAATTTAAGAAAGGTTTGTCTGGCTTTGCTTTTTGTACGGGTGTTTATTTTATGCCCTGATCTCAAGACAGTAAATGCGTTGCAACAACACCAAGTGCCCTTGTTGGCCAAGGCAATACAGAAAACCTGCTGCTGCTGATGAGAGTAGCGGGTGCTAAGCGCTAAGCCTCAACGACTGTTTCACCTTTGGGCTGCACCGTGTAGCTGCCTCGTCGCTGCTCCTTTGAAGTTTTGCTCCTTTGGCGAAAAAAAGTGCCTTTGCTGAAAGGCCTTCGATAACTATCGTGTGAAAGGGGTATAAGACGGCCCTTTACAAAAAAAAAAAAAATAGAACTGTGTCGCAGAAGGATTTTTTTTTTTTGTGTGTGTGTGCCTGGCCTCTTTTGTATAAAGCATACTCCAGATATAATGGACTTGTTTTTCTGGATTATGTGAGTCTATTGTAGACTGTACTTCTTAGTTGTGGCATTGGATGTGGCCGTTTTTTTTGTTTTTTTGTGCTGCTTTGGGAGTGGAAGCAGTTGCGAAATTGAATTAAACACAGTAACTTGAAAAATACTGTAGAACATCACTGTTACATTTCTCGGGGCTGGAGAAAAAAAAAAACATACCAGCTGGAAAACATAGTAGTGTGAGTCCACGTGAGATCAAACTGCCCAAATATTTCAAATTTTAATTTTCATGATTATTATATATATTATGCAGACATTATTCAGTAGGCCAACAGTGAATTTCATTTTGTGAAAATGCTAATATTTAAGGAGAGAAAAATTATAAATGCCGTCGTGGCAGAGGCAGGGTTTTCAAGCACTGCTCAATTTCACAAATTTGCAATGACGTTAGGATCGAGATATGAAAGCCATGGTGGATATACCGTATAAACGCATGTAAGGGCCGCACCCCTGTATGGGCCGCACAGTGTTTTCCAGAAGGAAATAATAGAAAAAATAATATCCTTGTAAGAGCTGCACCCATACTTTCCATACGACCCATGTGTGAATAGCCTTCGAAATGCACGCGCCGTGACCTCCGCGATCAGCTTCGGCTGCGAGCAACGGCCCACTTCATTGCGGAGGCAATGCATGCGGACAGGAGCTTCCAGGTGCCGCCCATGGGTGGCACCAGAGGCCGCGGCTCATCATCATCATAGCCTGCCGTTCTGTGCTAAATGCATTTAGGAGACCAGACCTAGAGACATACGAAGAATGTGTGTGGTTGGAAATTCCAACGTGTGACAAATCGCACTATCTAGTCGGCTGTTACTACTTTCCACCAAATTCTGCTCCTAACGTTTTTACCGATCATTTTTTGGATATTGGGGAAAAAATTGATTTTTTGAAGTACAAGGTTCACATCTACGGGGACTTTAATCTTCCTAAGGTCGATTGGTCCACTGGTTTGGTCACTAGTGATTGCACAGCAACTCGAGAAAAAGCCGAATGTTTAATTGATTTTAGTAATTTTCATGGTTTATATCAATTTAATACAATGAAGAACTGTGCTGGAAACATTTTAGACCTAATTTTATCTAATGTGCCTCTTTTTGCCGTGCAAGCGGTGCGCGATCCTCTTGTTCTAGTAGACAAATATCATTGCCCGTTTACCTTGTCGTTCTTCTTGTCGTTTCGTGCAGTGCGTGAGATGGTGCCAGAAAAATTTAGATACGCGTATGGCAATTACCTTAGGCTGTACAATGATCTTCTGGCCTACGACTGGTCAGAATTGCTTGAGACTGAGGATGTAAACACAGGCGTTGAGCTACTTACATCAACTGTACAAGGTATAATGAAAAAATGTATACCTCACCGTAAATCGAAGAAGTGTAGATTTCCATGCTGGTTTTCGCACGATTTGAGACATTACTTGAAGAAAAAACAGAAGTATCACAAACTCTACGTGAAATCAGAAAGTGAATATTGGTACCAAAGATATTCATTGTGCAGAAAAATTGTGAAAAAACTGATTGCACGTGATGAAGCCGACTACCACAGACTTCTCGAACAGAACTTTAAAAAGGAACCAAGCAGTTTTTGGGATTTTGTGCGCAAGCAAAGAAATGATAAGGTTAGTGCTGCTGTGATAAAGACGCGCGATAGCATCTGTTTTAAACATCAAGATGTGTGCCAAGCTTTTGCTGATCACTTCAGCTCTTGTTTTGTGCGCCATGATAACACAACTGCTGTTATCACTCTTGAAGACAGCGCTGACTGTTTAGCTTATGATATTGTCACCGAGCATGAGGTTCTTTCGGCGATTCAGAAACTTAAGCCAAAACTTTCAACAGGAATTGATGAAATTCCCAGCTTCATAATCAAAGGATGCGCTGACATTTTCGGCCCTGTTTTGGCGCATTTGTTCAACTTATCGTTGCGAACTGGTGTTTTCCCTCGTCATTGGAAGTTGTCAGTAGTTGTTCCTGTATTCAAGTCTGGCGATGCTTGTGATGTAAACAACTTTCGTCCTGTGTCACTAATTTGTTCTTTTGCGAAAGTTTTTGAAATGATTATGTGCGAACGCATGGGCTCATACTTCAAACAGAAGATCTCGATTCTGCAGCACGGTTTTTTGAAAGGTCGCTCTGTGGAAACGAATTTATGCAGCTTTCTTGATTATACTGGGCCACATGTATTTAATCGTGGTCAGGTAGATGCAGTCTACTTTGACATGACTAAAGCTTTCGATATGGTTTCCCATGAGGTACTTCTGATGAAGATGGAAAGATACGGACTTTGCCCCATATACTGCAGGTGGCTCAAAAGCTACCTTGGCAGCCGCCGTAACATGGTACGATTTTCCGGCTGTGTGTCCAACGAATTTCTGTCATCTTCGGGAGTGCCTCAGGGCTCCAACTTAGGACCGCTGTTGTTTTTAGTGTTTATTAATGATTTGCCGTTACATGTCAAGAACTCGAGAATTTTGCTCTTCGCAGATGATTTCAAATTATTCCGTAATATTGGAGATATTGAGGACTGCCGCCAATTGCAAGCTGACATTAACAACGTTGAGAATTGGTGTTTCATGAATCGCTTAAAACTGAATATTAAGAAGACTTCCGTTCTGTCTCTAACTAGGAAACGCGACACAGTTACGTTTGATTACACACTTTTGGCGGGTGAGATTTCTCGCGTGGCTCATGTACGAGACCTTGGTGTTGTTGTTGATTCTAAGCTTGATTTTAGACTGCATGTAAATTCAATTGTGTTACGCGCATTGAGGCATATTGGTCTTATCTCTAGATTAACAAAAAAATTGCGGCGGCACGAATGTCTACGCACTCTATACTGTGCCCTTGTGAGACCGCGTCTTGAGTTTGCGTCAGTAGCCTGGAATAGCGTATCTGTCGCCTATTGCACGAAAATTGAAAATGTCCAGCGTAAGTTCATACGCATCTATTATGATAGATATATTGGTCGCCGTCGTTTCTACGACTATGATTCTCTCTTGGCAGACCTCAATATGTCTACCCTTGGCGACAGGCGACGCATACGTGACATGCAGTTTCTGCAAAACGTCGTGCGCGGTTACATTAACTGTGGGACCTTACTGATGTCGCTGAATTTTCGTGTACCGCATGCAAAAGCTGCAAAATGTTTCGACACATTTTATCCCGATTTGCACGCCATCTGTCCAATGACTCGTTTACAAATCTTATATAACAAAACGTTTAATGACATGGACATATTTGCCTAATTGTTGTTTTCGTGCCTGCTTTTAAATCTTTTGAAGTGGTGTTTTTGATGTATCTGACCTAGTGTGCGCTCGTTTAGGCCACTTGGCTGTTGAGGCACACTCAAATAAACATATCTATCTATCTATCTATCTATCTATCATCATCAACTTTTTCCTCCGCCGCGAGCTCCGGCTATTCATATCGGCATCAGCTCTAGCGTTTTGTTGCTGTCAGAGGCACAGGTGTTAGTTGCGGCTTTCGCGTGCTGCTGCGGAGCGTTGTAGTTTTAGCAGTTTTAGCACGATAAGGCAAGCACCTTAATAGCTACACGGCTGGGAGTTTGTTATCGAACACGGCAAGCGTGCGGCGGACAGGAAATTCGACGTAGCCGAGAAGTGCGTCCGACGATGGTGCAACCAAAAGGATGCATTGAGGAACGCAAGCTGCAAAAAGCGCGCTTTCCGATGCAAGCCATGCAAGTTTCCTGAACTGGAAGAAGTGCTGCTCTGCTAAGTGATGGAAGCGCGCAACAACGGCTACGCATTGACAGCGGACGTGCTGCGCAACTTCTTGTGGGATGAGCGTGCACCGGCCAGCTCGCAGTGGCAATACACCGCGAGTGGCATTTGAACGTAGAATAAATGCTGCTGATTTCCTCATTGGTGTGTTTTTACTTAAAAATTATTTTTTTTCGTAATTCGCGTGTATGGGCCGCACCCCAAAAATTGGCCCTCAAATCTGGCAAAAAAAGTGCGGCCCTTACACGCGTTTATATGGTATTTGCGTGCTAAAAGTACAGGTGAAAAAGAATACGTCACGCTTGTTTACGCCATTGTGAAGAAGTCGCTTGCTAGAAAAAATTTTGAAAATGATGCAATCCTCAAATGAGGCTATTTTCAAGAATTTTTTCTCCGCAAATATAAAGCACATCTACTTCAAATTTGCACAGTAGATAAGCATCAAGGTGCTAAAAGAGTGTACCGACTTTCATTGTTATATAATATAGGGAAGTACAAGAAATATAGCCCTAAATCTGGCATTTTTTAATTTAGAAGTGTTTTTCAAAAATCAAAGGGAAAAAACCCCATCCCCAATTTTTCTTAGAACTTCTGAAACAAGTATCTCGAAGGAGGTGAAAAAATAGGAAAAAAACATGTTGCATTATTTTGTTTCCAACATTATTATCCAAGCTCAAACTTGTAGCTTCGTGAGCATCGGCAGGAGCGCCTAAATGAGGGGGCAGAAGTAGCAAACGTGCGCTGCTCTAAATTTTTCCTAAATCCCAAGACGGACCTTTTCCATCAAGAGAAAGCATACCTAATTACTTTTTTAGTACGAACACCGATCTGCGACGTAAGCAGGATTCGGTGGCGCCGCAATCCTCGAGTGTGGGTAACAACTGGGAGTGCAGCCCATAGGAAAGCATGTAAAGATAAGTTTTGAACGTAATTTTCTTTTGAGCCATGCGCTCCTGCATGGTATGCCTGAACCAAAATGTTCGAGACGTACCATGCAGGAGCGCTGTCACAATGGCAGTGTAACAGTTGTTGTATTGCATTGGTTTCTGTAGCTAGAGCAGGACTGGCTCACAAAAATGCTGCACCGTGGAACATAACAGCATGGTTCTACGGTGCTCACTGAAAGAATTTTAAGTTCGAAGAGTAGCCTGTGGAAGTTTTCTAGATTGCAGAAATTGCACGCACAAAATATACTTTTTTCGCACGGAAGATGCATATCTCGTCCACACTGTTTATCAAGCTAGTGAGATTAAACTCTTTTATAAGCATGACTTGAAAAATGCGTTGCAACTCAAGGTGTCGACAGGAGCGAGAGACTGGAGACACATGAGTGCTAACTTTCGACAGTTTATTGCGAACCACTAGGCGGAATATGTAGGCATGTCGTGGCCACACATAAAGCAGGCTCAGCACGGAAAATTTCAGTGCAGTCGCAAGTATTGCAGCTCCTTGCGAGAGATACATTGACACGCACGTGCCACCTAAGTATCCATCATCTCTGCCCCAATAATTTCATGGGCCAGTTAGCCGCCTCTCCTGGTGATGATGGTGCATTCCTCATAAAATGTGCTGCAGTTGGACTTGAGCTGCCTGTACGGCACGTCAAGAATTACTCCTGGAATGTCAGTCGTCAGTCGTGTTTTTGTAATGATCACAAATGTGATCATTCCCACTTTGTGGGAATGTTTTGTGGTTCTAGTTGGCTATCCGAAAGGGAAGGGGAAACAGTTTGCTTAGGTGTCGGGGATGCTTTTGCAGGTACTCTTTCTAAAAGTTACTGCTCATGCTTACCATAACAGTACACATGTGCCTGGTCACTTGCAGGGTGCGTGCAGCCCTGTCCAAGGTGTCTCCGCCTCCTGCATGCGGTGACTTGTTGGGCAGCATCCTTGAAATGCAGTCAGTGTTCCATTCCAAAGGGGGCCTGTCCGGTGCTGTTGTGCAGCGCGATGGCTCTCTCGACCTGCGCGCAGTGCCGTCAACAGTGCGCAGCTGTCCTCGAAGTCCTCCTGGTTCGCCCCCCGCAGAGTCCCCGGCTTCTCCTCCACCTTCGAGCCGAGGCAGCCACTCAACCACCACGGCACCTGCCAGGCGGGCATCAGGTGCCGGTGGCTACACCGCATCAGATTACGTTGGTTCGTCAGGCGACAACGGTGCCCCCGGTCGGCATAATGACGACCATGCGCAACGTGAAGGTTGCGGTAGCTACCATCATGTGATGGTGCCATCTCCGGACACCTATGCTCGCAAGAATGGCCGAGAAAGGGCGAAAAATGGCCCAGTGGAAGAGGATGATGACATTGACATCTATAGTGACATTGATGATGGCGATGAGAGTGGGGATGGGGGTGGAATGAACCACAATGGGGATGATGAACCCTCAGTGAATGGTGAGAGCCCGATGAGGTTGGTGGCGGCGTCCGGCAGTCGGGACGATGTGCCACTGCATGTGCCGAGTCGTGCCGTGGACCACGAGGAAGAGGGAGCATCATCAAGTGAGAACGAGCTGGTCATAGACGAGCAAGAAAACATTGGCGATGCACCAGAAGACGAAGAGGATGTGGACGAGCAGTCTAGAGCAGCGGAAGAGAGTGAGGAAGAAGGGCCCATACTGGAAACTGACAATGTGCGAAGTCCATCGCCTGACAATGACAGAGATGTCTCACAAGCATCGGACGAAGATGGTGGGCTGGAAATCGTGGAGAATGGCAACTCAAGCGATGGCGAGCAAGGTGAGGATGAGAACAATGAGTCTAAAGAGGGCGACGAGGGTGAAGATGAAGCCGGAGATGGTGGAGAACAGGAGGAAGATAAAACTGAGGGCCAGCCTTTTGCTGATGAGGATGAGAGCCCACAGCAGGAACCAGAGGAGGAGGAGGCAGGGTTGGCAGCTGTGGAAGACACTCCAGCATCTCCAACAGAAGACACTTCGTTTGTGCCAGATGCCCCTGTCTCCCCCCCAGTCGACGACGCACCTTCTTCTCCCGTTGACGAAGCACCGTCTCCACCTCCTGCTGATGCACCAGCCTCACCAATGGAAGATGCGGTCCCTGCGGCTTCACCCATTGAGAGTGGGGAGGAGTCATCGGACACTGCATCTCCGGTCAGGGAAGCAGCAGATGACCAAGTGCCAGAGCGTGGCGATGGAGACGGCGAAGATGGGCAGGGCAGTGAAGGAAAGGCGGCCGCTACAGATGTGAACGAGGGGGAAGAAGACGACATGCTGGACAATGCTTCGTCACCAAAGGAAATTGAGAGCCCAGAAGAGGAGGAAGGTGAAGAGCAAGAAGAGGGCAGCCTTGTGTGTGGGGGGCCAGCTGGTGAGGACATAGCTTCGCCAGCACCAGAAGAAGCGAAGGAGCTGGACGATGGTGGAGTGAGGAACCTGCTGGACAGCATTGGGGCAGAGGACATCACTTCGCCTGAGGAAGAAGAGGAGGAAGAGGAGGGTGCACTGAGGGACACAGAAGATGAGGAAGGCCTGATCGAGGATGCTAGCAATGGCATGGAGGACATCTCCGAGCCAGGGAGCACAGACGGCTTAGTTGACAATCTTGAAGACATTGTCAGGGAACAGGAGCCCTGGCGACGGGAGCAAGCGAAGGAGAAGCCGGCGCGGAAAGACAGGAAAAGTAAGCATAAGAAGGAGAGTTGCCACCATAGAAAGCACCGGCGTCATCGGCGGAATACCAGTAGTAATGAGGACCGCGAGGAAGGAGAGATTGTAGAGGAGCACTCGCCATCCTCTTCCAGCCGACGACGGAAAGAGGCAGAAGCCCTCATGAATGACACCATCGAACTGCCACCACGCATCAACATTTCTGAGCTGCCTCGCATCCCTAAGCTCAAGAGGGGCAGTGACAAAGTGGCCAGTCATGTTACCAGCTCCGAAGCTGGCATTGGGGCCATGAGTGAGGATACATGCATGGCAGCAACGTCACACGTGGAAGTAAAGCGCACGAGCGTGCTGGGCCGGGTCGATTCGGGTAGTGAGATCAGCTGGAAGAAGCTGTCCAAGCACTCACGCGAGCGTAGTTACCGGGATGGCAAGCAGAGAGACGACACAGTGCTGTTCAAGGAGCGGGAAATCAAGAAACGCGAGAAGGCCGAATCTCGCATCGAGCGCTCGGAAAACATGGTGCGCAAGGACTCGGAAGCTCGGGCTAGTTCTCACTCACCACCGCCACCAAAGAAAAAGGAGCGACGGCCCGATCGAGAGCTCTATGTGAGGCCAGATAAAAAACGCGATTGGCACAAGAAGGACAAAGAAAAGGAAAAGTCATCACGCAAAGAGAACAAGTCATCCTCATCATCTTCTTCTCATAAGGATCGAAAGGACAAGTATAAAGAAAAAGACAAACACAGCGGCACTGGGAGCAGCAAAGAGCATGGTCGTCATAGTAGTAAAGACCGACGACGAAGTAGCTCTAAGGAGCGCCGTGAGCACAGACACAGTGGTCGTCACCGCAGGGACCACTCGGAGGATCGCTCAGCTGAGAAGTTCTCTAAGCAGAAGGAGTCACGGAGGGCTGATGAGCGGGAATCGAGACGCTATGATGACAGGGACAGCAGGGAGTCTAGGGAAAAGAGGGATTCAAGGGAGACACGGAGCTCTAGGGAGACCCGGGAGTCAAGGGACGAAGGAAGTCGAGCGAGAGAGTCAAGAGACACAAGAGAATCGAGGGATGCCAGAGAATCCAGGGATACAAGAGAATCGAGGGATGCTAGAGAATCAAGAGACTCCCGAGAATCAAAAGACACAAGAGAAGCAAGGGAATCGACGAGGGATTCACGGGAAGTTATTCGTGAGGTGAGGGAGCCTCGGCGGACTGAGGAAAAGATTAAGGTGGTCGTGGATAAGGACTACTGGCATGATAAATCTGAGCATAAAGAGCATTCGCCCAGCCCACTTTTGGAGGATGCTGACGAGCACACGCCCATAGAGTCCAAGGAGGTGATCGCCAAAGGTGACAGCATTATTATTAATGTAAATTTTAACCGTAGCAAGAAGGAGCCAAAAATTGCACCTGTGCCATTGACGGAGCCTGATGCGCATCACAAGTCGAGTGCCCGAGAGTCGCGGTCTCGCAAACGTGAAGCATCCTCGCCTGTCACGCCACAGTACGGCAGTGACAGTGGTGATGAGAGTTTGGTGACCAAGAAGCGGCGCCGTCACCATCGGCTTGGCCGCGACAGTGGCAGGGATGAGAGTGAAGCAAGTGAGCCAGACGACGAAGATGATATTGAACGATCGCCAGCGTATGATTTTGATGATCGCGCCTCAGCATCCTCCCCTTCTGGAAGTGACAACTTTGCTGACAAGCCGAGCACTCCTCCAGAAGTTCAGGACTCCCCACCATCGCCAGCTACTGCAGACAAGTCACCGACGTTGTCCCAGGCCACACCTCCAGTGCCAGAGCCGTCTCCGCCTCTGCTGCCACAACCACCCATCTCATCGAGCAGTGCCGCGATTCAGCTGTCTCCACAGTCTCCGCCGCCACCCTCGCCTCCTTCGCCACCCGAGGACAACAGCTATGACCCGTGTGAGCCCACCAAGAGCCCGAGCCCACCACCCCCAATGGCTACGTCTGAGGTCGACCCATGCCCTCCTCCAGAGCCAGAGCTGCCACCCCTTCCACCAGAACCGGAGCCACCATCACGTACCACCGTTGCTTCGGCGGCATCTTTACCGCAAACCGCAACCTTGCCGTCAGTGGTGGCCCCCGTCACTGGCCCTGCAGTTCTTCCAGCCGTGACGGGACTGCAGCTGCAGCCTCCGCCACCGTTTTTGCCAGCACGGCCTCTGACCACTGTGGTGGGCAGCCTCGCTGGGGCCTGGGCTCCAGCTGCAGGACCCGTGATCTTGGGCCTGAGGGCGCCATTCGTGCCACCAGCTTTAGGGGCACTGCTGGCCCCACCAATGGGCATGATGCCGCTGAGGCCTCCGCCACCGCCCATTGTGCGACTTGCCACCCCAACGATAGTCGCAGCTCCCGCCGCCACTGCTCCCACGACTCTGTCCACCCTGCCACCTGAACCGGCAGCAAGAGCAGTGGAGCAGACGGGTGTAGTGGACATGGACGTGTCGACGCCTCCGCTGTATTCTCCCACAGATGTTCCATCTTCACCTCCGGAGCCTGCAGCAGCAGTGCAGCAACAACTGGCGGCTGTTGTACAGAGAGGGTCGTCGACGTTCGACACCCTCTTGCCTGCTGCTGACCGGAAAGCCTCTGGCAGGAGTTCCAAGTCCAAGCGACATGCCAGCAGTGGTGCCTCCTCGCGGGACTCCAAGCAGGTGGTGCACTTTGTGATGGAAAAGAGCAAAGGCAGTTCGTCGAACGTGACCCGGAGCCGGTCGGAGTCCAAGTTTGGTCGCAGCATGGATGAAAGCCAGCTCCAGATCCTCGACGAGCTGCCCAGCTCGGCTGTCGAGATGCAGGTCAAGGACAAGGTGAGCACAGCTTGGAACACAGCAACCAGAAAAATGTTGTGCATATAAAATATATCGCATGGTGTGATGGTGGTTGGCCATTGAGAGGCAGTAGTTTGAGGAATCCAGGTGGAAATTGCTTTTTAATGCAATAGCATATACAGCTCATTCGGTCGAAAAGCTGTCAGCGTAGTAGTAGTTAGCACTGCATGTCGGAAATAATCGGGGGCTGTGTAAAAAGATTGTATTGTCGTAATTTGTGGTTCTAGTGATTGATGATTGATTAGTGTGTGATAAGTGATGACAAGTTAATGAAATCATTGTAATTAACTGATTACTTTAAAAAATGAAAAAAAATTGGAAAAGGGGGCTCAGAGGTGTCAAAACGCTCAGAATGAAAAGCCAGTGCTTGATTATGCTAATTAGGAAAATTTTTAGTGTATAATTGATCAGTTAATTATTGAAACAGTTGAAAGAAATTAAAATGCGTTCTAAATTGTCAAACTGCTCAGAATGGATAGCCTTTTACCCACTACACTATTGCATCGTACTGTAAGCTTAATTGTCCCCTCCAATTCATATTATAGTGCTGGTCATGGAAAAAGTAAAAGCAGTAGAGAACTAACATTTTTCCCTGTTCCTGTAGTGGACACTAAGGGCGAGACCATCTAATCTTTGTTCTTGGTAAAAAACAAAAAAAAAATGTTGTTTGACCTTTTGTGTCCCCACTCACATTTGTTAGGCAGCAAAAGGCGCATTTATTGCTTCAGAGTTGTAAGTGGGAGCCTTTTTCATACCACTTTATTCGAAGTTATTGCATTGATGAAAAGTACTCCATCGGCACCGGCTGAGAGCAGATGGTGGTGTGAGCTAGTCACCAAAAGAGAAGGAAGAAGTAACCAATGGTCTCACTGAATTTAGCTTGTGAAATTTGCTTTGGAAACGTGACCACTATTTGATCTTTTTTTCTTTTTTTCTATCTTATAAAAGCTATTTTCAGTGAAAGCAGCCCGTTGACATTAGTAACCTATTTATTAATTCAGGCCAGCTTCACTTTGCCCACAGTGTCTCTTTAAACCTTTCTTTGTACTGGACTGTCTCTCATCCTTACACTAGTAAAAAACTTGGAAAGAAATTTAGATTCTTTTTCTCTTTTTTTGTATGTTCATTGTCATCACTTTGTTGCAGTGCAGAGAGAAGAAACAACTCGTGTGGTTTGGTTGAATTTACTTTTGCTACTGAAACCACTTGCGAAGCAGTGCCAAGCTAGTTCAGAGAGGCCCTTAATTCTATTCGGGTCTCTCTTAGGTGCAACTGGGTTCACGTTATGACTTGTAGCTCATACTCAGCATCCACTAGTGGGCTGAGGTAACGGAAGCGTGCTGCCGCATTGAGCCGTTGTACAAAGCATTGTGTCAGTCTTTACGATACTTTATTGTGTATCACTGCACACTACTTAGACATGCTAGACATGGTCATAGAGAATACAGGCAGGGCAACAGTCACTCGCAATCTCCGAGGCTGAGTACTTTTGGAACAGTTGCTCATTTCACTTAACTCATCTAACTGGCAATTAATGAGTCATGCCCTTGCTCTTGTAGTTGGATAGGACCTTTGGCCACAACCGGTGCCTAGGTTGTTTCTTTGTGCAAATGAGCTGCTCTGTATTTCTAGACGTGTTATGTTATTTGGTTTTTGAATGCTGTTTGTTTATAGAAAGCTGACAAAAAGAAATGTTCTGCTGGAGAAAAAAGTGCAGGCAAGGTGGCTGCCCTTCATGTTGGTACTGAACTGATATGACCACTTTCACTGCTTGCACCAGCCACGGCGTGTATCTGGGGGTCATTGCTTATGGGGATACAGTCTGGACGTAGCCCTCAGCCTCTGCCAGTTAGTTGCTGTGGCTGCTTCGTTGTATGTCTTGTGCATGTGTGTGCATTATTTTATTGCGAACCAGAAGTCCTTTACTAATGAGAAAAATTTATTGTGACAGCTGTACAGTGCACACAAAATAACATTGTGTGCATCGTTACTGAAGATGGGACCTCAACTGGCCCATCTTAAGCGGTTGTTCAGTTAATTATCTTTGACAAAATCCTTTCTGCTCTAATGAAACTTGGGTAAAAAATGGGGGCTCTAGCTAAGTACTGTGGAACATTTATAGTGGTGGAACATGGAACATTAGAGTGGTGGAACATTTATAACATCCAGGATGTGTTCATGGGAGTCTGCTCTGTGTGGTAGTGGTGTTTTTAAGTGTATGTGTTGTGTTTTGAGAGTGCATGTGTAGGCATTTGGGGGTGAAGCTGAAGAAATGACTGTGTGGAATTGCAAAGTGTCTTCAGTGAATAGCTTTGACTTTGGGATTAATGAGAGAGAGAGGGAGCAAAAGAGGCAATTTCAGGGTGGAGCTCTGGATGATGTACTGTTCGCTCCTTTTTGAGACTACTGAATGGTTTCTGGGAACGCTAAGAGTGGAGCTTGGCTGGAGTCGTTTGTCATCTTTTCGGGACTAAGAGTCATTCTACAAGCTGTGACTGCCTTGTTCTGAGGACAGGGACAGTTGTGGTGCTTTAGTTCAGAATGGAGGAGCTTCTCTGTTTTATTCTTAGAAAATCTTCCATGGTCGGCACCTTGATTATTGTGCAGACAATGTTGCCAACGCAAAATAACTCTAGCTTGCTGGAGCTTGTCAAGACAGGGTGGTTTGTCAATGGCTAGGAGTGCCCACCCAGCCTAGATCTTTTTTTTTTGTTGTTGTTCTCCTCACCTCACTAAGGTTTAGTGGCCATGTTGTTCTGCTTCTGAATGTGAAGTTATGGGTTTCATACCTTTCTCTGGCGGGTTCATTGCGATGGAGGTAAAATCGTTAGACTTTGTGAAGTTTCATTGTACACTAAAGGGGCACTGGGGGACAAGTCCAGCATATTTTTGTCCCTGGTAAAAAATTTAGATTTTCTGGCTCTTTCTGGGTGTGTTGATGGCTGACGGGCAGCCAGAGACGCATTTGTTGCTGAGAAAATTGCACTTGAACAGTTTTCCCATCACTCGATTCAAACTCGGGATGTCTGCACAGATAAGGGTCACCATCTTGAAGTAACGGAGTGGATTCCAAGAGAAGGCAAGCGTAGCGGGCGGTGGCAGAAGGTTAGGTAGGCGGATGAGATTAGGAAGTTTCCAAGGATAAGGTGAGCGCAGCTGGCAAAGGACAGGGCTAATTGGAGAGACATGGGAGAGACCTTTGCCTTGCAGTGGGCGTAGTCAGGCTGATGATGATGATGATGATCTTGAAGTAAATGGAGGTGTAGGGTAGCATCACAGCCAGTTAACTGTGTTGATGCACCCAGTCTGCTTGCTAAATCAACTGGTGGTGGCGACACGTGCATGTTATTTCGGCCTTTTCTAGCTTTAAAAGCTCCGTTCTCGGTGTAAGTTGTTTGTCCTCACTGTTCTTTCTGCCATGAAGAACACTGGCAGTGCGGGCTGTGCACTATTATTTTTCTTTTTATGGCCCACTCTACTATATGTCATGAAGAACACTGAGAATCCTCCATTTTAACGTACCTCCTAGCTTGGCGTGTTAGAAATTTATTATTGTGATTATTATTCCATGTTTGCCGCTGCTGCAGTAAGAATTTCGCATTTTTATGTTGTCCTTTTTTCTAGGTATACAGTTTTGAAATACATGTTAATAAAAGGTGGTATTTTGAGCCTGGGCCTGGACCAGGTATATAAAAGAATGGCACTGTCATCTGCCAGTCAGTATCCTTTGTCTAGCCTTTGATTGGCTGCTTTGTATGAGGTGGAAGTAAGGTTATCGTGATTTCTTTTGTACGGTGTTGATTTGGGATAGTTGGTTAACCATTCTTCATAACAAAGCACGCAGAAAACGACGAAGATGAGAAGAAACACAGACAAGCGCTATCTGTGTAGCGCTTGTCCGTGTCTTTTCTCATGTTTGTCGTTTTATGCGTGCTTTGTTATGAAGAATTCCCCCTCTTGTCTTGGGGGCCTTTGTTGAGATGGTTCTCCTGCTCAAGAATTAGCGTTGTGAAATGTTTGTATGTGCTCTGTGCATGTGTAAAGACGACCTTAGTATTGACTGTCTTGTACCATGGGAGACACCCAGTACGAAACCTTGCTGTTTTTAGCACCTCATTAGATATCGAGTCTCTTGCATCGTTGAGGAGCCGTTATCTGTGAGCCTCCTTGAACACGAGTTGCCTGCCAGCACTTGTGGGTGACACTGAATGAGTGGCTTTGTTGCGTGGACTGGCCAAGTTTCTTTTATCAGTCTTATCAGGCCATTCATGTTTGCTTTGTGCCCTTGTGTTCCATCTAGGGTTAGGCCAGAATAGAAAGCTTGCAGATGAGATGAGGCAGGAACACTCTTTGTGTTGGTGATACGGAGGCTGGTCGTGTGGTGTCATTGAATAACCACTCATTCAGCATGTGCTGTAGCACAGGACCTTTAGCGGTGTTGGGCAAATTAAGGGAGTTGCTCTTGTGGGTGGAATGGTGTGCATGCTTTTTCCTTTGTATGCAAATTGTCGTGCATTTCATCCCAGCCTGGGAGCAGTGTGGCGGATGTGGTTGTTGCACTGATGTTAATTGCATTGCCTCACCCCGTGCACATGCAGTTCCTGAAGAAGCTGAACCGGCAGGAGCGCGTGGTGGAGGAGGTGAAGCTGTCACTCAAGCCCTACTACAATCGCCGCGAGATTTCCAAGGAGGAGTACAAGGACATCCTCAGGAAATCTGTCCCAAAGGTAGGTGTTGCTTCTTGGGGCCACATCTGCAGTGTCTTGCGAGTATTGTGGGAGCCGGAGCTTGCAACTGCTGGCCATGGATTGAATTCAGTAGCTGTCGTCTGATTTTCTAGCATTACTTGCCAACAGCTTTGTGAGCTTAGCCTCCCAGCTCTAGATCCCTCAACCTTGTATGCTGCTTTTGGTGACACAAGTCACTATTGTGTTGTTCAACATTTCATTGCTTTTTGGGTGCAGTTCAGTTCACAATGAGCACTAATGTTGCAGTCTTGTATGTGGTGTCTTTTTTTTTTCTCTCGCTCTGCTAGGTTCATTTTTTTTTTTTTATCATCATCATCGGCCTGACTGCACCCACTGCAGGGCAAAGGCCTCTCCCATGTCTCTCCAATTAACCCTGTGCTTCGCCAGCTGGCTGAACCTTATGCCTGCAAACTTCTTAATCTCATCCGCCCACCTAACCTTCTGCCGCCCCCTGCTACGCTTGCCTTCTCTTGGAATTCACTCCGCTACCCTTAAGGACCATGCAGTTATCTTTCCTTCGCATTAAATGCCCTGCCCAAGCCCATTTCATCCTCTTTATTTCGACTAGGATGCCATTAACACGCATTTGTTCCCTCACTTGCTCTGCGTCGCGCCTGTCCCCGGCCGTCGCTGGCAGAGTAGCACGAACAGTGGGAGTGCTAAGCCGCGGTTGCACCTACATTTTTTTTAGAAGTAAGCAAAAACACACACACGCGCACACACGCACGCACGCGCCCGTGCGCGAGAGAGAGAGAGAGAGAAGCCAACAGCCACAGAAACCATTATTACTATTATTTGTGGTGTTTATTGATGGAAATTATTGTTAAATAGGTGTTTTTATTGCTTTTAAGATAATTGATTAGAAAAGCAGCAGAAAAAACAACCACATGCTGCCGGTGGGAACTGAACCCGCGACCTCCGAATTACACGTACGGTGCGTCCGCGCACCGTACGCGTAAATCAACCATGTGCCCTGAATTCCACTCCCTCATGTAATACCCCTTTAATGGGGCCTTTGAGGTTGTAATAAATAAATAAATAAATAAGTTGCATGCAAGTACACAATGGTGAGGCATACCGATTTCTTGCACATATTGCAGATCTGCCACAACAAGAAGGGTGAGATCAACCCGATGAAAATCAAAGCATTTGTGGAAGGATACGTCCGCAAGATCAAGCACAGCCGCAAGAAGCTCAGCAGCGAGCAGAGGCACAAGGCGTCTTGAGCAACGGATGGTGGCTGCCGCCACCAGGGACTCCGCTTGTCGTCACCGTGAAGGGACGCTCCTCTTCACCGCCAGGAAATGGCCGACGCGGCATCACCGGCTGCCCCAGTGAGTCATCATCGTGCTGCGGGCCTCCTCCAAGCCATCATCATCACGTTGCCAGCTGTGTACAAAGAAAGGACTGATGACCCCGCCTCTCCTCGTCGGACCCCCTCAGTCCCCCACCACGCCCCTTCCACCACTGCCCGGCAGCCCTGGCCAGCTGTGATGCCGGTCCACGACCAAGAGAGCACATTGTCACACCCCAGATCTTTCGGCAAGGCTTCTTCTTTAATATGTTGTAAAGAGAGAACAGAGGAGAGAGCGTGCGTGTGCGGCAGTGGAATCGCGTGTGTGCCGTGAAAAGGACATGCGTGGTCGCACAGGATGTGAAACTGCTTGCTACCGCACATCGTCTCTTATCTTGTGTCCAGACCACCATTGTGTAAATATCGCGCGGGCTGAATGCAAAGATTAAAAGAGACTAACACGTTCAGAACTGTCTAGCTTGTGTCTGTGCGTTCTTTCTAAAGGAAGGGGCTCTTGTTCCCTTAATGTTGCCTGTTTTGCAAGTCAGCAGATTGCCTTCTGTGTTAGCTCAAAGACAGCATTTCTTGTTCTGTTAGCATCAATTGGGGCTCATTGTACTGTTGAGGTACAGCTTGTGTGCATGCACTGATTAGAGGGGGCTTTGAATGATCTGCTGCAAGCAATTTGGAGGCTTTACATTGTGATGTGTAGGCTAAGGCAGCTAATGGCAGGTAGTGGGTGCACATCGGGGTGGCAGGAACAGAAATTTGCTAAAATGTTCAAAACTCGTACACCTATATGCAAGTGAAATTACATTGAGACGAAGCATCAGCCCTGGTGCACCTATCCAGATACATGCTGGAATGGTGCAGTGGTTTTCTCAGCAGCCATCACACAGATTCAAATTGATTTTCTTGTATTATAGAAGTCTAAAAACTACAAAACACTAGTGAGGGTTTTGAAGTTCTAATTTGTGCTTTTGATTCCTTGCGGAATATTGGTACAGGTTGCAAAGTTTGTTTTCCAGCTGAAAATTTCAAAACTTGTATGTCTGAAAAGGAAATGGATACAGTGGACTATCACGAAAATTGAAGTCTCCTAGTTTAAACCTACTAGCCACTTTTATGGCCTTGCTAATTCAAGCCTTTGGTTTATTCTGACACTTTTGTCCCGTCAACAACCAATGCTTTGCAAAGGCTTGATTGGATAAGAAGTGCTTGGGATTGGGCTAGTTGGAGCATGATCATTTGCAAGACGTGCGCTGCTATGATTGACAAGGACAGAGTTAAAGAGAACATGAACGGTTAAGCACAATCTACCGAGCCTTTATTCAGTCCCAGTGGAAGAAAGAAAAGAAGAGCGTGTGACAAAAACTTGGTAAAAGCATAAGAGGAGAAGAGAAGATGACACAGAAGTGCACGACGCTGATAGCAAATGTGACAGGAGAAAAAAAATGAAGTCTTCAAAAAAGGACAAGAAAACATGGTCACCAAACAAGTCTTTTCGAAGCTCGGCTGGGAGTTCTGCAGCGTAGCTTTGTCAAGTCTGCATTCCGAATGATATCTGGCTTGGAAGGCGGCTACGTACTAAGTTCTTCATCGGTCGCCCTCACGTGGAGGGAGATTGCTATGCTGCGCAACGACAAAAAGTTTACATGATTGCCAGCTGCAAGTGTGTATCAGTAAGGCAGAGTTGACATGGCTTCGGTGCAGAACTCCCAGCCGAGCTTTGAAAACACTTGTTTGGTGGTCATGTTTCTTTTTTTTGGAGACTTAATTTTTTCTGTCATATTTGCTATCAGCGTCGTGCACTTCTGTGTTGTCTTCTCTTCCCCTCTTAAGCTTTCATCAAATTTTTGTCACATGGTCTTGTTTTCTTTCTTCCACCGGAATGGAATGAAGACTCAGTAGATTGTGCTTAACCGTTTATGTTGTCTTTAACTCTGTCTTTGTCAATCTTAGTAGTGCACATCTTGCATATGAGCTTGACAGGAACTGTGCTTAATTGGAACAAGTTATCAGAATTCTCTGAACTATGCCTGTGAGAGTGTGCAATGTGGGAAAAATTTGTGTCGTAAGTACACTTATTACACGCATAACTCTGATTACACAACTACACAACGCAGAAAGAAGAGGTTTGAAAGTCTTCTCTTTCGATCACTTGCAAGCAGTGTCATTTGAAAAGAACCGTTCTTTTTTAAAAGAATGCCCAAACATGAAGCAAAAGTGAAGATCTTAACAGTACACCTCTACTTTTAGAAGCAGAGTCCCCATTATCCAGGACTACGACAATTCATCATTGCCCTTGGCAACTGACTTGATCATGCTGCTCTTGGGGGCAGTGTTAGTTGTCACTCATATAAGTACAGCTCTCCAATTTTATAGCAGCATCACAGCAGCGTCGACCAGGTGGTCGTTTAGCATCCCAAGAAAGGACTGCAGCGGTGAAACTGATGAGATTACAAGCTTGCACAAAGGGCCATTGCCAGTTTGCAGTCTAGTCTGGGCAGATGAGCAAGTGGGGAGTTCGTCACCACAGACTTTCTCGATCTTACCTAGAGGGAAAGCTGGCGCCACCGTCTATGCGAGTTTCTTTAAAGAGCATTTCATCCAGCGCGGGAATGCTTTTAAGACGAGGTTTCTTACTTGTCTTGGCTAGTGCTGGACCGAAAACATGTATTCCACCTCTGAATCGCCAGCTGCGCCGTTGTGCTGTCCTCGGCATGCAGATGAAATTACTTTATTAGTGGGTTTTTCACTTACAATATATAGATTTAACACAAATGTTTGGCTGGTATGGAAACTTTAGCATTCACTTGAGGTGTGTCTCAAGAAGAGTCGTATTGTTATGGCTGAGTCCACATTCCGTGTCCAGCAATAGCCAAGTAAAAAAATGGCAGTGCCTTAGCTCGGCTATGCCAGGATATATGTAGCGAAAGCAATTGTGAAACTCCCCGGTTGGCCTTGTTCACATATTCCACAACGTATGAAGCACAGGCATAAACGTCCAGTATGACCTGTAGGTCCATGTTTGATTTCAGCACCGAGGATATCCAAGGACTGAAGGGGTCGCGTCACTCTTACGCCTATTCTCTAGGCTAATGGCACGTTGTTCTTTGGTTTCTTGAGCCCGCCGCTGAAGTCTCTTGGTCGCATTCCATCGTTCATCACGGGCCGTCTTCGGTGAAGCAGGACTCTGGTCTCTCCTTTGGCTGCTGTCGCTGCTGCTAGCGGTCGAGACACCGGACGTTAAACGTGCCTGTCTCGCGGCAGCATATTCACGGCGGCATTTAGCCAGTCGTTCGGTGCGCTGTTCCTCTGTTTCCTGGGCCATTCATTTCCTCTTCATCTCGTTCCACTGTCGATTCCAGGCCTCCTCCAGCTTATCAGAATTGTCGCCGTCCATACTGTCGCCTCAACTGTGGTTGCGGCGCACGCCAGCTCTCCTTTTCAATCCTGTGTCATCTTATCACGCATGCGACGCAGCTGTCGAAGCAAGCGGAGGCGAGCGCAACGACGAGGAACACGTGTCTCGTCCTACCAAACGGCGGCGAGCGGCGCGAAGCACAGTAACTTTCCGCGGCGAGGCGCGCGTTGTGACGTCACGTGCCTCGATCAAGTACCGCCACGGCGAAATCGCGAGTTTGCGGCCAATAAAGCTCTCGCTTTAAAATGAAACCTAATCTTTCCAGCATACCGGCGCCTCTCCATGGTAAATGCAGTGCAATGCCGTTTGCTTTCCGTCTATGCAATATTGAGAAATTCTGTGCACATAGCACCAGCAGAACAGCTGAGCAGACGACGCTCGAACTGGCAAGCGCTCTGTGTTCTTGCTCGTAATCTCATCTGTTTTGTCATTGCGGTCCTTCATGGGATGTTGAACGACCATGTGGTCGACTCTGCTGTGATATTACTAAAAATTTGGAGAACTGTACAGGCATTGACTGACTTCGTACAGCTAGCTGCTCTAAGACAGCATTAATCTAACAGAAATGCTAATGTAACAAAATAAGAGCTTATTTTGCACCTTGTTTGTGCTGCATGCTGCGTGTGGCTAACGTTGCCAAGATATCCACAGCAACTTACTCTATCAAACGCACTAAGTTGCTCTGCTCAGGAAGTGGCTTAGAGCTCCTCGTTGATATCAGTTTTGACCACTTTCAACTCTTAATGGTTGTAGTAAATGAAAATTTGATATTTGTTTTTATTAAAGATCTGCTAAGAAGTAAAAATCAAATTTCAGTGCATTCAAATTGTGACACCTATGGCAATTTTGATGAAAAGGTGAAGCTTGAATTGAAGTTTTTTTCAGCAGTCTAGATTCCGACTTCATTTTCCAAATGCTATTAAGTTTTACTTGCGTTGGTGCATTTCTGCAAATCATTTCTGCATTCCTCATGCATAGGAAACCAGAGCTAGAACCAAGCAAAGCTAGCCGTAACTTTAAAATCTGTTTTCATTTTGTTTACTGCATTGGAATGGAGTTTGATCTGTGTCAGTTTTAGTGATCTTTCTGTAGCTGTCGGAAAGAAAACTTTTTGGTGATTTGCAGGACAGTTGAAATTGGTACACATTTTTGAGGAAAACCAGTCGAAAAATGACGTTGGACGAATGCATACAAGGACTGGACTAACCAGTATTTGTTTTGCGCATTCCTCTTCTCGTGCGTCATCTTTTTTCGACTAGTTTTTCTCAAAAATTTGTTGGCGCTCCTGTTTTACAGGGCAACTAGGGGTGGGGAGGAGTGTGTTGAGTTTTTTGCATTTCATCGAACTTTTATTGTATGTTGTTCTCAATGTCCTGGTGTTTTGTGCCAAATTTTGCGGCCACACATCATTTTGTTCAACCCAAATGGATTTTAAAGTTCAGTGTTCCGTGATCTCATCTGGAGCAATTTATACAGAAAACCCTGCATTTGTGACATGAACTGACCACCCATTAATATTCGCTGCATGCTGGACGAACGAAAAAATCTTGAGCTTGCTTTGAGTCATTTCTAACTTTTGATGAATGGGGTTGTTACTCAGTTTCCACTTTTGCCAGTCAATATGTACATGGGAGTTCTACCGATAACGTTCTTGACATGATTTGTCAGTCATTTGTGACGTGCATTGATCACAACTCGGTTTTCATTTTCCATTTGTTGCTTTTTCATGATTATTGTGCTCATTATTTTCAAAATTTATCGTGCCAGGAGAGGGAGGTTGAATAAACATTATGCGATCATGAATTCAAAATGTGCAAGGCCCCCCCCCCCCCCCCCCCCCCCCCTGAATTGCCATTTAAACGCAGCAATGCAAATATGGGCTCAGCACAAACAGCATTGCACAGATTGGCACAGAACTTTACGGTTCATACGATTCAAGGCATCTCATTAACCGATGCTGTAAAATTAGCGAGGTGAGATAGTAAAAAAATGGAGTTCATCATTACATCCTGCCTGACAGCATAGCAACTGTCTTCTGTACCGAAGAATCATTTCAAGACATAGTTGGTTAACTCCGTCGATTGTTGTGAAATGTTCAGGCAGAATGACTGCAAGTTTCACCGAGTGTGAAATTACTTTTGCTGCAGGTTGCATACAATGAGTAGACTGCACAAGTGCACAGTTGAGAAGCTAGCTGATATCGTGTATACATGCCAGCAAAGATTGTTCCTTTTCGTGACCTTGCTATGCAGGCCGTAGTCAACTTCTAGTTGCACACTTTGTGATACGGTCGAGTTCAGATATATCAAACTTGAAACTGATAGTTCGATATATCAGAAATTGGAAGCACGAAGTTACCTGTGACCTAGAAGCAGGAATACATTGCATCCTTGCTAGTGACGCTCTTCTTGCGGTGATATGCTGCCCGCCAATGCACTGTAGCATTGCACCGTTTGCTAGACGTTGCCAGGCCTAACCTGTTTCGCATCGAAGCCACAGCGGACGGTGCTTTGGAACTAGCCACTGCCTATCATAAGATGTCTAATGCTGTTAAAATACAATATAAACAGAATAATTTCATACAGTGGCTTTCCTCAATGTCTTCGACTGCAGAGCACGCAAAGCACACCAGGCGAGGGCTGCCAATAGTTAGGTTGGCTTGACCGCATGATAGCGATGTGGCGAGAGACCGAAGGCTACCCTCAAGCACACCCCACGTTCACACCTCACCACACGGTAGCTGCCAGCTGATGCCAAGGCGACACAGCTGAACTGTCTCGGCGTTTGAAAAGTGATTGAAGAACGCTGTTAGGAGAAGCGCCACTCAGGGATGTGGCGCATCGTTTGATGTATCAAATGACGGGCGAAATTGCAGTTCAATGTGCGTGATTTTTTCCATAGTTTCGCACAGGATTTTCAAGGGGGTAATCTGGGTGTTCGATATAGCCAATAATTCAAAATGTATGGGTTCAATATGTTTGGGCTCGACTGTACACTTGCATCTGATAGTGAGCAGTGAGGCATCTGTGGAGTGATCAGAAGCCTTCACTGTGAACATTGTATGGTATATAAACCCCACAATGCCACACATAGTGGTAGAGTGGGTAAGACTACTACTCAAATGCATAGCTTCTTGGCGTGCGAATCACAGGCTCTTTTGAAGAGAGTTCTGTGGGCCGAAAAGCATTCTGAAGGATTGAAACATTAAGTAGAGGCAAGCTTATGCGAGGCCGATCTGACCCTTGGTTAGAGATAAGCAGAGGCTTGTTCAACAGCCTGCCAGGAACGTTAAGTAATAGCTGGAAGAAAAGTCTCTAGTGTTTTGCGACATAGTAGTCGCATCAAACTAGAGTAAAATAGCAGGTTAACAAACCACTGGAGACAGTTGCAAATCAGATTTGGCATTTCATGTGTAGCTTACATTCCTTCCGGGAAAATGAGCTTTTGGGCGAGTTGGTTGCATACTCAAGATAACAGCAGTACAAGAACCACGTTCATATTAGGAAGACACGAGCTGTGCATAGCTTTTGTAGCTGCAGTTGAACCTCAATAATTTCAACTCGAAAGGATTTAGACAACTTTTTAAACATCCGGAGTTCAAACAGGAGCCTGATCAGTCTTCCCTCGATGCAGGAAGATGTGTACAGGACCAAAGCATCAGTTTCAAACAAACTAGCCATTTGAACTAGCACTTTCAAATTAACAGACTCCAACTGAATCAAATTTGCCATGTGCAGTAGCAAGCAAGCCTCAGAGTGTGCATTACTTTCACGTCAATTACACTAAGTATTTACTCGTAGGCTTGTTCCAAGCCACAATTTTCGGGCCTTTACATTTTATCTACAATTAATATGCAAATTTTGTGCACTGATGTCTTATTCTACTGCAATCAGCCTGCTTTCACATTGTGGGTGCATTCAGAGTGGCCTTTCGGCTTGAGAGAAGCATCAAACACAAAACCACAACTTGATAATTTATTTGTTCGATGAAGTAATGGGCAACAAGCAAACATATGGGCTTTGGCCCAGTTGTGTGCAGCAGCAATTGGAACACAGCCAGGATACAGCGTTTTCAACCTTCCATGCTTCAGACCTTGCAGGGAACCCGTAAGGGCGACTGCTGTCGCTGTACTAATGAAAACGCACAAAAGAACAAAAGCACAGCAGTGAAAGGTAATGGTCTTGTCGCCACAGCACCTAAATGGCCAGTTCAAGGCACACCACAATCTTTTTCCTGAGACGGGCTGTAGCAACAATGCAAGCATGTTTATGAGCACAAGTGACAATGGAGGCACCATATGTAGCACATAGGTACGATTAGTGGGTTTGCAAATGATTCAGCTTACAGCTAGCTTGCGCTAGAATAGCCACAAAAAATGCAACAGTGATGCGTAAGAAAAAAGTAAGACAAGCAATGTTGTATGCCAGCCACTTTTCACTCGTGTCCTGATGGAGAACGTGAGCGTCCGGCGTCGTCGCACACACCATTCCTGTCTGGGGCTGAGTCTGACTCGTCGGCTGAATTGCTCCGCGGGCGCTTTTTGTTGGGAGGCGGCGATCGCTTCTTCGACGCTGACCGCGAACGAGCCTCTGACGACTTCGAACGGCTTCTACGGTTCGTCGGAACGGCTGGCTGGCGTGGAGACAGCGACCGACTGCCGCTCAGGCGCCTCGACGATGACCGTGACTGGCGACGCACCGAGCCGCGTCGAGAGCCAGACGACGAGCGCGACCTGCGACGACCTGAGGAACGGCGCGGTCTCGAGTAAGACCGCGAGCGCGACCTGCTGCTGCCGCCACGGCGTTCGGGACGCGGCGACCTCGATCGTGAGCTCGACCGGCTCGAGCGACGTAGCAGACGCTTGGTCTCCACCAGGCGGATCTTGCGGCCCTCCAGGCTAACGTTGTCCAGACTTCTAAGGGCGTTCTTCATGTCCGCGTAGCTGGCGAACTCGACGACCCCTTCGTGACGCCGCAGCTTGTGCGCGTCCGTGTAAGTCACGTCGCCGGCCTGGCGCATGAAGTCCTTCAGGTCCTGCCAGCTTACGCTAGTGCTCAGGTTCTCGACTAGTAGCTGGTAGTTGGTGCGCGTCGGCGGCCCGAAGCGGCGAGGGCCGCGGTCGTGGTCCGGAGGTCCACGCCGCATGCCCCGCGCCAGCTCGACCGTGACTCGTTCACCCAGAAGCCGCTTACCGTTGAGATCGCGCACGGCGTCCTCAGCGTCGCGGTGGTTGTCGAAGTCTACAAATCCGAAGCCATTCTTGAGCACGATGTCCTCGATGCGGCCGTAGCCTCGGAAAAATCGCTCCAAGTCGCGCTCGCGGACTTCGTAGTTGAGCCGGCCTACGAACACCCGAGTCGCCATGGTGTCGCCGCTGCCACCGCCACAAGGCCACGTTTCAGCGGAGATCGCACGCTGAGAATGTTCCGAGGTCTTTATCAGTTGCCGGAACGTGCACCCCGATCACACGCGGCGAGGCGTTCGATCACGGTTCCGCTGGCTGCCGAGATCTACCCAGATGAATCTCACGTGACGCGCGAGGTTGCGCGAAATGGCGTTCGGAGGCGGCACGGTTTAGGATCGAACGCGCTGCAAAAGTGAACGACGCTCGCTACCGGCGTCAAACCGCATGTTCAAGCTCGGCAGCTAGCGTCGGCAAAGACCGGGCGATTCCAGAAGCCGTACGACGAAAACCGGCTTTTGCGCCTCCCAGAACGGCAAAAAATACGAGCGCGCTTCCGTACCCACCCCCCTTCCTGTGCTTGCTCTCCACCACAACACGCGCTCCTCGCAACCAAAATAAAACGTCACTTCCGCTACAGCTGGCCACGTTATTTTATTCGAAAATAACGGCAACTTCGCGCTGCTAATACAGACGTAGCTGACAACTTGAACCACTGTTCATTCCGTCAAAGCACGTCTAAACTTTCTGCTGTGCGTCGCGTAATCAATTGTGCGATAATTTCATTTTATCGAAACTGAGGCTCGCTGGTGTTAGCAAATAGAGCAAACAGACCATAGCAACGTGCCATGGCAACAACGTGTCTTCTTCCGCTGGCCGTCCCGTCCGGTGATGGAGGATGGACGGAGGCATGCGTCCTGTGCGGTGTGGTCATGGAGGAAAGAAGACGCCGGTGCATGGTGATGGTGAACCCACATGCGTACTTTTGCGGAGTTTGTCCTAACGGCGTCAGTTGTGATACCATAGGTGATCTGGCGTGGTGTGCGCGTCTGTACGGTGCTACCGTGATGGAAAGTTCCGAAACGCAAGTTGCTGGATATCCCGGAAATAATTCTTTAGAAAGTGTTCATTGCCCTGAGTGTGGCGGTACCGTATTAGAAGAAAATGCGTAAGGCATGTTCGTAGACGCTTGCACAGTGGAGGCCATCTTTTGCCATTCATTAACTCCATTCTTGTCTTTCCTCCTCAATAAATCATCGTAAGTCCCTTCATTTTTTATGTGGTCGGCTGCGTCGCATACTGTCGCGTAGTACATTGTCCTCACAGTCCTGTTTGCGCGCGTTTACTGCCTGGTTGGGGGTTATGATGAAGAAAATTGTGAGGATATTCGACCATGCACATACCTGTGATCGGGCGACAAGATGCATGGCTTTTGGGCACTTCTTTCAGAGAAAGGAATAAATCAAAAGGATCCGCCCTGGCGACATTTTTATCGAGCGATTTTAAGTTCAAAGAGAACTGAAAGCCCTGCACTGATATTACTTACTTCCTATCCTGCTGTTATACAATTCTTTGCTACTGTGAGATAGCTATGATGTTATTTACGGGGTGCCGATGTGATAGCACGCTTTAAAAAGTTGCTACCATGTTGCAGGGGTGAAACTGGGGCAACATTGTTTGTGGTCACACAAACTAATGTATCCACTACTTTGGGCTAATTTATATTTAAAATTTATTGAATTATAATGAAATTGTAGTTTCATGAAAAGTCGTATTCAGAAAGTTGTGCAGCCTGACAGAAAAAAAAACAATGGCATGACTTCCTAAGTAGAAGCTTTTTTACGATATTTAAAAGGTACTTTTCAACGTTTGAGCGAAGTGCATTGAATGTTTTTTGTTCAATTTTCTGTTTCTGTAAACACATGGGTTAGCCAAACCTTTAGGGTGTCCGTGCACCTTGGTTGCCGTAGCTTTCACGAAACCATGAGAAAGACACTGCGTAGAAGCATCTTGAATAAAGCAGCACAAAATCGTGCAGCCTGTTGGCCCATGCTGGATTGAGCTTTTTGAAGTTAGCGTGGAGGCAGTGGCGTGGAGTTAGGTTTGTCTGCACGGAGTCAGTAGTGTGCAAAGGGAGTCTCATAAGACTTTTGACATAAGGCTCGTTCAGCTTCTCAGGAAAAGGCCACATTACTCTTTTAATAGTTACACCCTCTTTGGTAAAGCGGGTTAGGATATGAAATTGCAGTCAGTACTTCTTTTTATGTTGAACAGTTTTGTTACTGGATGCTTCATTCCACACAATTTAAATGTTGTCGTAGTTAGACCATTACATAAAAGTGGCTCATTAAAGGCTATCGAAAATTACAGGCCTATTTCAATTCTACCTGCAATTGCACAGATTCTTGAAAAGCACCTATTCCGAGTTATGTACAGTATTGTTTTCACGAATAATATCGTATCAGAGGCACAGTTTGGTTTCATTTAAGGTAAAGGAACTGTTTTGTTATTAGAAAGTTTTACTGTTATTATTTACTCATGTTTTGATAATAACAAATTCGCATGTGGTCTGTTTTTGGATGCTAGCAAAGCTTTCGACTGTGTTCAGTATGACCTGCTGCTAGAGAAACTTGATGTCATGGAGTTTAGGGCCCTTTTAATGATTTGCTGAAAGACTATTTTTCTAATCGGGCACAAGTTGTTGAAATATGCGGCCATCGAAGTTCTGAATCATTTTTGTCGGCAGGTGTTCTACAGGGCTTTGTTTTATCGCCTTTGCTTTTCAATTTATTTGTAAATGATTTATCAAATGGTGTGGGAAAATGTTACATTTTTCAATATGCCGATCACACACTACTGTTGTCTGCAAATGCTTCGCTGCCTCTGGCCATGTATGCCCTGAGAACGGATGTGGTGCATGTTATGGACTCGTTCTTAGATAATTCTATTTCAATTAATCAACAAAAATACTAAACTCATTTGTTTCCATAATCCTCATAAAAACTTTCCTTTGTTGAACCATTGCTTTTACATTCTTCGCATTGTCTTAATTGTTGTTGCATTGCTATTAATTTTTCAAATAGTGTCAAGTACCTTGGTATACTTTTTGACAGATATATGTCTTGGAATAGTCATCTTACCGTAGTATGTAACAAGCTTCATGGTTTATCATGTGTACTATACAATGTTCGATATTTATTACCTTTCCAGACTCGCAAGCTTATTACACATGCTCTTATTTATGGTATCCTCAGATATGGAGTCACTGTGTATTATCACTGCTCAAAGACTTGGCGAATGAAATTAAATGCTATACTGAGGAACATCCTTCGATCTGCGGCATACAACACGGATGCTTCTCCTGACTGCAATTTATTTTCGTTTTTACAGCTGCCTTCTTTCGATGCCCTTTTCCATCATGTAGTTATTCGTGCTCACTTTTGGGAGAGTGAATTTTTGGTTCCTTTCATTCCTGTTCGTCCTTTCCGCCATCACCCCCATTTTACGGTACCTCGCTGCTACACTCATTATGGCCACTTCAATCGTAATTATTATATACCCAAAATTTTTAATTCTCTCCCCGATTCGATCTTTTCAGTTTCTTCGCAGTCACAATTAAAACACTTCTTAAAAACCCGTATGTCGGTAACCTAAACTATCTGTGTTCTTATTTGCTTTTGGCATTAAGGTTTATCTTTGTTTGCTTGTTTTGTCACGCCTGTTTTTAAATATATTTGTCATTCACCAACTGCCGGGTACTGCCCTACAAGCCTTCGTGGCTTGGGCAGACCAGTCTTAAAGATTGTAAATATGTTTTCTGAAAATAAAGGTGTTTATTATTATTATTATTATTATTATTATTATTATTATTATTATTATTATTATTATTATTATTATTATTATTATTATTATTATTATTATTACTATTATATATGGATCTGTAGGATGGTGAGCTTTGTATGTGGCTCACACTGGCCCACTGCCACTGCACTCCTTTCGGCTGTTTTGCAGTGTACTTTGCTAGTATATCAACATCATGCTCAACAGCAAGAGGAACTGTTTGTAAAAAGGTTCACATTTCACAATTTCTCACCAGTTTAATTGTGTTAGTGAAGTACTTGGTGACCTCATACAATGGCTGTCATTTATGGAATTTGATGCCTTTTGATTGGCTCATCAGCTATGGATATTTAAATAGTTCATGGTTAGCTCCTCTTTGCACCAAGTCTATTAAAATTATCAGCGATTATCTAGAACGTGTTAAAATTTTTCTTGCTCAACGATCTACTGTATATTAGTCCTTACATGTGTGTTTCATGGTCTTGCTTTTTGATAGCTCGCATCTAGTGCCCCTTGCCACACTCAGATCTGGGCTCTTTCCATTTGCAGTCAGGCGCAAGTGGTTCAGATGGTTTTATTTGAAACGCCATTTCATTTGCAACCATTGTGGCTGCCATCACCATTGCTTGCGACTATAGCAAGGATGACAAGACAAAAAACCTTATACAGAAAAGCCTTGCTTCTGAAAACATCTTACATGTTCACATTGTGAGCAGACAAGTGAACTGTTCAATATTTTCACTCACATTTGGTTAGTGTGGCATGCCGGAGCTGTTATAGATGATTTAATTCTTGATTTTTTGTGGTCACAGGCCAGACAGGTAGTTAAGTGTGGCTCAACACCTGTAGGACTACTATACCAATTGTGCATAAATCTTTACCCAACATTTATCTTTTCTGCATGGACTTAAGTTTTTTTTTTTTTTGCAGTGATAGGTGTAAAGGAAATTTTTTTGTGGTAAAGGCTGTCGCTGTAGTACTTTTTGTGTGAAAACTTCTTCATTCACTTGCTGACCTGTGAGAATGTTGTCTAGGCGTGGTGGGTGCTCTCAGTAATGTGTGTGGTGTGGTCATATCATTCAGGTCTTTGGCCTTCCTCACCGTATTGCTACCATAACCTGTCCTAATTGAACTTTGTATGTGTAACAAAATACCTTCTGTTATGAACACATCAGGAAATTATTTTAATAAATTGCAAACCAATGGGATTTGAGGACAAATTCAAGTGGGACTATTATCAACTGATTATCGTGTTTCAATGACAGAGAGGCTACTTCTATTGGTAACGGAGCTTTTCCGAGCTAGAAAAGACCAAAAAATGAAATACTAGAGGTATTGCAACCACATACTTTTCTCACAAATTAAGTGTGGTGATGTTAGTACATTTTCTCATCATGAATCTGTGAGGCTAGACTACAGAGCCATTCGCTTCCGGTCGGTGATCATGGAGTCCTTTTCATTATTGACACTGTGGGTTTGAATTGAGCGACGGGAGAAGAATGTTCCATTTTCAACTCCAATTTCTCAACAAAAACGTCGTCTTTTACTACCGGACAAACATCAATAGAGCCATAAGGCAAACAAGCGATTTTTACAAGGAACAAAACTTGGATGGAGTTGACTTCCGTGCTCTTTTGTGGGAATAAAAATGAGGGGATGTTATGTGGCCATGGTCTATGAGTGAATATAGCGGAAGCTCTCATAAGGGAGCTCGAGTTTACAGCTGTCCTGCCACTAGTTTGTCCCAAAGGAGGGCAAAGAGTGAAGGAGATTTTTTGTTTGTGTGTTGTGTACAAGGACACCCTCATAGCACTGTGGTATCATGAATTGTGAAGATATGAGACACAACGCTCCCTTATGTCGCAAAGCCATTTGTGGACTTGGGGGATGGAGGCACAGATGTGGCAGCATTGCACAGACTGCAGTGAGAAAAACGGAAAAGGTAAAAGAAATTGGACGCTTGACTATTGTAAGAGTGGTAGGAAGGGGCTTATGTGCTGTCCAGTGCTGTCCAGTGTACAACGCAGTTAAGTCTGTGAATTGTTCGCTTCGGTCAAGAATTCAGGAGCTGCTCACACTTTCCTTCAGGACATTGTCTATCCGCGTGGACATCAGTCATGTAGAAAGGAGTCTTCGCGCCTGTGTATAGCGATGTAGATCAGCAAGGTCTCAGGTATGTGGCTGGTTTGTGGGCCTTATATTTAAAATTTAAGTGTTGCTATGGTGCAGCTATTGCCGGCAAAATCCGCAAGGCTAATCCCACTTGTACCTTGTAACAATCTCAACTCTGCGCTGAAGTAAACCACAAATATGGCCAGTGTTCGGATATTGCTAGGTGCGTGTGGGCTCACTTTTCCGGGTTTTTTTTCGTCGTCAAGCACTGTTCTCCGACGGTGTGGCTCTTGTGACTGACGAATGAATATCTCGTGCTTCTGTAGGTGACACCTGTTTTCGGAAAGGAATGTTCGACAGCAAGAAAAAGAAGCACTTTGCCATTAGGCCTTGTACTCTGAAGTAAGGCAATGCAGCATTTCTTGTGAGTGAGTGGTTATCAAAGGGAAGAAAATGTACGGAAATGTGCCTTGTTGTGGTCAAGTAATACTGGTTCTTGGAAAAAAAGGAAGTTTAAAAAAGTCTGCCTGCATCGTAGTGCCGTCTTACGTCCGTACACCTGGCCTCTAACAGCGTAACTCGTCAGGAATTCACAAAAGAAATTTAGAGGTGAGCACACTTGTCTGGAGTGGTGCTTTTCGGAGGAAAAATGTGAATTTTCAGAACAGGTACTGAATTTAAGAGATATTTGCGCTCGAGCACAGCCTGACCCAGAAAACCAGAAATATTTAGAGGATATCCACAAATGATCCCAATATGAAACATCATTTTGAGAGACCCATGAAACATCTGTGCGAGCATTTACAAGAGATCATCTGTTAGTGGACATCCATTTGACTTGCATTTTGTGATATGGTCAGAATGTTACTTTGTGCACATCGCTGAGACTCTAACAGTGGACTTTCTGTGAACGATCACAAATAGACACGATTAAATTAGGCAGGCTCACACACTGCACCATCACAAGGAACTCGACTGCATGTGTCCCGGAAAGCTTTTCAAATGGCTTATGCTGTTTTATATGCACTAAGAAGCTCCATGAATGGAGCTCAGAAAGGCGCCTTCTTTAGAAGCACGTTTGTTTCCACCTAACGCATCTGCATAATCTTCGCGTAAAGGTAGCACAGCAGACTAATATAGTATTTTTAATAAACGGTATTAGCAACATGATGTGCTTACTTGGACTTCTCGTTTCTACCTTCGTAAGTTCATAATTGACTGAAATAACTTCGCTTGACTGGCAAGTGCCACTGGCTCTAACAGGGAGGCCATGTGTGGGGAATATATAAGCCCGTTGAATGCCACCAGCAAGTGTGCGTGTGTGCAGCTCGTCAATAAACTATGATTTCATAGTGATTGTGGGTATAGTGTCTCGGTAGCGTTGATACTAATTAAAACAATAAACTGTTCAAACAATCACACCTGTCTGAGCGAAGAGTTTCAATAAACTATGATTTCATAGTGATTGTGGGTATAGTGTCTCGGTAGCGTTGATACTAATTAAAACAATAAACTGTTCAAACAATCACACCTGTCTGAGCGAAAAGTTTCCCTTGCGATTAGTTTATTGCATTTCAAAAATTTTCTTTTCGGTTTGCCTTTGCAGAATATTCAAAGAGGATCACAAATATTTTTCACGCATGTGTATTTTGCCCAACTGCCATCACAATTTCTGTCCGAAAAACTTTTGGGGATATTCTGTAGATGTCCATTCCGAGGCCATAGGAACATCTTCTAGACATAGAATGGGCAAAGTGTGGTCATTAAGAAACATCCTCTGTACATTAAAAATTTTGGGCGGTACATTCTGTCAATGTCTTCTTGATCTCATGGTTGTCTGGGGATAGACATGCAACCCCGTGCAGAAACAAGTACTTCACCTTTATGCTGCGTACAATTTCACTCGTTCGCTCTGTGTCGCACCGCTCAAGAGCTCTAGACAAACGTGCTAACCTCTGTACGTAGGCAGATCATACCATGACTGTTTGCTGTTATGTATATAATTCATCGTATATTGTGTGTCGCGTTTGTTGGTGCGGAAGCAGCACTCTCATGCAATAAATGAACTTTCATTGCACCTCTTACCGGTTATTTTTATTCTTATTGAAGACGGCAACCCGTTGAGGTTTTCTGGGCAAAAGCATGCGAAAACCACGAGAAAGTCTGGACATGCATGCTGCCGTAAGATGTTCCGACAAACATACGCGGATCCGTGTTCGTATACTCTCCGTCGGCTGAAGTACACCAGGTCCGCGATCTTTCATCGGTTGGCCTGACGGGCGTTCGTTGGCAACAAACGTTGCAAACGGTGCCACAGTTCACTAACCACTGCATCCGCCATGGTTCAATTATACTGTCTCATTTATACAATTTTCGGATAGATTCGGTTTCGTCCTTTTTCAGCCTTTTGGTAGCTGCGTCTATGCAGCCCGAAATTCATCTCACCGCGGCATGATGCTGCAAAATGTTTCATGGGCATTGCATTTTTCGTCAAACAATTTGGACTAAAACGTGCAATGACCGAACGCGTCATACAAGTTAAAAAATGCTTCAGTTGAAAGCATAACGCGTCGATTTCATTCCGATAAAAAATACGAATACAACGGCAGTAATCATTTATACGCCATTCATACGAATATGACGACTATAAAAAGTTCCATATTTGTTTAAAAGTAAATCCTATGGCGGACGTACTGCGGACGTCTGTTGAACATAAAGGCTGAGACACCCTCTTTGGTACTTTCAGCGTACCAATACAGCGGATGTCCGAAGATGGCTTTGCACGTTCAGATCCGTTAACGAGGACGGCCTTTACGTATTTTCACGGACTTCCAAGAAGCCATACGAACGTGCAGCTTCCACTACAGCTGCAGCCGAACGGCTAAGCGAATAGACCCTCGCCGGAACCCTAGCTCCTTCATAGATGGCCGGGTTACTTTAATCATTGAATGGATACTGGACATCCGGGAATTCTTGGCAACGAGGTCGCACACTTAGCCCCCCGGGAGCTCCTTTTTGCTAGCATCTCCGATCACATGGCGTTCAGTGCAGGCCTCGTTCACGGGAGGAACTTTGCACCTTTCCGATCGATGACATCGGAGACAATGCTGACATTGACGAAGCGCAGATCACAGCACGTGCCGAACGACGGGCCTTTCTTCACAGTAGGTATCCGGAAGAGGCGTGTCCTAATCTACCAGGTTACAGCCCCTAGGCCTCGGTCATCTTGCGCCGGCTCCGGACAGGAACGGTCATATAACGGCAGCTCTGCTCACCCGCTTCAGCGCCAATAAAGGAACTATAGCGACTTACAGAACCATTACATGGCAACCTGCAAACACTGTTCTCGGGACATTCCTGCCGACAGCATACACCTGAAATGGGAATGCAAGGGCCTTCAGATGTGCCGCAGAGAAGCTCTACGCAAGGTTCTCGGGAGACTACAGCTGCAGCTACGAAGAGTGGACTATGCTTACCAAAAGGACTTACCTCCATCTCACCGAAAGCAGGTCCTCGATTCCTCGTAATTCATCCGACGGGCGAAGCTCAAGAGCCGGTTTTAACGCCCTCCGCTTCCCTCAGTTTCTGCTTTTCTTTTCTCCTATTTTCCCCACTCCTGTTCTCACTACACCCGCTTCAAGCGATGTTAGGTAAGTCAAGGATGAAGTAGCATTTTTTTTTCTGCCAATAAACATATTCACCACCGGTTTCATAAAGCGAAAACGATCGCTGTCACTGAATTTGATTCTATGTGCACTCCCCCGCCGTGGGTATGTGCTATTAAGCCCGAGGCCGTCATCATCATCATCATCATCCAATCGTCCGCGCTTCGTTCTCAAGCAAAAATCGCAAACGACCATCGCGTTTCCAGGCCTTTAGCGGCGTATCGGTTGCAAGCTGCCGATGACTAAGAGGCGCATACCACTTGCACAGTACAATCACTTGCTCGCGGGCGACCACGCTAGAGAAGCATGGAGAAAAACTCCATGTAGCGAAGGCTAGAGTATAGTCAGACCGCTGGAAACCGCCCTCACTTCCGCCCCGCCCGAGTGCTGTGCAACGCAGTGTCCCCAGGTAGTAGAAATTAATCCGGAGCCCTCCCGGTTTTTTCCTTACATCTGTCTCCTCTTAAAACGTGGCTTTGTCAACGGGAACGCAGTTTCTGACAGCGAGCACTGCTACAGCTCCCAGAGTTTCCTTCGCACCCCATTCCTTACGAAAGGGCATTGACTAAATGCAGCGAAGAGAGACATAGCAAAGTTTTTCGTATTTTTATTCAGCTGTCCGGGAGCCACGGCGAAGACCAGAGTGGGAAGGCAGATTTTAGCGGCAGCAACCACTGCAGTCATGACTCGAGAGCCCCCTTGAGCTTTCCCGACGGCGCTGGGAATAGCGCCACAGGTCAGTCTTTGCTTTGGGCAGGTAACAGCCAAACTAGTCGGCTCAACTGCTGCGGCTCTTTCGTGTTGCAGCGCCCTTGGAATGCGGCCATGAACAGAAGCGGACGAGCGGAGCCTATTGTGAAGCCACGACTAGGCTCGTCTTCGGGGCCTCCCCCTTCAACGCCCCTGGCAGGTTCCATATGAGACTTCCAAGCTGTAGAGGGGCCGTCGGACAATGCGCTGCAGGGAATCTACGCCATAAATTACTGTACGACGAACACTGATCCTACTTTAACTTTCTGCTGAGGAGAGTCCTTGCGGTTCCGCAGTGAACACTGATGAGAACCTCAGCAAGCGGTTGGTACTGCGGCATGCTGGTGGAAGTTGACGGAAGTGTAGCCACCGTGGAAGTGCAAGAGGATCCCTTTTCCGCTCCTCGACGGCGACCAGAGTAGCCGGCGCCACGAGGCAGTCTTTGCTATGGGCAGGTAACAGCCAAACTGGTCGGCTCAACTGCTGCGGCTCTTTCGTGTTGCAGCGCCCTTGGAATGCGGCCATGAACAGAAGCGGACGAGCGGAGCCTATTGTGAAGCCACGACTAAGCTCGTCTTCGGGGCCTCCCCCTTCAACGCCCCTGGCAGGTTTCACGGTAGACCTTGCAGCGTCCGGGACCGTCAGGCACGTTGCGCACGGCCGGTTTCAGACTCCGAGGCCACTCGTACCAGCGTGCCGCAGGAGGACCGGGGAGGAATCCTGTGGGCTCTGCAGTCGGAGCGGGACAGGCGTGGTCTCTGCTATGGCGAAGTAACAGTCGAACTGGTCGGCTCAACGGCTGCGGCTCTTTTGTGTTGCAGCGCCCTTGGAAACGAGATGCCACGTCACCAGAAGCGGACGAGCGGAGCCCTTGTGAAGCCACGACTTAGCTCGTCTTCGGGGCCACCCCCTCAACGCTCCGGCCAGGTTCCGTGAGGACCGTCCATCCTCCCGCGGGCGTCGTCCCCGGCGAACGCTGCTCCTAGAGTCTTCCTCGGAGGACAGGATGTGGTGGGCCATTCGGGTGCTAAACTGGACACTTTATGGAGATGAGGATGCGCGAACGAGAAGTCTCGTGCCGCAGGAGGACCGGGGAGGAATCCTGTGGGCTCTGCAGTCGGAGCGGGACAGGCGTGGTCTCTGCTATGGCGAAGTAACAGTCGAACTGGTCGGCTCAACGGCTGCGGCTCTTTTGTGTTGCAGCGCCCTTGGAAACGAGATGCCACGTCACCAGAAGCGGACGAGCGGAGCCCTTGTGAAGCCACGACTTAGCTCGTCTTCGGGGCCACCCCCTCAACGCTCCGGCCAGGTTCCGTGAGGACCGTCCATCCTCCCGCGGGCGTCGTCCCCGGCGAACGCTGCTCCTAGAGTCTTCCTCGGAGGACAGGATGTGGTGGGCCATTCGGGTGCTAAACTGGACACTTTATGGAGATGAGGATGCGCGAACGAGAAGTCTCGTGCCGCAGGAGGACCGGGGAGGAATCCTGTGGGCTCTGCAGTCGGAGCGGGACAGGCGTTGTCTCTGCTATAGCGAAGTAACAGCCGAACTGGTCGGCTCAACGGCTGCGGCTCTTTTGTGTTGCAGCGCCCTTGGAAACGAGATGCCACGTCATCAGAAGCGGACGAGCGGAGCCCTTGTGAAGCCACGACTTAGCTCGTCTTCGGGGCCACCCCCTCAACGCTCCGGCCAGGTTCCGCGAGGACCGTCCATCCTCCCGCGGGCGTCGTCCGCGGCGAACGCTGCACCCAGTCTTTTTCGGAGGATAGTGAGATGAGGATCAGCAGTGGCGAATGACAGACGAGTGCGACGGTACCGGTAGAAGAGAGTACCAGTGGCCGGTAAAGCCACCGGTCGAGGCCGTGGCTCCCGGACAGCTGACGCTGGTGCTCGATTCGCGCCCGCTTTTATAGCCACCCACTTCATCGTCTTCGTGTTTCTTGAGCGCCCTCTTCTGTTTATTCGATAACCAAAAATGGCACTCGAGGTGAAGGTCCCTGCATTTAGATACTCACTGAAGAAGCTTCTGCTATGCATTTTGAATCTGTAATTGTAAAATGGTGTGCGGCTGCTATTTTTTTCAAACCATGTCTTGGCATTCTTCGCAGTATTTTTTGAATTTTCATGCATAGCCCTCCCGCTTCTTTTTCATTGGAACTGTTCAACAAAACTCGCGAGGCGCGTGCCGGAAGATGGTAACGACCGATGATGATTGTCTTGACGACGACGAAGTAAGATTTCTGCCTGGTTAATGTTTTTATTCAGCAAAATGAGTAACTTTTATGGTGCCAACGTGACCAACTGACGGTTGTTAACGTGAGCGTGTTGATCGCATCGATCTACACAACGCTGACAGCGCTTTTGTATCGCCAATCGACGGTAAGAAATGGGTCTCGGCAACATGATAACGAAGAAAAGAGGAGAAAGAAGTTTAGGGCTTTTTCGTTACGTACAATAAATTCTGTATTTTTTTCTACAACAGGGAACCAAAACTGATAAACTACTTTAAATGAAGAAAGGAGCATGTGCACCGTCTTATACTCTTGCATCGACCATTGAGTGCGAATTTCAGAGATATAAACCAGAATACTTTCGACTACGACCAGCTTTACTAAAGCATCCCTTTCGGAGGCTCAACAACACAAATGGTGTGCGCGTAAAATAAACGCGGGTGCACCTTGACATCTTTATATCGACATACACAGCATGGCTGAGCTGCACACCTTCGAAGCGCTTGAATTTGATTGCCCTTGTGAGACGTCAACGTATACCAACAAGATGTTTCTTGTCGAGTGCTTTCGGTTTTTTGCCACAGTGTTTTACAAATGAAATTTGGAGTCGTCGGCATGAGTTGGTGTGCACCGGTAATATATTTAGTTTAGTTTATAGGGCTTAACGTCCCAAAGCGACTCAGGCTATGAGGGACGCCGTAGTGAAGGGCTCCGGAAATTTCGACCACCTGGGGTTCTTTAACGTGCACTGACATCGCACTGTACACGGGCCTGTAGAATTTCGTCTCCATCGAAATTCGACCGCCGCGGCCAGGATCGAACCCGCGTCTTTCGGGTCAGCAGCTGCGCGCCGTAACCACTCAGCCACCGCGGCGGCTTGGTCATATGTTTGCGCTCTACGAAAATGATAGCATTAGAAGATTCAGTAGCGGCGTCCACTCTCAATAAGTGGCCCACTCTGGACTGAATTTGACAGCACGATGCACGTATTAATGCGTCGCGTGCTTAACCCAGGTGCTGTTGCTGCTGTTCACTTGATGCCTAGCTCTGCAGTCACGGCTAAGGGGCTTATGAGCCAGCACCAAACGAAGGGGGTTTGTTTGGTTCAATAAACAACGGTAGGAGTCAGGTCCTGTTATTTTTGTGCCTAATGACAGACGTTAGGAGTAGTACGCTTCGAATTGTTGCTATATATTTAAAGACGAACCATTGCTGTTCATTCCACGGAGCTCGAATGGCGGCGTTACACATGGTAAAAGCACTCAGAGAAAGGTCATCTCGCACCTGGTGGCCCTGCACCTTTAACTGAGGCTCTCAAATAGCGACGACTATGTTCCTGCGCAGAGAAGTGTATCGAGTCCGCAGCCCACATGCCTTTAGAATGTGCGTGGAGCGGTTGGGTCAAGACGCTATGTGCATTCAATCGATCACAGCGGTCGCGATGACTGGCATTGCACGATTTTGTCAACACAGTGAGGCGCTCTATCGAACGCTTCAGCGTGCTTCTTACCTACCACGACCGAGCCTGTAGTGCTGTCGTTTGCAGTAAAACGCGATTCATTCCCACGAATCCTCTTGTTACACAGCGGTGTTCAGGGATGGTGATGTCTACCGGCGTTTTTATTCATTCTTGTTCGGGGTCGTGATGCTCTATGTCCTGGTAAATGCCTCGATCGGTATGCTTCTTTTTGCCGTTTTCTGCGTGGAATGAAAACGATATAGGTTAATTTTACCCTCTAATGGCTCGTTGCCCTCCTGGCGCTAGCTCTGACGAGCAGCCGCGAGTGCATCTCCGCAAGCCCAATTTCCGCCTGCTCTACGAGGGACGTCCTAGCTTTGCTATGCAAGCCTCAGTTTTTGTATCTTAGGTGTCTTTTTAGTGAATTTATTACATTTCTATTCTTTCCTCCTAGTGCCGTACCTTCTTCTTTCTCTTCCTCCGGGACGATTCGCCACGTCAGCATGGAAACTGGTCTGACTTTACTTTTTGCTGTTTTAGATTAAGCGCTACATCCAGTGATGTACCTGTACGTTTTTTTTTCATATCGTTGCCTTTAGTACCTCATATAGTAGTTTATGCGTGCCGGATTTTGTATCCTCTATTACGAGCATCCACAACCGGTGGTAAAGTTATTGAAGAAAGCCTGGTCATAATACATTTTGACTTAATTATTCCCTTTTTGTCCCTCTCTCTCTCTCTTTTTATCCAAACTCTTGTTCCTTTCCTGTTCATGCCCTTCTTGAGGTAGAATCCGCCGGTTTTGCACTCGCGCGTGCTTTTCTTTTGCCTTTATTGAGTGCAGGTGAATAGCAACCTCTGCCTCCCGATTCTTGGCCGATTCCCCAGTGTGGGTATGCACGTGCCATCATTTGAAAGACTAGCAACAAACATATAGGTTATAGTTTTTTACAGAAAAGAGGCTATTATTAGGCAGTGAATAATATTTTCAGCACGTTTATTGAGGAAGGCTAAACTGCGTGGAAGAGGAAGACCAGGGTGAAGTGTGCCGGAAACAAGACAGCAAGGAGCTGCAGAGTAGTAAACATATTTAGTACAGTTTATTTATCTGTCTATACTGATGAGAAAAGCTGTTATCCGTAATAATGCGCAATTATTTTCAGGAACTCGTTTTTTTGGGGGGTTATTATTATGTTTGAAAGCGTGCTGATTACTTATCACTTAGTCTCACCGACTCCTGACGCGTATCGTTTCCACAGTGAGTGACCGGCAGTCGAAATGTGTCAGTGCTTTAAAACATTTCTGTATCCCTCACTTACATGTATTCAGCCCAATTCTGTAACCGCATGTTTTTACAGCGGCAGAGAAACGTCAGCACAGCCAGGCGGAGCCAGGTATTAAATTTTTATTGAGAACGATAAATGGATGGAGTTGACCTCTGTGTCCCTTGCTGTAAGGGAACATTTCTCGGTTCTGCGGAGTGGCGCATGGAGGAAAGGGGAGGGACCAGCTGCACACATGCCAACTCTGATTGGCCAGTAGGCAGGAACGTCTCGCAATGCGTCTCTGCAACGTCCTACGCTGAGTGGTCCTTACGTCACGACGACGTGACGTCACGAGTGATATCTTAGCGACGTCTCGTGCATAAGTACGAGAGAAAAAAAATAATGTCTGCGTAATATTATACTCACCACCGAAAAAAAGCTGTCTTTGAATCTCGTTTTGCGCAGTAGCAACCGTGTGGTGTCCTGTTTGCACATTATAATTTTTCACCAAATTAATGCACCCCTCTGTTACCGCTTACCTCACTCCCCCCCCCCCCCCCCCCCCCCCGCAGTGCAGAATAGCATGCGAGCAGTATCGCGTTAAAGCTCCCTTTCAGCGGAAAGCCAGGCGTCGTCCGGGCGGCGGCAGCATGTCGAGAAACCCATGTCACGTGTGACGTCACGCGTGTATGTGTATGGCGACCTTCATCCGCGCGTTGCTCGCAACCGGAGCCGCGAAGGCAGCGAGGCCCGTCGGGGCGCCGTCGGCAATGTGAGACGGTCGGTTTCACACTCCTCATTCGAGAAGAGGATGCTCAGTTAGAAGGCCCCATGTGGGAAATCGGAGACAATAAACCGCTGAAAGCTGCCAATAACGCTGTCGCCTCATCCCCTTAAAGGCGGAGCTTAAATTCCCCCCTAGTTTCTGTACCCCGGCTGATATCTTTTTTTTTTTTTCATTAAAGAACCTTCAATTCCTTTCTCTCGGAGCAGTGGAGATCCACCGCCTGTCCGAGGAGTAGCATGAGCAGTGTATGGAAAAAAAGCGTGGTCTGGGTGATCAGCCTTTAGTGAAACAGAACTGACACGAAGGCCTGTGATATGTTTGCGGCCGCAAGGGTCGCAGTCAGCTTTCGTAAAAGGAAATTCGAGCCGCATTCTGTTTACGTAGGCGAAGTGCCCAGCGTGGGGGGAGTCCGTAACGCGGTCGAGACCAAAGCGATAGATTCACGGAGTGGAAGCGGATACGACTTAAAGTTGGTGTGCTGCTTTCGTGCAGTGGGAGCTAGTCTACGTGCGAGACTTCGACCTCGAAGCTGTTTCGCAGCGTCCATCCTGGAGAGGAGACTAAACGCACAGTGGACCGACTTCAGTGCGATGCTGTAGCGGTCCTCGATGCTGTAGCGGTCCTGTCGGTGCGGTCGTTACCGATGCTGTCGGAATGGCCTGGCAGCTGTGAAGAATCACACTCGCACCGAGGCACCACGTAGAGCGACTTTATTCACGGGTGACCTTACATATACAGTATTGTGCGTTTTTATCGTGTAGACTAAAAAATTTCCCCGCCTCAAATGCTGACTCATTTGCGGTGAAACTGCACGCAGAGCTTGCGTATTATGGTAACTTCTGTATTACAGTAAGTTTGACAACGTTACTTACTTAGTTGAGCCGTGCATGATGCGAAAACGTAATCGTCAACGTAGAGATCTGCGAACCAAAACCCGCAAACGACGTTTTTTCGCTGAAGGGCGGCAGAGGCGCCATCTGTTTTTGCAGTGGAAAACGTCACGACAAGGCCGCCGAGGCGAGCGTTGCAAGAGCGGTCCCTTTGAATATGCCGTTCCGGCTATTTCGTCTGCCTCAACTGAAGCGCTTGCAACATTTCCGGCTAATTGAGCGGGAAAAAAATCAGTACAATTGATTTAGCGAGGCTTTACCGCTCAAAGAATATTGAGTGCAATGCTCGCCTCGGCGGCTTTGTCGTGACGTCTTCCACTGCAAAAACAGATGGCGCCACTGCCGCCCTTCAGCGAAAAAAAAAACGTCGTTTGCGGGTTTTTGGTGTACCCGCCGCGGTGGCTCAGTGGTTAGGGCGCTCGACTACTGATCCGGAGTTCCCGAGTTCGAACCCGACCGCGGCGCCTGCGTTTTTATGGAGTAAAAACGCTAAGGCGCCCGTGTGCTGTGCGATGTCAGTGCGCGTTAAAGATCCCCAGGTGGTCGAAATTATTCCGGAGCCCTCCACTACGGCATATCTTTCTTTCTTCTTTCACTCTCTCCTTTATCCCTTCCCTTACGGCGCGGTGCAGGTGTCCAACGATATATGAGACAGATACTGCGCCATTTCCTTTGCCCCCAAAACCAATTATTCTTCTTCTTATTATTATTATTTTGGTGTGTGTGATGGATGCGGTGCAGGGGAGACACTGGAGCACCTGCTTCTTCGCTGTACCGCGTTCGCTGATGCTCGTCGCGATATGCTCGCGGCCTACAGAGAGCTGGGCTTACTCCAGGACTCGCTGAAGGCACTGCTGTGGCCGCAGGGCAGTGCGCGCACCCGTGAGCGAACAATAGTGAGCCTCTGTGCATTCCTCGAACAGACGGGCTTGACGTCCCGTCTGTTCTGCGCCAGGTAGTGATGCGCTGTGATGGAACGCTTCCCGTGCACTACCTCGGACGCTTAACGGCTGGGCGCCCCACCCCAGCTGTTGTGTGCAAAGTGGTGTGGGCATGTGTTTTTATTTTTATTTTTATCATTTTCTGTACATGCGCACTACCTGGACAACTTTATTTTGACTCTTTGTAAATAGTGTATATATGACCTCTCCCTATGTCCTTTCTTGCTGTCCCCTCACCTCTTTCATTTCCCTTCTTCATACTGCCTTCTATCCTTTATTTCCGCTGCCCCAGCTCAGGTGCCGCCGATACAGTGATGGCAGATGCCGGGGTGAGCAAAAATCTTTTAACTTCCTTTTTATAATATTTTTGATTAAACACTTACTACTACTACTACTTACAAAAGTTGCCATAATACGCAAGCTCTGTGTGCAGTTTCACATCAAATGAGCCAGCGGTTGAGGCGGGGAAATTTTTGAAAGTCTTCACGATAAAAACGCACAGTACTGTATAGGGCAGGATCGATGACGTCGCAGGCGCCGCTCAGGATGATGGTAATGAGGCGGCGCTTGCATCACCCCGCCCACCCACCCCTCACAAAACAGATGAGTGTGAAGCAGCCAACCACCGCTGGAATTACACCGAAGCAGAGTTCCACACTATTTGTCTTCGTCCCTTCTCTACCCCCCCCCCCCCCACCCCTTCCCCTCCACAGGTTCAACCCCTGGACCGGTTTCGGGATCCGTTTGGAGCGGCGCAAAGCCGTATTTGGAGCATTGGTGGCAGGTGGCACATTTGAGGACGAGGCGGTTGTATGAAGTCGTGCTCAGGCTTTGTTGTGGCTCTTCGTCTGCAGGGTGCTGGACCTGAAGAGCAACGCCTTCTTGGCACTGTTGGAGAGCGTTCGCCGACGCATCTGGTCATGATGGCGTTGCATGCGTCCTTTCGGAGTGTCTACGGTGGTGATATGACACCCCGTTATACTGCTGGCGGCACCTGGGGACCACCGTGCTCCTTAGCCGAAGTTCCTCATCCAGACGAGGTGCCCGTCTTGCAATTCTGGCGTCGATATGAGCATACTCTGGTCGAAGCTCACTGGCTAGGGTGATGGATGCTTGTCGAGGTTCACGCCTACGCACGAGCAAATCTGATAACCAAGCATCAATTCTGCTGGGGATTTGTCTCCTGGCAGGGGAGTGCACCGATACCCCATCAACACCTGGGCCAATCTCTTCTCCAGACTGACCTCAGACGACAGCCTATGCAGTCCACTTTTAATTGTCCTAACTGCCCGCTCGGATAATGCATTGGATTGCGGATGATATGGTGCGCAATGTAGATGTGAAACGGCGTCGGCAGCCATGAATCTTGCAAACTGCTGGATTGTAAATTCTGGGACATCGCCTGATACCACTGTTGTGGCAACAGGAAACGAGCAAACACTTCTCGGAGCTTTTGGATCGTAACTTCCGAGGTTGCCGATTGAACCAGAAGGGCTTCCGTCCATTTTGTATGAAGTCCACCAAGTTGAGTATCATGTACTCGTGTCACTTTTTTACCCGTCTTAGGCCAGTTGACAGGTTGCTTCCTCGGGGGCATCCTTGAGCTTGAATACAATGCATGCACGATCGAACCAAGTCTTCGATCTCCCCATCCATTCCTGAAATAATGAAGGTTGGGTGATCATTTCAACAAAGGAGAGAAGGCGATTCCTGACTAATGACGTGCGGAGATTGAATGAATAGGATACTGCTTTCGTATTACATGTAAATGTGCCAACTTTGTGAATGTGGACTAAGCGTGATGACACTTATGAAGTAGAATCAGCAATTCATCTTGTAGAATATCGTAGTAAAATATGTTATGAAACAGGGATAGCCGTGCGAACTTAGGTCAGGATGCAAGTGGTAAGCGGTTTAGGCTATATTTTAGTGTAGATATGCTGGAAGTGCGATGATAAAGATGAAAAGAGCTGCATTGTTCTTAATCATTTCTATCTGGTTAATCAAATAATTATTACTAGGGTCCCAAATTGATGCGTACTCAAATTGTGAACGAGCGATTGTTTTGTAGCAAATAAGCTTAGTGTCAGCAGGGGCTGAATGAAAGTTGCGTTTTTAAGTATCCAATCATGCGGTTCGCTTTGCGGACGATGAATTCGACATGAGTTTTCCAGCTGAGGTTGCAAGTTATGTGAATTCCGAGGTGCTTGTAGTTCGTGACGGATTCAAGAGCGGTATTGGTGATGTGATATGTAGGTAAATTGTTATTCGTTGGGAATATGGGCATGAATTTGCACTTATTTATGTCAAGCGTCATTTGTCATGTCTGGTACCAGGAGGAGATAATGTTAATTTCACTTTAAATTGCGTGTGCATCGGCGTCGGTTGTTATTTGCGGAAAAAAGAACACAAACATCTGAAAATAATTGAATCAATGGGGTAACGCAGTCAGGCAGGTCATTAATGGCATTACAGTAAATGCCCGAGGACGGTACCTTGCGGAACGACGGTGTGGAAATGAGTTAATGCTATTGCCTGCTACAAATTGATGACGTCCTTTTAGAAAGCACTTAAGCCACCTCCTTAGTACGTTATAGTATCAAGACTAGTCATGCGAGGTTTTGGAAAAAAAAAAAAGCCGATGACGCCCCCTAACGTACGTTTTGGCGAAGTCTCACAAGATGCAGTCTATAATGGAACGCCGATCATGAATTGCTTGTAACCTATGAGTGAATAAACGAAGTTGTGTCTCACCTGAGTATGCCTCGTGGAAACCATGTTGTGCGGAATAGAAAAACGAGTTCGATTCTAAGAAATTTACTATGTGTGAAAATAGGATGTGTTCGATAATCTTCGAAGGCATGCTGGTGATCGAAATAGGGCGATAGTCATCAGGGCAGTGCCTACTTCCAGATTTTTGTCCTGGAATCACATTCCTATCTTGCAGTCCCCGGCGTCCTAACATTATCTCAGGATTGCTGGAGTATTTTAGGCAAAATAATGGAGGAACTTATTTTAGTGCATTAAAAAAATTGTGTCAATTGAGTCAATGTTGCCGGCTGAAAATGATTTCAAGTTATCAATAATTGTGGAGATTCTTTCCGGATTTATCACAACAGGGTACATTGGTAAATAATTATAGAAGCAACATTCTGGTAAGTCGGTGGACAAGGCTGCCGTAAAGTGACTGGAGAACATTGTTTATGGTCTAGGGGGATTTAACGCACCAAAGCGACTCAGGCAATGTGGGACGCCGTCGTGAAGGGCTCCGGAAATATCGAACATCTGGGTTCTTTAACGTGCACTGACATCGCACTGTACACGGGCCTCTAGAATTTCGCATCCATCGAAATTCAACCACCGCGGCCGGAATCGAACCCGCGTCTTTCGGGTTAGCAGCTGAGCGCCATAACCACTGAGCCACCGCTGCGGCCCTGGAGACCACATTAACACTGTAGTCCATCCATTGTCAGGAATCACTTAATCATTAGAGTTTGATAGAAATTTCGAGGCGTGGTCAGCCGGATTAATAACTTTCAAAAATTTTCCAGGATTTCCTAATAACAGACGCGGCAATCAATGTCTTGGCTAGAAAGTTTTTTTTTTTTGCATTATTAACAGCTGAAATGTCGGCTTCATTTGCGGAGCGATTTAATGACCCGCGAAACTGACTGTAGTACGTTAGCTAGATGGTATAAGCGTTTCTTTAAGAGGGAAAGCTGCAATCCTCCCGTTCTTGAAGGACAGGTCGGTATGAAAACTCACCTTGGCTGGCAGCGGAACGCAAAATAAAAATGATAAAATAAAAATAATATCAATAATAAATGCAGTAATAAAATGGGATAAAATAAAGAACATAAAACAAAAATAAAAACAAAACCTCAGAATAAAAATAAAAATAATAAAACAAAACAAATATCAAAATAAATTACAAAAAGTTACATAGATAAAATATGAATAAAAGTATGAAATGAATTAATTAAAAGGAAGATAAGTAAAATAAGAAATAGAATAAAAAGAGTAAAACAAAACAAAGAAATCAAAATAAAGATTAATTACATTACTAATTAACACAGGAGGCAACGGAACTCGAAATCCTTTCGCATTTCCCCACGTAAGGAGACTTAGGCGCGCCTTTAATTTTTTTCGGTTAGATATAAGCCTCATGTATGTGTTATACCAAGGTGCTTTTGGACTATATGAGGCTTATTGAACTGATATAGAACGGTTAGTAAGATCGCCAATATTATGCTTGAACATTGACCAGTAAGTTTCCACCGGACGAAAATCGTAATCTGTAAAAGCGCTGTAAGAAAGTGGCTTAGCTCGCTATTGCTTTTGCTAAAATCTGGACGATGAAAATTGAGCAAAGTTTTAGTGATCTTAAATGTTTTCTGTTTGGTTATTTATAGAGAAAAATTCAATAGGAGATGATTGCTTAGTCCTGGCAAGTATATCATTTGTGACGTAGTTCAGGGCTAGGACAGAGAACTAGATCTAGTACGTTTGCGGCAGCGTCTGTTATTGGTGCAGGCTTTGTGACAATTTGTGTGAAGTTAAGGCAAGAACATAAATATCTGAATTCTTTTTAAGCAGAGGAATCGGAGATTATAGGACTAGCAGCCAAGGACCAATCAATGCCAGGGAAATTAAAGCCACCGAGTAAGAACATATGGGCTGACGGGTAAGGCATCGTTACGACGTTAATGGCGTCATGAAGCTCAGAGATAAATGTAGGGGATAGGAGCGCGATGACATGCACCTAATATAACTTGGAGGTGGATTCGTTGCAGAGGTACCGAAATAATTTCGAGGTCGGATGTGAGATCAAGGGCGAATGATTCCAAGAGTTTGCTAACAGCTACAAGGACGCTACCGCATTGCCTCGCATTTCTATCGCATCGATAAAATAGGAACTGGTTGGGTGAATCAAGAATTTAGTCGTCGAGAATGTCGCTATGCAGCCAAGTTTCGGTTAGCTTTGCAATACCAGCGGAGCTTGAATCTACAAGAGATAACAGCTCAGTGCGCTTCTTGACTACGCTTGTAACGTTGGGGAACAAGACAAAAGCCGTGTTTACATGAATGCGACACAATGCGTCTTGAGCCGTTTTTTCTATAGATAAAGCAAGTTTTGAGAAGGGAAGGCATGTCTCGTCGTCTACTCTCTTGCTCAACGTTTCTGCACTTCCCGAAAAAAAAATGGACTGGAGTCGACTTCTGTCGCATTCATGTAAATGCGACTAGAGAAGTATTTCTGGGAGGACTGAAATTCATTGCCTCTCTGTAACCGTTAGTCAGATTTATTTATTTATTACCTCAAACACCCCGGGTATCGGGCATTACGTGATATGATGACTCATTCACATCCACCGAAGGGGCAGGCAGCGACGCATGATTAGTGAGCGAGCTGTCAACGACTGGGGGCTGAGAGCGAGAGTGGGTTAACTCAAAAATCTTGTCAGTGGCGGAATTGTACATCAAACATCTGTTATCTATGATTAACTTATTGTATTTAAGGTGGAGAGATGATGGATTACGTTGACATTTAGCAAATTCAATTAGTCTCTTTGTAGCGTGGCTGGCGAGAAATCCCCAGTTACGCGAAAGTCGCTTTGTTTAAGTTTTGATTTACTTGGCAGTGCTTTTTCTTTTGCTTACAGATTCTGAGTTTTACAATAGCAGGGTGGTTTTTAAAGGGTTTCTGTTGTCCGATTCTGCGCGCATGTTCAACATCAGCCGAAGATATCTGGCTTTCGAGACATGTGTATAACAGGTTTATCACTTTCTCTTCTCTCTGTGGACATGTTTCTTGGTCGTCAGGGACGCCGTCAAACAGCAAGCTATCTCGCCGACTCCTCTCCTCGAGTTCAGTCAGGCGTGTTTGTATGAACTCGTTTTGTTTCTGAAGATTGTCAATCGTGTGTTTCACTTCTTCTTTCAAGCTTTCAATTTTTTTGCTGACGTTGGCGGACTTCGTCGACTCTTTTTCTTTCAACTACCGATTGCTGGTCGCTGTTGAATTTGAGGCTGGGCCCGCAATTCTCGGAAAATAGAAGATTCTGCCGGAGCCGAGGAGTTTTCGGGTTTGTTGCTTTTATCAGTGCGCTTTGTGGGGCCGGGGTTCTCTTCGACATCCCTTAACACGACATCACAGAATACCCTGTGGGCAGGGAAGCAGTAATAGATAACGACTGTCGTTCTTTTTTTGCATATAAAGAAAACCAGTTACGTACCTGTAGCAGCAAAATCGCAGGTTTGTGAAGCATGTTTGATGTCTTGCCCCTCCGCGTGCCCACTGAAGAGCGAAGGGCGTTGCCGTAGCTTTATATGAGGTTCTGCACGGTGGACAGGCCCTGCAGCACACAACGTAATAATGTGGCATAAGTGGCTCGCAGATGCAGTTGATCCAAGACTGGAGCTTTCCGAGATAACAACTGAGTTCTAGGCTGCATTTAGTCCATTCTTACCGCACAGGCTTGCAGGGAAACGCATGCCGGCGAGGTCGTGTCTACTCTCATGTTGAATGGCACTCCCAAGCAACATCTTCCTCAGTGGAGGAGTTAATCATTAAACCTCTACCGGTGTTTGATGTACCGCGATATTATTGCCGATATCTCCTTCGGATTCACTGTGCTTGACTTCCCGCTCTAGTGCGCGCGTCTCGCCCACAGACGCACGCCCGGTTTCACGCAAGCTCTCCGACCGGCAGTTTTTCACGAGATGGCCTCGCCTACCCAGCGATACCATTGTTCTTCTTTATGGAAGCATTCCTCAGCTTTATGCCCGCGACTTCCCTGACGGGTGCAGCCTGTTACTTTCTTTCCTCGGCGTCTGTCAGAGACGCGCGGATTTCGTCCCAACTTAAACAAGGCTGCGTCGTCTCCCGTCATTTGCATGGCCGCGACTTCGTTTCCCATGGAGTTTTTCTATGTCGTTTCCTGCTGCTTCTGCGGCGAGTGCAGTACTTTCTGCCTCCGAAGGGATTAAGAGTGGCCTTGGTTAGCAGCGTTCGTTGTACGTCGCGGTCTCGTATGCCGCAGACGGAGCATTCGTTGCAGTCTTGAGCCAAAGTTAGTCCTCTGCCAGCTTCTGCAGTGCCACAAGGTATTCCTTTACGGAATCGTCTTCTTTTTGATTCTTCGTGAACAATTGTTTACCGGCTTTCATTTCATTTTGTTTCGGAGAATAAGGGGCGCTGCGGATTTCTACTGTTTTGTTATGAAAAAGGTCGTTTACCTTTTTCGGCGAGCAGCTGGCGAAGACGCCGATAGTCTTGGGGCCGAGTGCGGTGATCAAGAAAGCGCGTTTCTTTCCGTCTTGTTCAGTATAGTTGCCCTTGGAAGAACGCTTCGATGCGTGTGAGGTACAACTCCCATTTTGCACGCGTCCCGTCGAAGGGTAGTTATGTTCGCGTTGTACCGTCCGATGACCGCTGTAGGCCCCGCGGTGCTGCAGCATGTTGTGGCATCGGACGACGTAGGGCGGACTATATGCGTCATAACGTTGGTCACCGGACGCGATATTCGGAGGTCGTGGGTTCGGATCCCACCGGCGGCATGGTTGTTTTTTCTGCTGCTTTATAAGTAATTTTCTTTAAGCGATTTATTAATCTAAGTACTATAATATCCCACTGATAAGCACAACACATTAAAAAAATAACGTTCCCCTATGCACCTTGGTTTCGGTGAGTGCTGGCTCCATTCATAAGTATATATATATATATATATATATATATATATATATATATATATATATATATATATATATATGGCAGAATCCATACGGTAGAATCGATGACGTCAAAGGCGCCTTTCATGATGATGGTAATGAGGTGGCGCTTGCATCAGTAGCCGCTGATAGGTGGCCACGTGGCCTCCATCCCTATGAACTAATGATGTCGTTCCAGGACATAAACATTAACGGTTCGTGGTATTCGTGCCCAACTTGTGATTGCAGACATCGTATAGGGCGCATTTGAATTGTAGGATATAACTCACTGCGGAGGTTGCAGGAGGTTATATCTACCCTGAGCAGGGAACAGAGGATCGCAACACTGAACCGCAAGCTCCGCTACAGTCAACGATGTGTCGTGCAGGATCCTAAAACTTAATTTCCTTTATTCGCTGCTCCCCACCTTTCGTTGTCTCTCGAAGCACGTCGGAATTATTTAACTTATGGGCTCTTTGGCAGCATTGATTTTTGATTTTAACTTCAAGAGACAATCGGCATTGTTGTGGACACCACCCGATTCCCGGCCAATCCCTCATGGTGAGTGCAAGCTGTTCACATCGAGGGGAAAGCAATAAAATCATTTCCAGGAGGATTCTGTTGCGAAGGAGGAGAAAGAAGATGCGTTCACTGCAAGCGCTAAATGATTTGCATCGGGTTCAATTTGTGGGATTCTCCATGATTACATATTGAAACCGGTTGGTTGATTTGCTAATTCTTTTAAAATTCTTCGAGCTCTTCTTTTTTTCACCAAAATACTGTCTGTTATGTTACATTAAATATTCTTCTGTCGTTTTTATTGATACATTATCCAAATTCACGCTTGGTGCTAAAATTTTGTCGTAATCTCCTATGGAAATTTTCTTGCGTACTACTACACCTTGACCAATCCTCCGATGTGGGTATCTGCCATGCCTTAAGAGGACAAAGAAGAAGAAGAAGAAGAAGAGCGCGCTCGAGCTGAGGTAGCCTTGAAGAAGGAAGAAGAGCCTGCAATGGCGCCCAGCTCAGTAAAGGCTTGAGGTCGTCGGTCGGGAACCTCACAGGAGGCGTCTTTTTTTCCTCTCGCTACTGGCCGCGACATTCTAAGCAGGATGGACGAAAGCAGCGTGCCGAAGGAGCTCGCAGCGGTGTTCAGGTGAGTAAGGCTCAAGCATCTTGGCGATACGGTCGGGTCCTTTACGCCTTGATTAATACCAGGGTCTCTTAGCTAAGTATACTGGGCCCGGTCGTGGAAGCGTTTTAGACAAGCGTGGAATGAAATTATGATAATGCTCTTAGTGTCTTGCAAGAGCTGAACGTGAACGAAGAGCTTACGGAGGAACAAGGATTCAGGCTCTTGCTTTTGAGCAACTTTTAAGATCAGAAATGGGTCAAGCACTGCACCTGTACAACACATGCAGTGAAAAACTATTCAAGTTTGCGTCTGCCTAGAGACAGTGTTTAAGTCAAGCAATGTTAACTTTAAATGAAACTTACATGATTTGTCGTCATGTTACTTTGGTGCGCTGGACGTCGTCAAGGGATTATTGTGGGCGCAATTTTAATTATCTTCAAGCAGTTATTGCGAAATGGCCCTATACTACAACTGCCACGGTTTTGACTCCGAATGCGTATCGGTGTACGGTCGGCTTCAGCCCACACTCTAAAGACGAGTTACCCTAAAGGAAGTAAACGGTCCTCCAGCGCACTCCATAGTAGAGGCAAGGTACTCTTCCCAAGCCCTGGGATATATTTTCATCACTAAAAATACGGAATATTTATTGTTGGCAACGGATATTCCCTCTTCAAACCATTAGAAGCTCTTGTAGTCACCAAGAGTTTACCCGATGTTTCAATCTTCTCTTAGTGGTAGCTTTTAAGACCTTCAGTGCCGCGTTTAAAAATCTACTTCCTTTCCTAGTTCCATCAAGTTGCTATGCTTTCAAGTGCAAATATTATACCGTTGCCGAAAGTAAGCATTCTGTTATATTTGCTTTCCATAGTGGTCGAAATCTACACCGAGCCTGGGCAGATGACCTGCCCTTAAAAGTGACTGCACTAGAGGACAATTTACTTATTTTTGACCCCATTATACGGTACGTTAAGTTTGCAGTGTACGTGCCTATAGCGTCCGAGCGGCGGACTGCGCAGCAAAGCACCAAGCCACCGATGATGGGTATTGGAGCCCCATAGAGATATGAGCCAGGTGGGCACCCGCAGGCTTCAAGAAAACCGTTAGCTGCTGGCTGACTTCACTATTTGCCGTTTGCTGCAACTACTGGTGCTCTGCACAGAAGGTTTAAGCCAACAGCACGTCGTGAGAATCTGGCAAACAAAGAGGTTTCTTTTTCCGTCATCAAAAACATTCTGGAACTAGTAGGACTGCTTAGCTGAAGAGGTTCCGGATCTCGACAAGTTTAAAGGGGTGGAATGTGTGAAACTTGCAAGTGAAGCATGCGAGGTCTTTTTCTTCTGGCATTCGAAATGGGGACGCAATCGGTGATTAAAACCGCGTCGGCGGCCAGGCTTCCCCACAGAGCACAGCGACGGGCAGAGGCCGCATTGATGACATCACTTATGGTGGCGCTACGTTTCCAGCGAAGAAACTTGTTTCACGCAAGAAAACGAACGCCACCGAAGGTGAATCCCACTAAGCATTGTATGGTGGCATCTGACGACGCACGGCAGGATGTGGGTGAAGGGCAGCGGGCGCTCGAAATTTCGGCAACAATGACGTCATCACGAGTTTCTTCGCATTTCTACACCGCGTTGAGGAGAAGCCTGAACATCGGAGCGGTTTTAATCGGCGATTACGTCACCATTTTAAACGTTAAAGCAAAAGTACTTGGCATGCTTTACCTAGAAGCTTCACACATTCGAATTCCTGAATAACCTCGAATTCTTAGAAAAAAAAACCATTTCAGCCTCCCTTGAGCCGCAAAATTTTTCGCAGTAGTGTCTGGGACCGTGGAAGCAGGTTAAGCGGATTGGAGCCCGTTGTAGTAGCGGTATTTTTTGCTCGACATTATCTTTTAGGCATGGCTGTGTCCATGGTTCTAGGATAATCGAGGAAGACAAGGACCAGATGCTGTCGTGGCTGAAAGAGCTGGTGGCCATTCCCACCATCTCTGCCGAGAAAGAGCACCGCAAGGACATACTACGGCTGATACATCAGACGCAGGAGGTATGTGCTCTGATAAACGACACATCGAACTAACCCGTAAGTAAGCTCTTTAAACACCTCGACAAGATTTATTTGGGAAGTTGAGAAAATCTTACAAATACGCATGTCGTAGCGACTACCAAGTTAGCAAACTACAGTATGATACAACTTAAAAAAAAAACAGGAGTTTGTAACACTGGGCCACGCTCCTTGGCTTCCTGTGTTACTCCGCTGGTTAATTGCAACATTAAGCGAAATCGGCTTTTTAATGTTTGTCTCTATTAAACAAGCTGGGAAACAAATTTTAAATCTTAATTTTTTTTCTTGTGATAAACTACTTGTGTAAACAGGAAAGTTTCAACAACGGACTATTTTTTCGTCACGGAGGAATTCTGTGCGGCAATCCTGAACTTTGGCGGAGCTTCACTGCAGATTTAAGGGGGTAACGGTAGGGTAAACCTCCCTAGAAATCGAATTTGGAATTTTGGCACAGAAAAATCGACTGCACTATGCGAAACAAGCCTTCGGAAGCGCGTCCTCGAGCGCCCGCTCAAAGCGGTCTAAATGTTGCGCCGAAGTGTGCCGCGTGCCCTGGCGTTTAAAAATGGCGGGTGGAGTTCGGAGGCCGGTTTGTTTATCGTTGTCTTTCGCGGTTTTCTTCATTATGAAGTGTTTTCTTTTTCTTGTGTGCGTGAATGGCAAGTAAATGGTTCGTACTAAAAGATAATATATTGTTGGAAATGTTTACTTTTATAGCAGATATGCCGCTAATGGTGCTCTTCTAGCGTGTTTCGTCTTTGTTATTGTTTCCAGAATTACGGTTGTGATCGCTTGCGTTTCAAGTTTCAAACGTAGTACTTGCCCAGGAGATGGCACGATCAAAAATGGCAGATGGCAAATGGAGCATAATGAGAACATTAAGAAATAATCACTTCACTCGCTAGAAGGGCAGTTATAAACCAGCACGATGAAGCGCATGCTTCACGAAACCTGGTGAAAGGACCGGTGATGAGTCCTTCGATGTAGACGGCTCAAGTACGACTGGCTACCGTCTAATCGACTTCGCTCTTCTCCGCAGCTTGTTGCAAGATGTTGCTTTGAATAAATAGTGCAACAAGGGAGGAAATATTTTGGAAGAAGCTATTGTCTTGTGAGGCAGTTTGGCATCCTCTATAAATGTCACCCATAGCGAGAGCGATGCTCTAAATGCGCTCGAGACATCCAGGCGTACTGCTGCACGTCTTTGAAGTAAATTAAATGTTCGCTTATGCATTTCGTACTTGCGGAAATGGAGGGGCATCTGGTCGCATCATATGTGCATCATGTGTGTTTTGTAATGCTGTCCTCGACAGAATGGTAAAAGAGCGTGTTGACTGGGCAGAATTCTCTCTGCCGAGAGCAAGGCAGACTATGAAGAAAAAGAAACACTAAGAAGGGTTTTGGAGACACCTGCAAGAAAGTCAGCAGTATGCGAACATAAAACTTAATTCTTCTCAAATGAAGTTTTTTTATGAATTGTTCAAATTTAATCTACCCTTTCTCAGAAAGTATTCATCCGATTCTAGTGAAACTTTGTACACATGTACTACATCCAGTCGTAAATGTTCTGAACTAAAAAAATATTACTGACGATATTCATGATAACACTGGCAAAAAATTACACTGAAAGACACCCCGCTGGGGTTTTGTGCATGCAGTGATATTATATTTTTGCATGCAGCACGAACTTCAAAGAGAATATGATATGTATTTAGTTCAGATTTAACCTTTGGGTATTTAGAACAATATTACATAATATCATCTCAGTCCTCTCTGTGGCTGCAGAGAAAAGGTGCATTGAATAATTAAACACACCTGAAATTTTTGGAGTGAGCCACAGGAAAAGTGAACAATCTAGACATAAACAAAGTGTTCCATTCTATACTTAGGGGCATCTTTTGCGAGCACATGCAGCTTAATGCGAATATCTGCACTCGTTTCCAAAATATTACGCTAAAACTAATATGTACCTTTTACCCTACCATAGCTACTTAAGTCGTAACCGACTATAGCTTTAACAAATGAAGACAGCAGCATGGTGCAACTAAGCCCGTTTATATACTTCTATCATTTTCCCCTGTGCATATCATTCATTCACACTGCTTCGTCAAAAGCTCCCATGTAGGCATGCAACGTGAAGGGATAAAAAGAAAGAATGCAAAAAGAATGGAGCACACCACATGTGTTAACACTACAGCACTGGACGTGACGTCTGCGAATATTCGATTACGAACACAGTTTAGACTCGTTATAACGAAGATGAAGGGGCCCGGCTATTACTTCGTCATAGCCCGTGTTGACCGAGCTTCCAAGGGAAATTGTCTTTCCTTCGTTATATCCATTATTTCGTTATAAACCGTTTTCGTTATAACGAGGCCACTCAGGTCTCCATCAGTCGAGGACTGATGGCCGTCCAGCACGGAACCATCGACACGCGCTTTTGACGGAATAAGGTTTTCCCACTCCACTCCTGCACGAGCTAGCCTTTAGAAACATTGAGGAGGCCGTGTTCCTCTTCATATCTGTTCATGTCTAAAACTTCGGCTGTTGTAGTACACTGTGACGTCTGCTTGGGCGACTTGTAGATGGGCGGTTGCGTAGAGTGGCGCTCGTCGCTATACATTGTATACCTGCATGGCCCTCGCAGAAGCTGAAGAAGCACGGCGTGCACGTCATCCTGGAGCCTCTGGGCGACCAGAAGCTCTCGGACGGCAGCCAGGTGCCCTTCCCTCCGCTGCTTCTCGCCAGCACCAACCACGACCCCAAGCGGAAAACACTGCTTGTCTACGGGCACCTGGACGTCCAGCCGGCGCACAAGGTCTGCGCACACTGCTCCTGCCGTTTGTTACGCTGGTGTTTAACGAACATAAAAAAAGATAACATGCGTAGGCTTTGAGCAGCGATAATAGTGTGAAGTTCAGTCTGTGGTGGCGCACCGTTGTACCTGGCTGCGGGACGCTTTAATGGCATAGCGCAATAGTGGCATAGCAGGTGGCCAGGGGAGTAGCGGAGGCTGCTGACGCTTGGTATACGCTTTCTCGACCCTTCTCCTCCAAACGAAGGTCTCGTAAGCCTTTGTTTGGAGGTACAGCAGCTCACTTACATTTGGTGGGCGCATGCGCAGGACGACGGCTGGGAGACGGAGCCCTTCCAGCCCGTGGAGAAGGACGGCCGCCTGTACGGCAGGGGCACTGCGCACAACAAGGGTCCGCTGACCGCCTGCATCTGGGCGCTGTGCGCGTTCCTGCAAAGCGCCGGAAGGCCGCCGCTCAACGTCAGGGTGAGCGGACGCCGTTATTTTATACCCGGCGGGAGGAAGCTTTTCAGTGTACGTTCATCGTATGGATTTTCAATGCGGAATAATCTCAGTCACTGAAACGAAGGCAATCACAGGGAAACGATTCTTTTTTATAATGAGGTTGAGTCAGTGGCCGAAATATGTTGCGTAACCGTTTATTTAAAGAGGAAAGACAACTTTTGCCAGCACGTAACGCGAACACACTTGAAAGTGGACCGGGATACAGCGGCTGCCAAGTTAAATCGGTAGAGCACTGCGACATACCATAGTCGTGGATTCGAATCCCACCTTCAGCCTGGTTATTTATTCCTTATCCCTCGACAAAAAACACCCTAAAAATAAGCCTCTCTTGTTTTCAGCAGATGAAAAACAGCAATGCCGCCGGTAGGATCCGAACCCACGGCCTCCAAATCTTACGTCCGGTGCTCTACCAACTGAGCTACGGCGACGGCTCTCCAATGTGCTTTCGGGGGTATTTATGTTTTCGTGTAACCGAACCTTGAGAGTGTTCACCAGCGCTACTCTGCTAAATAGTTTAATGACGGTCTCGGTTCTGGCAGTCTTGGTGCCATAGATAGCGGAAGAGGGTTCTCGCACAGCTTCCGCCCTTAGCGCTCGATGAAGTTCTACGTCACACTCGCGGTAATACAGGAAGTACTACGTTTGCCGCTATGGATGGGGGCGGCACTGGTGAACACTCTCAAGGTTCGGTTACACGTATACAAAACATAAATACCCCCTAAAGCAGAAGACTGGACAGCCGTCGCCGTAGCTCAGTTGGTAGAGCACCGGACGCGAAATTCGGAGGTCATGGGTTCGGATCCTCCCATTGGCATGTTTGTTTTTTCCTGCTTTATAATTAATTATCTTTACGCGACAGATAATTCACAGTATTATTCTTCCATTGATAGACACCACAAATTAATAAAAAATAGAAACATTCCCTTATGCACCTTTGTATCGGTGGCTGTTGGCTTCCTTCATATGTATGTCAAACGAGCCCCCCATTTCCCTTTCCTTGTTTGTTAAAGTATGAGTGTCAAGTATAGCGATAGTCTGTGTACCCCATCTGTTTTTCCTACGTATTCTACCCGCTGGTTCCTTCAGTGAGAGCATGTATCTCACACACCTCCTCACCCTCTTATGGGCTTTGTCACGCTTGCATGACGGAAGTTAGTGTATGAGGGATGAAAGGCCGGTTTGCTGAAGTTCTTCTCAGGTGCTGTGCAATAAGCACAGGAGAGAACCCTTGATCTAGGGCCATGGCAGCACTCGCTCTAATCTGCCCAGTTCTGCCGTGACGCGTCAGGCCCGTTTCACATGCTGCGACTGGACCGAAAATATGTGGTGTAGTCGGTGAGGCCGCAGTGCGATTTTCGGTCACTGCTTTTACATGCGACACCGACACAACGAATTCGGTCAAAGGGACAGGCAAGGTAGCTTGATGTTTGAATAGGCAACCCATCATTAAACGCGACAGAAACGTCACGCGGAATGTGTTGATGATTTTATGACCAGCGTATTTTTAGATGCAAGGCATTATTCCGCATGTTTTGATTAGAATAAACAGTTTTGCTTCCACCGCGGTAACAGCTCCCATGTGACCGCACGTCGCACGCCGCCTCGGCGCTCCCCACTGGTCAGACGCAGAGCGAACACACCGACACTGCGACTGAATACCAACCGGACGGAACTCGATCGCAAGCCGTCTGCGACTAGACTGACGGCTATCCCCAGTCGCAGACCGACAGAATTCGCAGTGTCGCAGGCGAAAATCGCATGCATGTGAAACGGGCCTCAGTCGATCGCATGGCGTCGCGTGAGCGTGCCCTCACACAGTCGTTAGGTGTAACGCGACGGAGTATGTAAACTAGGTTAACTTGCAGTCAGAATCAGACAGTTCTGCTGGGTGATTACAATGTGGACGCTGTTGGACACAGAAATAAAACTGATTATTTAATTGAGCGAGAAGTCCTCCTGGAAGCCAATCCCACCGTCCCCGCAACTAATCCCAGCGAACAGGTGGTGAAGATATTCCGTGGAATATTTGATGGGCGTCTGATAACTTTTCAGTAGCCTATTGGTTCAAAATTAAAAAGAAAGTAAGCTATTAATGTGCAAACCCTTGATTCGTCCCGTAATTAAATACGCGTCTCCCGTCTGGAATCCTCATAAAAATTTGAAATTGATCAAATCTAGATTAACCAAAAGAAAACCATCAGGTTACTATATCGTCGGTATGATCGCCATTTTTCACCTTCTTGTGCATTGTCCGCTTTGAATATAACCCCCCTGTCCGTGCGCCCGTCACGTGGATTCACTGAAGTTCTTGCACTGCATCGTCAATTCGCTTTATCACGTCACACCTAATGTCTATATTACCCCTCATGTTCTCCGATCAACCAGGAGTCATCACAGCCTTAATGCTAAGTTATACTTCGCCCGTACTAATAATTTCAAACACAGCTTATTTCTTCGTACAATTGAACGTTGCAACTTAAAGGGGCTCTGAAAGGGGCTCTAATAAAGCTCCAGTATGGCTGGGATGTTAAAGCACGCCTCTTCACGAATACTGTCCAGCAAGAAATTTTCTAATGCGCTTTGTAGAAGCAGAGTTACCTGCAGTCAAAATTCGAATTTCTGCGTCTTCGCGCTTTCCCTCTCCTCTCGGCACTTTTTGCACGCTGGAAGGTTGGCGCTCCTCCGCCGGCCCCTCCTCCGTGGGAGAGCGTCCTGACCCGCCGGAGCTACGCGACTTATTGGCCGCGGCCAAGGTAGCTGCCTGACGTCTGAAAGAATCTAACCAGTAGCCACCTCTCAACATGTACACGTAGATGCGCGCGACGGAGGAGGGTGCGAGCATGAAAGTCTCCGGGAAGGGCTCGCGAACTTTCGCGCGTGATTGTGGGCCCTCTGCTGCGTGTAGAAGTTTATTATTTGGCTCACGTTTTCATGACAACACAATGCAGTGATTGAGCGAATTGATGTGCTTTCCTCGGAGGGTGTTTCAGAGCCCCTTTAATTCCTTGCATAACGCGGTCTCTTTCATTAAGCTCATTCATACCAGCTACCGGTGCCACATGATGTTTTTTGTTTTGTGTTGTGTTCATTGTGCATAGCTTCAATTTATTAGTTACAGCCTATCACATTGTTCGCGCTATGTATGAAAACATGCTAGATGTAACCTTTTTTGTGTGTGTGTTGTACGTTGCCGTTTTTACAAGAATTGTTAACCCAACTCCTGGAATAGCCACAATAAGAGCTGCAGTATGTAAAAATAATAAAATAAATTAATAAATAAAATTTCATTTTTAATCACATGGCCCTCTTAGTGCTCTTGCAGCCTGGAAGGTTGATCCGGTAGGAATGTCTGCGCTGGCACGCGTTAAGGGCATTTTTGAATAAAAGTGCTTCCAAGAAAAAAGCTCCGCCCCTTCTTTAAAGAAAGACGGCAGCCGTACTAACAATTTTTTAATGCAGGCTACCATGCTGACGCACTTTTACAAAAAATAACTGGAACTTCAAGTGTGCCTCAAGCTCGCGATCCATGACTCATCAAAGAATTATGAAAATAGCAATATCGGCAACGCTTGAGACAATGGAGCAGGTTCCGTCTGAGAGATGATGTGATTGTCCCACATTCACTTTTCACCATGTGATGCACGCCCAATATGTATGTAAGCCCATTAGTTTTTGACTGCAGACAGTGACCACTCTAGAGGTTTTTATCAGCGGATAGCTAGGCTATTGACTATTGGTATTACAAAACGGCAGCAAAGCTGCAAAAGTCACTTTCATAGTTTCCAACGGCAGCATGATTTCACTTCCTCAACTGATTCAGCGCCAGCATCATGTGCGGCAAATGGTCGGATGAGATACATAAGAAAGTTTGCGGGGATAAGGGGTCTGCAGCTGGCGCAGGATAGAATCCACTGGGGGCACAGGAAAGTTGCCTCCGTCCTGCATTAAACACAGTTAGCTGATGACAATGATGTAAAGCGATCCGCACCGCAAAAACTAGAAGCAAACCTGGCGGATTTCATATTTTTGGAGAAGCCCGCACGTCAGCGCAGGAACTGCCCTCTCTTTCACACAGTGTGATGTGTCGTTCTCGCTCGAAAGACTACAGTTCCCCTACTACTGTGGACATGTGGCAATCCTTCTGCTCCCGACGTTTGGGCAGTTAGACATGCTTTGCTGTAGCAGGCCAAGTTTCAATTGATCGGCTTAATTCGGCAAATTGGCATAGGGGCTTACCATACTTTTGTTACCCAGCTCTCTCTTAACGGGCACGAAACGAACTGTCCGCAAACACGTTTTTACTGCAGGTCGGGCTTACAGATATGAAGAACACCGAGCAGCCGTGTGTATCTCGAAACCATTCAGCAATCGAATCGAAGAACTGGTTCATTTTATCTGCCCTGCCTGTGCTTTTGTGCTGGTTCTTGGCTTCGTTCTTGCCATGTTTATTGATTGATGAGATGCGGTGGCACTACAGGATCTACTGCGCCGCTCGCCCTTGAGAAAGTTATGCTGCGCAAACACTAATTTACGCGATATGAATTACACAGACAGCCATGCTATTGCGCGATATACTGCTGTAGCCTGACTGACGTTGTGAATAGACGTGCACCGCAGCAGCGCTAGTGTACACCCGCGACCTCCGTCGCTGATTTATATGAGCGAGCGAACTGTCGACCATGCGTTACTGAAGCAGCTATTGACATGGCATCCAAGCTGCCACAGCTGGAAGCTTTCGATACTACGCGCGCAGAGGCTACCGCTAGGCAACCAGCACGCAGAAGGACTTAATGGATGTGGTACTTTCCATTAACGAGTGCCAGTGTGAGTCTTCATTGCGCACGGTGGGGATAGTAACGAAGCCGAGTCACGCGGTGTGGTGCGATGCGTATGTGAGGACGTTACGTCGGTGGTCCCCTGAAATCGGGCATTTTCTGCCTAACGACGGTGCAAATATCAGCACGCGTCTTCTTAACCGCTCTCACCTAAAAAAAGTGGTAGGGGTTTTTAAATAGTTAAACCGATCGAGTCGACCTGCGAATGCCTAGTTGGCTCATGATTTTTGTTTTGCCGGGTCGTCGGCATGTCTTGAGACGACATTAGTTCGACAGCAGTATTAGTGCATGAAGGCGACGATATGCAATGCACACTGCGAGAGTGAGTTGCATTTTAACAAGAGGCGTGGTTGGCTGCCGATAGTGCTCTCGTGCAGAGGCTAGCGAAACGGACCTTTCGCGCCGCCGCGGGTTCGAATCCATATTGTGGCATTATTTATATTATTTATGATTTGGCCAAGGTCAAGCTTCACACAAACTTGATGAGCCAGTTCCACCTCGTGTAGTAGAGCTTTCGTACTAAAAAGTGGTTGTGCTCAGATTTTTGTCGCCATCTGGGTGCGGTGCGTCGCAGTGAGGCGCCTTACTTTCTGCCCTGCACGCAGCTGCTGATCGACAACATGCAGGAAGTGGACTCGCAGGGCATGGCTGCCTACTTGAAATCGGATAAGAGGAGCGAGTATCTCAAAGCGGTCGATTACGTCTGCATCTCGGACGGCGTTTGGCTGGGGCCGCGAACACCCTGCCTGACTTACGCACTCCGGTGAGTCTTCTACCGAGCACAGCACCTGCCCCTCTTCGGCGTTATACGACTCAACCCTCACTGCAAGCGCTTTATGTTTGGGATAAACAATTTGACGGCACAGCGCAGGAGTATTGCATACAGTCTGCGTCACCCTTGTGTAGAGCGCTCGAGCGGTGCCCTCCCCTGCTTAAAAGTCGACACCTCGTCGTAGCAGTCTTGTATGGGCTAGTTGGTGCATCAGAGAAGCCGGCGCGACTGACGAAGACAAAGGAGGCATACAAAACGGCAGGACCGGCGTCGTAGCGTCCAACTTCTAAAGGCTAGGCTTGCGCGGAAGTAGAGCCATATGAACCTGCAAGCAAAGTGGGCGCAAGTAATTTGTCCCCAAATCCAGGACTGCTTTCTAATTTCACTTTTGGCTGTGTGGTGCAGACTGCTCGAGCGTTCTACACAACGGTGACGCAGACTGTGCGTGCGCATTTTCTCATGCTTAGAGGCTGGCCAGATCATGATTTATCGGCTCGATCCCGAAGATTTCCTTCCCGCTGTCATCGTACCAGAGACACGGTGTGGTTGACGACCCACTGATTGCGCTGAACGTTTTCTTTCACCATGCAGTGGCATATGCCATTTCCAGGTCGAGGTGACCTGCGCGAGAGTGGACCTCCATTCTGGAATCTACGGCGGAACAGCGTAAGGAGGCACTCATTACTTTCTACATTGTGCGCTACTTGATACAATGTGCATCGATAACCGCTTGCATAAGCGGAGGATGCATATTTTCTGTCGGTGCCGTTTTCTTAGTAAAGCAGTGACAAATATGATGGAGTTTAACCGCATTTACTAAGGCTCCAGGCGAAGCTGTATCGCATGTGAAATGGTGTATTTAGCGTGAGTCGAGCCATCGGTACGCTACTGTTTTGTATCTTACTGAGACCACGGCGAACAGCCAGAAATGCTGTATCGTTCCCCGTCTGAGTGGTCCATGTAGTCACTATATATAATGCTGAGGGAGCCGGTGCCGATTCAGCAGCCCTCAGGAAGTTTTTGCATGAAGTGATTGAGATCTTTGCGCATATTAGGAGCCTATGACGCAGTTACACCTAAGTGTAGTAAGGTAGGCTTGCTAGCCTATTTCAGGCAAGGCAGTTGTGCTTCTCCATCACGCACACTACAGGTCATATCGACAAGGAGCAGGTACGGGCGGACCACTGCCCATGCTAGTAAAGAGCTTTTCCTGGGTTCTCCTCATCTAGTGCGTAAATACCATCCTGGACCAGGAGTCGTTACAACAAGCACCGAACACTGCGTTATTAAAACGTTCGCAGTTACTTTCTCTCTCATCTCTTTCGTGGACAACTACACTATGATAAGGGTATTATGACGCACCGTTATCGGCCAGATACTGCCATCCCTGCGCCTGCTAAGTGACCACTCCGCCTGTGCTACTTGTACAGGAGCGCGCATGTGCACTGGATACTTGTCGGCAACATTAACGGTCACCAGAGGGCGGCGACAGACTGCTATGCTATTAAAAGGAAACTTGTGCGGCATAACGTAAAGTACGCAGTAGCGGTTTGTGCGCCGTGGAATGCATGTTTCAGCCCGGTGCTTTTCCTCTGAGGCGTGTCTTTTCCCCCCGCAGCATCGAAGCAATGCCCGATCTGATGTACCTGCTGAACAGCCTGACGGATGCTGGAGGGCGGATCACGATACCGGGCATCTACAACGACGTGCAGCCCGTGACGCACGAGGAGCGCAAGATCTACGAAGGTTTCGAATTCGACATCGTACGTTGTCCACAATCAAACTATTAGCATTCTTTCTTATACTACAGCTGTTCTACGGCGTAATTTCTCCTCTAAAAAGCCGTTGCCGGAGTATATTGGATCTGAAAACTCCTGCTTTTAGCTGCTGGAAAATGAGAATGTCGAACAGGTGTTTGGCAAGGTTGGTCGCAGTTAAGGGCTGGACTTTTTGGTTTTTATTTTTGAAAATTCGGCACAACGTTTTGGGTGTTTATTTCAAAACAGTGTTTTCTGTTTTTCTTTCAGCGGCTATTGTTTCCTACGGATGAATTACTATATCTTCACGGCGAAATAATGTATTCATGTGTGGAGTAATATGAGTTGGACTTGATCTTGCAATTTTTGTAAGATAAAACTTTTGTAATATTCGATTTACCTGTAACTGATACACAAACGGTTGTTAATTACTAATAAAGCGCTTCTTAGCAGTGCTTGCAGAAGGTAATGCTATCTCTAATAAAAATTAACGAAAGGTAAAAGATGGAACTGTTAAAAAAAACTTAAGTCGCTGTTAATTTCTAAAACGTGGATTGCAATATAAGCTAGGTTTTCGTGCTAGCTTTAGTCAGACGAAGGGGCATCACGTGATCTGCGTGCTGATGAAAGCGATATAACCGTCACTTAACCATTGCGGCAGCTGGAGAAGAACATTTTGTTCTTACATTTATGCTTGGTTTCGAGTGTTTTCGCATGCAGCGAAGACACCTGCTTAACCAAGTTACTGCCTTAAGCCGGTGATGACAGTGAAAAATGCTACGCTAGAAGACGTATGGCGTGGCCTTCCAGCCTGAAGAGGCGCGACTGGTAACGGGGCGCTACTTCAAAATGCACAACTGGGCTACTCAACCCAACGGTACATCGTGTCGCCATGCCCCTGGCTCCCACACATTAATTTTCTCCTCTGAGTGCGTGTAACTACTACTCGATTGCCGGTCGATAGCCAACAGATGTCAAGATTACTGACATTTTTCGCTTGAAACCGGATTTCTAATACTTCTAATTTTTCAACGCTAAGGCGTCCGTGTGCTGTGTGTTGTCAGTGCACGTTAAAGATCCCCAGGTGGTCGAAATTATTATTCCAGAGCCCTCCACTACGGCACCTCTCTCTTCCTTCTTTCACTTCCTCCTTTATCCCTTCCATTACGGCGCGGTTCAGGTGTCCAACGATATATGAGAGATACTGCGCCATTTCTTTTCCCCAAAAACCAATTATTATTATTAACGCTGAATTCGGCGTACCTGTACCGTTTTTTTCTCCCAATTTAAACCGAAATGTCCAACTCTATAGTTATAGTGGATTAGAAGGGGGCCAAGTGCTGAAGCTCTCAGTGATATGGCCTGCTATGAATGGCCTTCAAAATCTCCGGAAAAGTAACATCATATGGCTCAGCATTGACTCTCTGGCCTTTTTGGCGGTAATGGACCACTGCATTCTTCCAGAAGCACAGAAATGGCGAGGCATGACCTCCCCTCATGATGCCAGCTGTCGGAACGCTTTAGGACGGGGAGAGCGCTTCTCCCCACTCCACTTTTGGGGATTCATTTTGATCACTGGTCAAATGACAGATAACGTAGCGTGAATACAGAGCCGATGAAAGTAAAAGCTATGGCGAGTCTCATAGGGTATATATGGCATAGGAGGACATAATGAAAAAAAAAACATCATAACGAGTTCCCTGGTTGTGCTGAGTTGCGGAAATTGGAAGACTCACGCAAGTACAATGGTCGAGGAGGAGGTGTAAGAAATTTAATAAACGTGTTTGGTAGAGACTTCTACGTGGCTTGCATGCTGTTTGTCGATCTGTTACTGCTCCTCCTTTCAAAGGCAGGCGCATGACAGTTAATCGCTTTGATTTTCTATGAGACTAGCACTTCATTTTGGACTTGGGGTCTTGCATCCAGTCAGATTCAGAAGGCAGCTTTTTTATCTGTCGCTTTACTTACTTGCTCTTAAAGAGGCTGGGATCACAAATAAAGAACAAGAGCTAAGCAACAGCTCCCTCCTGCATTGGTGCAAATGACCTCTCTGAGACGGGGCTTTGCACGAACGCTGCGATGTGCACAAACTGAAGGCACGTGGTCTCTGTCCTCACAGGATGCGTTTCGCGAAGAAATGGGCGTCTCCAGAATGGCTGGCGCCGACAAGACGGAGATCCTAATGCGTCGGTGGCGCTATCCGTCACTTTCTATACACGGTAAGCAGAGAGCGACGATCCCTTAATGCCACGGGGTGAAAGGAATTACGCAGTGCTTCTCTCATCGTTGAAGTAACGTGCGGCGCTGCATAGAAAAGCCTCGGCAGGTGTCATGTCATAATGCGAGTGTTGAAACTGTTTTCGCTGACTACTCGGTCGACGAAAATTAACGCGCTTTTAGAACACAGCACGCCCGTTACAAAGGAAATGTAGTGTGGCGTTGTTTGTGGGAAGCAGACGGTGTGCGGCATTTTAGCGTCGTTACTGTTATGTAGCATCGTTACAAGTTTAGCGTCGTTACTGCCTTGTATTTCGGGGTAAACAAAAAATTTTGATCAATTATAAATTTATATTTTTTTCACTTCCGCGAATAGGCGGGCTATTGGCGTCATATCCACAATAAGATCAATAGATTGCATGGGTGTCGTTTACTGCACGGGCGAACGTTGTTTGGGTATTGCAGAGTGCGCCCAGACTATGGAAGCTGTTCAGCAGTTATTTTACATGGCGACAGCTTGCTGCAATGACACAGACTGGGCACTGAGGACGGCTTTACGCCTAAGAACTGCGGCTACTTCCCCGTGCCACATAGCCCTCAATATTAAATATTACGGCCTCAATTTAAGGCTGTAAGATCTAGGAGCTGCAAGTGTAGGAAGCATTTTACGAGTCATATTTGTGCAAAACTTCGGTGCGCTTTATACTTGTTTCACACACAAAAAAAGTGAGAAATATCGCCTTTGAGTTGCGGAGTGTTTGCTACTGGCGACTCACAGATGGCACCAGCCACTTCGTTGTTTCAGTGACGACGCCAATATAGTGCACCTACCCATAAAAGCTGGGCCTGTTTGAAAGTGGTTTCCAGTCGTTGCAGATTGTAGCATTGCAGTGCGCGCGTGTGGGGCTAGTGATGGGGACTTCTCTAACCGTGGAGTGCATTGCCACAGAGCATACTGTAGAGCCTCGCGGACACCCACTGTCTCCCGCGCAGGTGTGGAGGGCGCCCACTGGTCTTCGGGCGAGAAAGCGGTGATCCCGGGCCGGGTGGTGGGTAAGTTCTCCATTCGCACCGTGCCCAACCAGACGGCGCAGAAGGTGCGCCAGTGCGTGGAGAAGCACCTGCAGACCCAGTTCTCCAGGCGGGGCAGTCCCAACCGAGTCAAGTGAGCTGGCCATTCTCGCATTCCAGTCTCTTTGCTGGGCTGCACCAGTTAAAGCGCAGCAAGTAACAGTTAAGCCCCAGGAGCTGAAGTTGCCCCACATCTGACTACACCTAAACTGGGGAGGCAGTCGCCTTCCTGTCACGAGATAACCATAAAAAAGAAGTTCTACGCTTATGAAGCGTGTGTTTGCTGAGTTTTCATGCACTCAATTTTAGGCAAAACACTTCTCTTACCTTAAAATTGACGCTTTTAAGGCGTTGCGACCTGAATGAAGGCGAAGTGCCGATGATACTTCCCATTAGCATTTCTTCTCAATGCAGAAGCCATGCTACGGACAAATAGCTTTTGCTTGCTAGTAACACAATGAACAAACTAAAATCACACTACACTGTACTGATGGGCGGCTTCAATGCGAAGGTGGGAAAAAAGCAGGCCGGCGACCAGGCGGTAGGCGACTATGGGATAGGTTCTAGGTATATCAGGGGAGCATTATTAGTCGAGTTCGCAGATAGAAATAATGTAGGGATCATGAATACCTTCTGCAAACGAGAGAACAGGAAGTGGACCTGGAAGGGCCCTAACGCTCACCCTGTCAGGAAGGTGCGGTGTAGCGACCACAGTATGGTAAGGTCTCCAATTAGCCTAGATTTGAAGAGGGAACGGAAGAAACTAGTGAAGCGGAAGTCCATTAACGAGTTAGCAGTAAGAGGGAAAGTAGAGGAATTCAGGATTTCGCTACAGAAAAGCTATTCGGCTTTAACTGACGAAGAAGATCTTAATGTTCAAGCAATAAATGATATTCTCACTGCTATCATTACTGAGTGCGTCATAGAAGTAGGTGGTAGGATGATTCGACAGTATACCGGCAAGCTATCTCAAAAGACGAAAGATCTGATTAAGAAACGCCAAAGCATGGGGGAGTCTAGCCCTAGAGATAAAATAAAACTAGCAGAGCTATTGAAGTTAATAAATAAGAGCAAGAGGGGTGGGGGGGGGGTAGCCGACATAAGGAAGGTTACAATGGAGAGAATCGAGTGTGCTCTAAGGGAACGGAGGTAGCCTAAACGCGGTGAGAGGAAACTAGGCGTAGGTAAAAGTTAAAGAAGCCGAGGAGTTCTACACAAATCTATGCAGTAGCCAAAGTAATCAGAAAGTTCAAGAGAGAGACAGTAGTGAAGAGCAATGCGTCATTCCGTCAATAACGAAAGACGAAGTAAATAAAGTCTTAGGAGCAACGCAAAAGGGAAAAGCAGCTGGTGAGAATCGGGTAACAGCAGATCTGTTGAAGGATGGAGGGGAGATTGGGCTAAAAAAAAACTAGCCGCCCTGTATTTGCAATGTCCGAAAGAGAAGCTTGGAATAACGATAACATTATCTTAATGTACAAAAAAGGAGACGCCAAGGAGTTGCAAAATTACAGGCCGATCAGCTTACTGTCCGTTGCCTACAAGCTATTCACTAAAGTAATCGTTAATATAGTGAGGGCAAGCTTAGACTTCAATCAACTAAATGATCAGGCAAGCTTTCGTAAAGGATATTCCACAATAGATCATATTCACACTACCAATAAGGTGATAGAAAAATGCGCAAAACATAACGGACCCCTATATATAGCTTTATTGATTACGACAAAGCATTTGACTCAGTGGAAACCTCGGCAGTCATGCAGGAATTGCGGAATTAGGGTGTAAAAGTGTCTTACGCGAAAATACTTGAAGATGTCTGTAGAAATTGCACAGCTACCATAGTCCTCCATAAAGTCAGCAATAAAATTCCAATAAGGAAGGGCGTCAGGCAAGGAGACGCGATCTCGCCAGTGCTATTATTCACCGCCTGTTTTACAGGAGGTATTCCGAGGCCTGAATTCAGAACAGTTAAGGATGAGAGTTAATGGAGAATACCTTAATCTTTGGTTTGCCAATGACATTGCCTTGCTGAGTCACTCTGGGGATGAAGTGCAAAGCACGATCATTGAGTTGGACAGGCAGAGCAGAACGCTGGGTCGAAAAATAACATGCAGAAAACCAAAGTGGTGTTCTGCAGTCCAGCTAGGGAACAGCAGTTCGCCATTGGCAGTGAGGTGCTGGAAGTGGTAAAGAAATATGTCTACTTGGGGCACGTAGTGGCCGTTGGTCCGGATCATGAGAGGGAAGTAACTAGAAGAATAAGAATGGGGTGGAGCGCATATGGCAAATTCTCGCAGATCATGAGTGGCAGTTTACCAATTTCCCTCAAGAGGAAAGTGTACACAGCTTAATCTTACCGGTAGTCAAATGCGGGGCAGAAACGTGGAGGCTAACGAAAAGAGTTCAGCTTAAGGACAACGCAGCGAGCCATGGAAAGAAAAATGATAGGTGTAACGTTAAGAGCCTGGAAGTGGGCAGAGCGGGTGAGGGAACAAACGCGTGTTAATGACATCCTAGTCGAAATCAAGAGGAAGAAATGGGCTTTGGCAGGGCATCTAATGCGAAGGCAAGATAACCGCTGACCCTTAAGCTTAACGGAGTGGATTCCAAGAGAAGGCAAGCGTAGCAAGGCGCGGCAGAAAGTTAGGTGGGTGGATAAGATTGGGAAGTTTGCGGGCATACGGTGGGCGCAGCTGGCAAATGACAGGGTTAATTAGAGAGACATGGGCGAGGGCTTTGCCCTGCAGTGGGCGTAGTCAGGCTGATTATGATGATGATCACAAGAGACCAACACAAGCGTTTTAGACGGGACGAAGGAAAGTTTCTTGAAGCGTACTTCAGTATAGTTAATTCATGGGCTAGTTGGTATTATTTAAGCTCATAGTTTTCTTCGGCTGTGTGCTGTTGCGCTGAAAAAATTACAGTATAAATTCCTGAAGCGGTTACATATAGAGAGTGAACATATCTGCGAGCCTCTTGCGGGCGCTGACTGATATTGCGGATGACAATTTCTCATACAGTTTCTTGACGCCCCCAGCTGCGCGCCCGTCACCTGCATGTAATATGCACAAGTTAGAGACGAGAGATGACAAAGGAATGTTAAGACTCCTGTCAGTGAGAGCTACAGGCGCTTGCATACGCCTCATTTCATAAAACACAAAAAGAAAGATGATTCTCTTCACCAGACTAACAGACATGGTTTCTACGCCAGCCAAAAAGTGCATACTAGGCGTAGATACTGGTATCACCAACTATGTTTTGTGCCGTTTGACTGGGACTGGGATAATCAGACCGCAGCGAAGGACGAACTACCCGTGAGGCAATAAGTCCAAAGGTCCGCTTCACCAAACGCGAAAGTTCACAAACCTTCACTCGAAACGAAAGTGAATTGTAGTTTGTGGATTGGCTGATGGTTATCCCACTGGTTATCCAGTCTTGCTAGCGCGCACATGCCGGCGAATTACAGCGCGCTTACTTAATGGAACATAAGCTCGGCCCCTGGGTCTTTCAGGGGTCGTGCAGTCTTCAAGCTTGCTTGTCCTGCGACAAGCGGTCATTTTGGAGTTTTACGTAGTGATATAAGTCTAAATCAAAGAATCGTCAAGATGTGCGCCACGAATTTCACATGAACCTGACCAGGCAAACCGCTGCCACTCGTTTCAGGGTCATAATGTCCCATTGTGCCGACTCGTGGATGGCGGATCCGACCGGACCGCACTTCGAAGCCGCCGAGGCTGCTGTCAAGCACGGTACGTGGCTGGCCATGGATCTGCATGATCTAGTGAGATATAGTGCGCAGCTAAAACAGTGATTGACCGTTTTTCAGCTGTGATGTTCAGGCGAAAAGTATTGTGGATGTTTTAAAACGCTCGTAACTATGTGCAATAAAAGTCACCTTGATCGAACGTTACTTAACAAACTTTGCAGCTAATAGAAATTTTTGGAAATCCCCCTCCGAAGCCGCATTGGTCGCATTACATTGCGAATGCGTTTGATGTGAACGAATTTCAGTAGACTGTAACTTTCAGTTGATATAATATTTTGGGAAGCCTCAACGTGCTGTACTTCTGTGTCAGAAAGCATCATTTCGGCTGGCAACAACAATATCTGTGATGACGATTTTAATGACACACAGGCAGCTCGGCAAGATAGTATCATGGCTAAAATTTATTTTTATGGGCTTTTCAGAGGAGGAGGGGGTGGCGATATGAGTAGAGTGGGGGTAAAAAATACCTTTTCTTGCGTGAATTACACCTTATAAAAGCTGAGCATCAGGCCTGTGTAAATGTTGAATCCAATAGAAATAAGGTACAGTAATTCTGAACCTGTGCAGCTTGTTAAAAGTCCGCACCGCCGTAATTTCACTTGCAAAGCTTCATGTTTCGATATCATCCTAGTTCGATATGGACACGCTCCCAGCTTGTAGTTTCGGCAGTAGTCGAACACACTGGCTAGCACAGTCGCTCTCCATGTTCAGTCTTACGGTGTCTTCGACTGGTTTATCCCGTGATCCGGTTAGGATTTGGCAGAGTGGGAGCCGCTCTTGCTCTGAGAGCGTGGCGAGACTGGTCAAGCCGAATGGTCAGCGAGTTTTGAGAGCGGAAGCGCTAGGAGCAGGAGGAGGACGTAACTTCCGGAACCACGGCGCGGCACCGCTGCTGGTGTCAACAGTAGCAGCACGTGGCCGCACAGTCTGCATCGCGGTCGCCGCGTAGCCTGTATCGATCGCTGCCCCGGCTCTCCGTCCCACGGGACGCTCATTTTTCGAACATCGCCTTGTGGATAGCACTGTCGTCCTCGTCTGAGCTGCTGCTGGAATCGCTGTCGTCATGTGACAGCAACACAGACCGCGTTCCTAGCGTAGTTATCCGGCGTCTCTTGGACGTGTTGCCTCACACAGCGCGGCACCCGCAAAACACAACGCAGCAAGCTTCACTGCATCAAAAGCCTACACTTGCTTCTGCCTACGCGTAGGGAACGCCGAGGCCTGGCACCGCTTTCGCGAAATGGCGGAAGTGGCTCTGTCACGTGAACTCACCTCGGAGCCGCTCCGACTTTTTTCTCGGAGCGCGTCAGAGCGCTCTGAGCTGGAGGCGAGCGCGCAGAAAGAACCAGCCGAATGTAGTCTGAGCGGCTGGTTTCGACCAGCCGAATGTGCGGTCGCCTCTCAGAGCGCTCTAGAGCGATCTGAAGCGACCAGTCGAAGACACCATTAGGAAGAATTCACAGGAGACCTTGTTCTATGATAAATGAAGTGACCCTCACGTGATGACCGCTCTTCCTCTGCCGTGGACAGCGTACGGTGTGGCACCACATAAGACCCGGGGCGGCTTCTCGGTGGGCTCGGCGAGGCTTCTGCAGGAGCACGTCTGCCGGGACGTGCTGCTGATGTCCATAAACCCGGCCGGCTGCGGCTTCCACTCGCAGAACGAGCACATCAGCATCGCCGACCTTGTCTCCGGGGTTGGTCCAGGACTCTGTTGTTTTATTTTTCTTGTGCTCGCGCAAGTTCTTCGCAAAGTTGTTTTATTCAGATCCCTGTCCTCAAACGCGTACACGCTTCGTGACTCTTTTACAGGCCAAGCTGTTCGCGGCGTACATGCACGAGCTGTCCAAGCTGAAGTGAGGCAGCCCAAGGGGACGCCGAGCGCAAGTCGGACAGAGCGTTCCTCGTCGGCGTTCCTTGCAACCGCCACGAGTTTGTCGCGGGAGCTGTGGAACTTTCGTGATAATTATTTGCGCCAACCATGAAAAAAAAGCGACGCATTCCACTTTGCTCTTTATTTGGCTCACGCGTGAAGTTTTGTGACTATTGCGCAATGAAAGAGCCACTGCGCCAAGACGCGCTTTTCTTTTTCCAGGCTTTGAACCGTTATAGGCCAACGGAAGTGGGAATGGTTAAAATACTTGTGCGTCGCAGGCTGTTTTTATGTCCATACGAGTTTCTAACTAGCATCATTATTTAGATTGGAATTAGGTGAGATTCGACGTTTGAGAGTCGAATCTGATGCTTGCTTCACGAAAATGCACGCTGTGGAGGGAGCTTGCAGAGAGATGGGGGAACAAGATGTTAGAACATTCGTATTAACTATGCACTAGAAATAAGCAAAAACGAAGAGACCTTCTGTAAAAAGGCAGCGCAGAAAATAAACGTATGTTCTTGACGTGTCTCCGTAGTGTATTTGGTGTATTCAGCACTAAACGTCGCGGTTGCTGAGTGGTTGGGGCGGTATATGATTCGGCTCTTTCACGTCCCGGGTCATTGGGATGTTGTCGGTAATGAACTTGCGGAAATTGCAGTGGCCTCGGATGAACACCTCAGATTTTCTTGCTCCAGTCTAATGAAGAGATCGAAACCATTCTAAGGAAAGCATACAAGACAGCATTACACCTGTCAAGAAACACACCCAACGAAAAGCTCATGCAACTTGGCGTCAACAACACCTTCCTAGAAATTGTGGAAGCGCAACGAAAATCGCAAATTAAAAGACTAGGAGGGACCTACACTGGAAGAGCACTGCTCGACAGAATAGGCTGCGAATACATCGACACAAAGCGGTACGAAGACATGCCTACCGAAATAAGAAAAACATTTTATGTCAGACCCATTCCAAAGAACATGGACCCCAGGCTCCACGAAGGCAGAAGGAAGGCCAGGGCAGAACACATTGAAAGAACACTAGCGGGGAAGGATAACACCTTCTACACGGACGCAAGCGCTATGGAAGTAGCGAGCGGCAGAAGCAAATACATAGGTACGGCAGTGGTAGTAAACAAAGATGGGGAACTAACCTCCGGGGCATCCACGGAAATCTGGAGTATAACGGACGCCGAGGAGTTAGCCGTAGCGCTGGCGGCAGCAAAAGGATATAGGGAGAACAAATCATTGAATATTCTCACGGACTCAAAAGAGACCTGTCGAAATTATACGAAGGGCAGAATTAGCAAAGCTGCTCTTAAGGTGCTCAGAGAGTGCAACCTCTCAGAGAGCATAACAGTCCAACATAATTTAATCTGGATACCTGCGCACGAGGGCATAAGGGGCAATGAGGCGGCGGATGGTCTAGCTCGAGCTTTTTGTTTCCAAGTCGGACAGCAGCAGGAGAGCCGTGGTCTGAGCGCCATGATCCTCGGGGACAGCTATTCAGAACTATTCCAACATCACAGAGGGGTGAGATATAAATATCCGCCCCCGCATAAAGCACTAACAAAGGAGGAGGCAACAGATTGGCGTAGATTACCAACACCCCAACCTCTTTATATACAACAAGATGTTCCCAACGCAATATAGGGGCACATGCCCGTGGTGCGGGGCCACACCCACACTATTTCACATAACATGGGAATGCGAACGAAACAACGCATTCCGAGAACACAAACCCCCGAGTGCGGAGCACTGGGAGAGCCGGCTCGTCAGCTGCGAGCTCGCCGTCCAAAAGAGGATGGTAGAGCACGCAAGGGATGCAGCCAAACTCAGTGGAGCCCTGGACTGAGGGACCCCCCTTTGCTGATGAAGCCTTCCCTACAGCGCAGCGTGAAGACAGCGACACGCGAAGCAAGCAAGAAGACTTCTGATCGCCTAAATACTTTTGATTCAATAAAAGTTTTCCTGTCCTATCCTATCCTTGCTCCAGTCAGTTTTCCTGCCGTTGTGTCCAGACCGCCTTTGCAGCTTTTTTCCATAGGCATTGGTCAGCCGACTGGCATTCCTCTCACCGTGACACTGAACTTTACCGCTGGGTCCCCAATGTCACTCACATTCCATCTTCATTTCCTCCGTGGAAACGCATTGTTCATTTCATAACAGGACACGGTCATTTCCCTTTATTTTCATCATTTTTTACTCCGACCTGACAGCACGCGTCTGGCGTGCTTGGGATTCTATATCTCATTTTCTTGACAACTATGCTATCATGTCTCATATTGCTAGCAAAATCGCTTGAATCCTGTCCACGTTTTCCTGCCCGAATTATCTGCAACTCCGTCACAGTAATTCACGTGCATATGCTCCGGTTAAACAAATGGTTGCAATTGTGAGTGGCACAATGCCCGACAGTTGTCATCTTGTTCATCCGAATGACGTTTAGATATTTTTTCTCAATCTCGATTTTTCTCTTCATAACAACTCTGAGGCCATTGGTCCCATGCTGGACGGCCGATGGACCCAGGTAGTAGGGCGTTACGCACAATCTCTCTCCGCTCTTTTCCCCCCTCTTTCTTTTTTTCTTCCTGCCCTCTTTCTCCTGCCTTTTTTAGTTAGTGCGTTTTTTGCGTTGTTTGAGCTTGTCTTGCAGTTTCACCACCTAACCTGTGATCTCATTTTCTTTGTAGGTTAATGTCGCTTTATTTTACCGCGTTTCTTTTTTCTCTTGTGTGCCTGGCACATCCCGCCTGACCTTCATTCTTCACATCAGCCGACTTCTTGTGTGGATCTTACGGCCCTCGGTTTGAGTTTACACTGAAAACATGCAGCGTCTCTTTTTTTTTGTTCGTAAATGGCGTTTGATTTCAAATGCTATTTCTTTTTTTACTTTAGCCCCTGTTCATTTATTTTGGTTGGTTTAAGTCTGTGCTAGCTATGTTATGGCAGACATTCCCTCATATCTTTTTTATTTTCTAATATCTTATATCGTTATCTTTTTTGGGTTTTCCTTATGAAAGAGGGACTCCTAAATGAGGCAATGGGGGCACGACAGCAAATGGTGCTCAGGGTTTTGGCTTTTGGGTGCTCACCTCTGGCCAAACTGGGAGGCCCCTTTTTTATTCCAAGCGGCAAAAACCAATTAAATGCTACGTCCCGCTGGCTTCCCAATAATGTTGCCTGATGAATCTCCTCAGAAGTACGTTACGCGACTGTGCCAAGTAAAGTTGCAGGTTCGCTTCGTCCAGCGTACGCGGGACGCAAACCTGTTGTCCGTTATGCTGATCTCTCTTATCGTACCGGTGATGTGTGTCGCAAGAGCTTTCCACTTATCTATATACGCTTCGACCAGCTCCTGAAGTGCGGCTTAAATCGCAGTTTAAGAATTATACGCAGCGATAAATTTCACGAAGCACAGTTTAGGCTCCTTATTGCGGCGCTCGCTGCACCTTTCGCAGCATAAAGGTTCTGTATCAAGTAATTTCATTGTGACACCTCATGAGACTAATGTGAACGAATAAAAATACTCAATGAAAACAAAAATGAAAATTATTTTCCGAGGAAAGTAAATGGCGCATTAACTGTCTCACATATATCGATGGACACCAGAACCGCGCTGTAAGGGAAGGGATAAAGGAGGCAGTGAAAGTGGTGCCGTTGTGGAGGGTTCCGGAATAATTTTCACCACCTGCGGATCTTTAACGTGCACTGACATCGCGCAGAACACGGGCGCCTTTTGCGCCGTTGTGGGGTTCGAACACGGGAACTCCGGATCAGTAGCCGAGCGCCTTAACCACTTAGCCACCGCGGCTTTTTTTGTCTTTATTGCCTGTTTCGACAGTTTACAACAGATCAAAAACATGTTCTGCGCTTCATTCTCAAACATCAAGAGCGGACATGCGTTTCACTCACGTTAGAAAATCAAAACTGTGTCAAAGAACAACTCTTCCATCAACTCGATAACTTATCTCCAAAACGTACCTCCTTGTGCACATCACGCAGTTTAAATATATTTTCTTTGAAGTAATCTCGGAGAGACCGTGCATCTTCATCGCAGTGTCGTACAGCCATCCTGTTTCGCTAAATGCTGTGCAGGCCACGAAGGAAAATTGCATCGTATTCATAAAGATCTGGCTCATCACGGCGGGTACTCGGTGACTGAAATTTTCGGAACTAGAACACCTGCTGAATTCCGTAGCCTCAGCCAGTACCTCCCATTTATTCCGTGGACTCGCCTCGTTGAATCCAGAATCTGACTCGCAGAAGCCGCCAAATGATCTGACATGTTTTCAGCTCATCCTTTGGTTCAGGACACTTCACGAAGAGAATGGGGGCGACCCATAAAGGGGGAAAGAAAACGAACGGAAACTCGACCGGGTGGCAAGAAACGTTGCCTCTTGAATGCGCCCCTCGCAGTACGGACTGGGTGCGTCAGCATTCAGGATAGTAAAGAGCTATTTCTGGAGACGCACTATGCATTATGTTCGGAAAGAAAAACCAAACACGCGGATTTTCCGCTGCGTTACTTGCAGCAGACAGGAACAACGTGCGGATCTCAGAAGAATTCATTTTCGGTATTATCGACGTTTCATTCATAATAGTGTAGGCCCAGTTTTTGGCGAGCTAATCATTTGCGATTCGTGAAAATTCGTTTACATTAACTTTTAAATGAAGCTCTGAATAATGCTCTGCTCAGACGCAGAGGAGAGCAACACACACACACACACACACACACACACACACACACACACACACACACACACACACACACACACACACACACACACACACACACACACACACACACACACACACACACACACACACACACACACACACACACACACACACACACACACACACACACACACACACACACACACACACACACACACACACACACACACACACACACGCACGCACACACACACACACACACACACACACACACACACACACACACACACACACACACACACACACACACACACACACACACACACACACACACACACACACACACACACACACACACACACACACACACACACACACACACACACACACACACACACACACACACACACACACACACACACACACACACACACACACACACACACACACACACACACACACACACAGCAACAATCAAATATGCCTGAGGAATTGACCACTGCCTTAGTGGCACGGCTAGCAGTTGCTTCCGGTACATCTTTCGCGCCGCTTTATGCGCACAAGTGTGTTTTTGTGTCTGATGTGTAGTACGTGTTTGAGTAGCGAGCACACATGCAGAACTAATAAGCCGCTGTCTTAGAACTGCTTAAATTAAAGCTTTCTTCCTTTAAGTCCACGTGCATGTTACACAGAACAAAGGATGGATATAGGTGGGAAAACAGCGCGCAGAAAAACAAGGATGGTAAGTCATGCACCAACTGGCCCAAGCTTTATTACAGTATTTAAGGATGGATAGTTGGAAATGCGCTCGCTTAATCACGACACACGCATGGCTCTGCAGGCCTTGCTCTTGCCCCAACACGCTCTTCTCCCAAGCGCTCGTTGTTGCCTAATTAGTAATATAGCATAGGCATGTTTCCTTTACTGCCGCAGAGGTACAACCAAGGCGTTCAACAAGCATCATTCCTTCTAAAATCCGCGTCTCCCTACCTCAGCGGGCGGCGCTCTATAGGTATACGCTGGACAAAATGTGGCGGTCGTGCCGGCGTTGCACCGACTGTCGCGGGACTTGTTGATGGTGGTAGAAGCATTTATTGCCACGCAATACAGAGGGGGACAAACCCCCTAACATGGCACGAGGCAACACTTAGGGGGCTGCCCTTACAGGGCAAAGGACAGCCCTTGGAGGGCTATCCACTTCAGGGCATCGGTAATTATCCGGCGCTGTTCAGCAGCTGTGGAGCTGGCCAGGAGAGTCTCTCAGTATGACTCCGCCGTGGTTTGGGATGGAGGGTGGGGGAAGGTAGGGCATGTGAGGAGGACGTGAAGAACGTCTCCCGGTTTCGCGCAGAGCTTACAAGAAGAAAGGAATTGATCGGGGTAGCGGGCATGACGGAGAATAGGGTAGGGAGCAGTTCGGGTCTGGAGTCGGCGCCAGTGGAGGCCTGGGTTAAGGTTAGGGAGGGAGCCGGTGGTGCGTAAATGCGCCGGGTATCTCGGTAGTAGGTAAGCATATCTTTGAACGTAAGCAGCCGCTCCTTGGATGGTGGAGGAGGTCAAACTCTCGCTTGGAAAGTGAAACCTCGGGCGAAGGACTGGACCTCTTCGTTACCCGGGAGGCCTGCGTGTGCGGGGGTCCAGATAAGGGTTACGGGGTGAGCGGGGTACCAGAAGCATAGAAGCCGAGCCGCGGTGCGGGATATCAGGCCTTTGGCGAAATTGCATAGGGCTGATTTTGAGTCGGAGAGAATTTTGGTGGCAGAGGTGGCGATGAGAGCGAGTGCAATGGCCGCTTCCTCTGCAATTTCCGATGAGTCTCTGGTGATGGATCCTGATACGATTAGTCGGGCCTGATTATAATCGACGGCGAGAACCATGCGGGAGCCCGACGAGTACGCTGCCGCGTTCACGTTACGCGACTGTGCCAAGTAAAGTTGCAGGTTCGCTTCGTCCAGCGTACGCGGGACGCAAACCTGTTGTCCGTTATGCTGATCTCTCTTATCGTACCGGTGATGTGTGTCGCAAGAGCTTTCCACTTATCTATATACGCTTCGACCAGCTCCTGAACTGCGGCTTAAATCGCAGTTTAAGAATTATACGCAGCGATAAATTTCACGAAGCACAGTTTAGGCTCCTTATTGCGGCGCTCGCTGCACCTTTCGCAGCATAAAGGTTCTGTATCAAGTAATTTCATTGTGACACCTCATGAGACTAATGTGAACGAACAAAAATACTCAATGAAAACAAAAATGAAAATTATTTTCCGAGGAAAGTAAATGGCGCATTAACTGTCTCACATATATCGATGGACACCAGAACCGCGCTGTAAGGGAAGGGATAAAGGAGGCAGTGAAAGTGGTGCCGTTGTGGAGGGTTCCGGAATAATTTTCACCAGCTGCGGATCTTTAACGTGCACTGACATCGCGCAGAACACGGGCGCCTTTTGCGCCGTTGTGGGGTTCGAACACGGGAACTCCGGATCAGTAGCCGAGCGCCTTAACCACTTAGCCACCGCGGCTTTTTTTGTCTTTATTGCCTGTTTCGACAGTTTACAACAGATCAAAAACATGTTCTGCGCTTCATTCTCAAACATCAAGAGCGAACATGCGTTTCACTCACGTTAGAAAATCAAAACTGTGTCAAAGAACAACTCTTCCATCAACTCGATAACTTATCTCCAAAACGTACCTCCTTGTGCACATCACGCAGTTTAAATATATTTTCTTTGAAGTAATCTCGGAGAGACCGTGCATCTTCATCGCAGTGTCGTACAGCCATCCTGTTTCGCTAAATGCTGTGCAGGCCACGAAGGAAAATTGCATCGTATTCATAAAGATCTGGCTCATCACGGCGGGTACTCGGTGACTGTATTTTTCGGAACTAGAACACCTGCTGAATTCCGTAGCCTCAGCCAGTACCTCCCATTTATTCCGTGGACTCGCCTCGTTGAATCCAGAATCTGACTCGCAGAAGCCGCCAAATGATCTGACATGTTTTCAGCTCATCCTTTGGTTCAGGACACTTCACGAAGAGTATGGGGGCGACCCATAAAGGGGGAAAGAAAACGAACGGAAACTCGACCGGGTGGCAAGAAAGGTTGCCTCTTGAATGCGCCCCTCGCAGTACGGACTGGGTGCGTCAGCATTCAGGATAGTAAAGAGCTATTTCTGGAGACGCACTATGCATTATGTTCGGAAAGAAAAACCAAACACGCGGATTTTCCGCTGCGTTACTTGCAGCAGACAGGAACAACGTGCGGATCTCAGAAGAATTCATTTTCGGTATTATCGACGTTTCATTCATAATAGTGTAGGCCCAGTTTTTGGCGAGCTAATCATTTGCGATTCGTGAAAATTCGTTTACATTAACTTTTAAATGAAGCTCTGAATAATGCTCTGCTCAGACGCAGAGGAGAGCAACACACACACACACACACACACACACACACACACACACACACACACACACACACACACACACACACACACACACACACACACACACACACACACACACACACACACACACACACACACACACACACACACACACACACACACACACACACACACACACACACACACACACACACGCACGCACGCACACACACACACACACACACACACACACACACACACACACACACACACACACACACACACACACACGCACGCACGCACGCACGCACGCACGCACGCGCGCGCGCACACACACACACACACACACACACACACACACACACACACACACACACACACACACACACACACACACACACACACACACACACACACACACACACACACACACACACACACACACACACACACACACACACACACACACACACACACACACACACACACACACACACAGCAACAATCAAATATGCCTGAGGAAGTGACCACTGCCTTAGTGGCACGGCTAGCAGTTGCTTCCGGTACATCTTTCGCGCCGCTTTATGCGCACAAGTCTGTTTTTGTGTCTGATGTGTAGTACGTGTTTGAGTAGCGAGCACACATGCAGAACTAATAAGCCGCTGTCTTAGAACTGCTTAAATTAAAGCTTTCTTCCTTTAAGTCCACATGTATGTTACACAGAACTAATGATGGATATAGGTGGGAAAACAGCGCGCAGAAAAACAAGGATGTTAAGTCATGCACCAACTGGCCCAAGCTTTATGACAGTATTTAAGGATGGATAGTTGGAAATGCGCTCGCTTAATCACGACACACGCATGGCTCTGCAGGCCTTGATCTTGCCCCAACACGCTCTTCTCCGAAGCGCTCGTTGTTGCCTAATTAGTAATATAGCATAGGCATGTTTCCTTTACTGCCGCAGAGGTACAACCAAGGCGTTCAACAAGCATCATTCCTCCCAGAATCCGCGTCTCCCTACCTCAGCGGGCTGCGCTCTATAGGTATACGCTGGAAAAAATGTGGCGGTCGTGCCGGCGTTGCACCGACTGTCGCGGGACTTGTTGATGGTGGTAGAAACATTTATTGCCACGCAATACAGAGGGGGACAAACCCCCTAACATGGCACGAGGCAACACTTAGGGGGCTGCCCTTACAGGGCAAAGGACAGCCCTTGGAGGGCTATCCACTTCAGGGCATCGGTAATTATCCGGCGCTGTTCAGCAGCTGTGGAGCTGGCCAGGAGAGTCTCTCAGTATGACTCCGCCGTGGTTTGGGATGGAGGGTGGGGGAAGGTAGGGCATGTGAGGAGGACGTGAAGAAAGTCTCCCGGTTTCGCGCAGAGCTTACAAGAAGAAAGGAATTGATCGGGGTAGCGGGCATGACGGAGAATAGGGTAGGGAGCAGTTCGGGTCTGGAGTCGGCGCCAGTGGAGGCCTGGGTTAAGGTTAGGGAGGGAGCCGGTGGTGCGTAAATGCGCCGGGAATCTCGGTAGTAGGTAAGAATATCTTTGAACGTAAGCAGCCGCTCCTTGGATGGTGGAGGAGGTCAAACTCCGGCTTGGAAAGTGAGACCTCGGGCGAAGGACTGGACCTCTTCGTTACCCGGGAGGCCTGCGTGTGCGGGGGTCCAGATAAGGGTTACGGGGTGGGCGGGGTGCCAGAAGCGTAGAAGCCGAGCCGCGGTGCGGGATATCAGGCCTTTGGCGAAATTGGATAGGGCTGATTTTGAGTCGGAGAGAATTTTGGTGGCAGAGGTGGCGATGAGAGCGAGTGCAATGGCCGCTTCCTCTGCAATTTCCGATGAGTCTCTGGTGATGCATCCTGATACGATTAGTCGGGCCTGATTATAATCGACGGCGAGAACCATGCGGGAGCCCGACGAGTACGCTGCCGCGTTCACGTAGGCTACCTCGGAACTGTTGCCGTAGCGCTTGTGCAGGGCTTTGGCGCGGGCAGCCCTGCGTTCTCCGTCGTGCTAGGGGTGCATGTTCCTAGGGATTGGAAGGATGATGAGATGGGAGCATAGGTGAGGAGGTAGGGGAACTCCCTCGGTGGGATGGGTGATCGGGGTGATGCCTAGCTGAAAGAGCAGAATGCGGCCTGCCGCGGTACCTGACAGGCGAGTCAGCTGTGCTGTTAGTGTGGCTTCTGCCAGCTCCTCAAACGTGTTGTGGGTACCGAGGTTGAGGAGCCGGGCAGTAGAGGTGCCGGGGGCTAGGCGGAGGGCGATCTTCGTGCAGCTCCTGAGGAGCGCGTTGATGCGGTTTCGCTCCTTCTTCTTTAGGGGGAGGTAGTGGAATGAGTACGCCGTGCGGCTTGTGATGTACGCTTGGGTGAGGCGGAGAGTGTTCCGCTCTCGCAGACCCGCGCGCCGTTCGCCACGCGCCGAATGAGATTTCTTGGCTTGGGTCTGGAGAGTGTGGATGGCGTTGCCATGCGCGCCGTGGGAGTGAAGGACGAGGCCCAGGATGCGAATCTTGGACACCAGGAGAATGGGGTTGTTCCATAGAGTGAGTGGGATGGGAGGGTTGGCGGGGTCGTGAACCTGGGGCGGTAGAAGAAGAGTTGGGATTTAGAAGGGGAGCAGGCTAGGCCGCACGCGCGATCGTATGCGACGATGATGCTGGGGGCCGACTGTAGGTTGTGTTCTATGACGGCATCACTACCTCGATTGGCCCAGACAGTGATGTCGTCAGCATAGATGCTGAAATCTATGTCGGGTATTTGGGCGAGTTGGTGGGGGAGTTGGAGAAGGGTTATGTTGAAGAGGATAGGAGGCAGTACAGTACCCTGAGGAGTTCCCCGGGCTCCCTCTGAGACACCGAACAGCCGGTGGTCGCCCGTGGTGAGTGTGGCTGTGCGTTCAGAGATGAAATCGCGGACGTAATTGTACATCCGCGGGCCTACGCCTAGGGCGTGGAGGCCTTCTAGGATGGCTGCGTGCTTAACGTCGAAAGCTTTTGTTAGGTCGACGCTGAGGATAGCCTAGGTGTCGCCCGCGGGGGAGTCAAGGATGTGGTGCTTGAGTTGTAGAAAGACGTCCTGGGTGGATAAGCCCGGGCGGAAATCAAACATGCACGAAGGCATAAGGTGGTAGGCGGTGAGTAGAGTGCGGGCTGCTCGAGAGGTGCGGAACGAGTCCCACTTCGTGATGGTAGCATCACGAGAGGGTCAACGTGTAGGCCTGCTTGTAGGAGAATGTCGCGGTACTTTCCATTTCCAAGGCCTTTAGTAGTGTGCCCAGACTTCCTACTTTTTGTAACTCCGTACCGCTAGCGCCATCTTATATCCGCCTGAGGAACGAGCGGTCTTGCCTGGAAACAGAGTTTCTTACTATTAACTAGAGGGGAAGCTGGCGGCACGGCGTCTTAGCCACCATGGGCGCTCGAAGCATCATGGGGCGATGAGCTACTTGGTGCGGGACATCGGTTTTTTCGGGAACACACAGAGTGGTGTTACTGAGATGTCTCATACCATATCCACGGCGCGCACCGCGCGCAGACGACTTCGGCGTAAACGTAGTGCGCAAAAGCCATAGTAGCGAAAACGGAACAGCATACGACGCCCATAAAAGATTTCTGTTTTTCGAAGTGCCATTGAAAGACCTCTCAATGTATCTAAGCGACAACATTTTTTAAAAAACACAACTCGTTTTAAAAGTGCGCCCGTTAAGCACGAAATATTCGATTTTGTGGTCTGCAATACTTGGCCAATAGGAGAGCAAGTATTGCAGAATACTTGCAAGCCATCGGTTATTTAGGGCAAATATTATTACATTTACATGATTTTCTGCTCGTTTGTTGCAATTTATGCTTTGTTGCAATTTATGCACAAGATTTTGAATGCTAGGACACTCTTGATCGTCGAACAACGTCTGTTTTGTAGCGTAAGCTACACTGGCTGAGGTCGAGCAGTTTCGCGTGGCTCCTGGAGAGCCGTGCTGCGCATGCGCGAGAAGCAGTGACGTCACACGGCGCACAAGCTGGCGCGCTGGAGCCGCCGCCGCCGCCGCGCGCGCCTCGCCGGTCTGCGCATTCTCTGGAAACCGCACCACGTGACAAACCACGTGACTGGTCACGTGACCAACCGCGTGACAAACCACGTGACCAGCCACGGCGCCGCGCCGCCGGCAGCTGCTCCGCATCACGTGACCGACCACGCGGCCAACCACGAAGAGCGTAGAGATGATTCTCAGGTGGTAGAAATGATTCCGGAGCCCTCCACTATGGAACCTCTTCCTTCCTTTCTTCTTTCACTCCCTGCTTTATCCCTTCCCTTACGGGCGCGGTTCGGGTGTCCACCAAGATATGTGATACAGTTACTGCGCCATTTTAATTCCTCAAAAACCAATTTTAATTTTTTTTTCATGCGGTAGAGCATCCGCCTCGAATTCGGGAGGTGTTGGGTTTGATCCCTAGCTTCACCCGGTTCCTATCGGTTTTCCAGTAAGTAGAAGATTTCCTGCGGCCTGGTGCTCGGCTCTCCTGCAGAGAAAGGCTTGGATAAAGGCCGATGGTCACCTCACTTTTCCTCGATGGAAAATCTATGCGCGAGGGACCGAAATCCGCCTTGTGCTGCGAAGCCCGTTGTGGCACCCCTTTTTCCCCCGAATAAATAGAAGGTGCACACTTAGCAAGTGGGTGGGTGGTCCAAAGAGTTGTACATGCATTTTCGAATACACGTGCATTCGAGAAGCGTGCAGGCAAAGCAACCCCTCCTGTGCACATATCTCGTAATAATAATAATAATAATAATAATAATAATAATAATAATAATAATAATAATAATAATAATAATAATAATAATAATAATAATAATAATAATAATTGGTTTTGGGGGAAAGGAAATGGCGCAGTATCTGTCTCATATACCGTTGGACACCTGAACCGCGCCGTAAGGGAAGGGTAAAGGAGGGAGTGAAAGAAGAAAGGAAGAGAGAGGTGCCGTAGTGGAGGGCTCCGGAATAATTTCGACCACCTGGGGATCTTTAACGTGCACTGACATCGCACAGCACACGGGCGCCTTAGCGTTTTTCCTCCATAAAAACGCAGCCGCCAAAATAGCTAAAATTCGTTGGGCCACTTTTCGAAATTGTAAAAACTGATATAGATATTCCTTACGATGAGTTACATGGCTCAGTAAATAAGGAGACTAATGTTATTAGTTAAAAAGATAACTATTCAATATCAGTTTACCAGCGCACCATTTAGCACGTTTGAGCTTTACTCTGATGCGCTACGCTGCGGATAATGCTGCGCCGAAAAAAGCGCCCTTCTAACTCAATACGCCCATGTTTTAAAATTGCTGAGCATCCTAGGTGAAATACCCGGTATTACACAGCCGCGAAAACCCAAACAGTCCAGTATTAAAACAAAAAATTCAGTGGAGTGGTTCTCAGGCTTCTTTAAATCCTCGTTTACAATTAGCCTTCTCTTCGGAGAGCAGTCGCAGAGATTGCATAACCTGTATTGTATTTCAACGAGAATAATTACAGAAATTTGGAAAGAAAACTTCTTCCTTTATCGAAAAGAGTTACACTGTGCCCTAAGTTTGCTGCTGCTTTCAACGAACCAACCTGAAGAATCCCAACAACAAATAGAAGAATGAGATTTTCTGGAGGCACAAGATTTGCATGAAAGATGGACAATAGTCGCGACGTAAAATGAATTTTTTTTTTCAGCAGGAACAAATAATTTCTAGTGTACAAGTTAAGCGTACATGTTCAATATGTGCTGGTACCTCTTGCGGCACCTCCAGTCTTTTCTGTCGTCCAGCAAGGCGGAAATTCTGTCGTCCGTGTGTGCGTATGGACACTATGCTGTGTCTAAGGCTTAGGTAGACAAGCGCAAGTCATAGAACTCATCTTTATACTAAGGGTCGGTAATGGCTGTACCTGCCAGCCTTCAATCTCAGGTTAAAAAAAAAGACCTTGCGTACCTTCCGACTGCGGTCCCTTAGTCTATTTAGTCTGGAGGCATTTACGTTATTATTTTCCGTCACTATATTTTAGAGCCTTTTGAATGTGACGCATGCTTTTCTTTGCCCGTGGTTTTCAGGTTCTCTGATGCTGTATTCTTGTTTTCTTTGTATTGAGTGATAAAGCGCTCCTGTTTCTCGCCTTTATTTTTCTTTCGTTTGCTTGCGCTTCAGCCTAATAATGAACGCACGCCAACTAGCCCATTTCACCCTCCTCGACCGTACAGCCCCAACGCGAAAGTAAGCCGTAAGAGCTATTTTATTAAACTTTTTTAATGCGTTATCATTAGAAGCCGCACCGTGGAGCTGAGTGCGCGGAATTGTACGGCGTGGCCTTGTGTGCACTTGCCACCACCTGTCACCTGCCACGGCTGGTACACAGAAGAGCCACCTGCCACCGTTGGCAGGTGACAAAATGGAGAGAGAAAAATCTCTCTGTCCATTAGTACGGAAGAGGAGAGAAAGGCCGGAAGCTAGCTGGCAAAGGAAGAACCCAGAGGGTTGCTACCGTGGACGCAGGGGGTTATGACGCGGGCGCAGAAATGCGCATGCGCAAGCTGGGGTATTTGAGACGAGAACAATCCGGCGGGTGGCTAACATGGAAGGCTGGGGGCCAATCAGCCAATACCAATCATCTTTGTATGATTAATGCGTTATGGCGGTAGCCTTAGACCATATTCCAAGAAGTACTAATGCTGACGCATTGTCTTCGCATAATGATAATTAAGCTCCCCCTATATTTTCCTGAACAACCACAGTACGGCACCACCAGCTTTCCGATACAAAATAACGCAGGCAGTTAATATATAACGCCAAAGCGCCACAATGCATATAACTCAAACACTGATCCTTTTGACTGAAAACTCAAACGCGAAACGATAGGCAGCAGACTAGAGGACACACAGTCATCACGTTGCTTCATTCATCTATTTAAATGCAGACTGGAAGAAATAGCTGGCTATGGAACAAAAAATAAGGAGTCAACCACATTCAGAGAACATAAATGCCAACATCACAATCGGTCAGAGAAGAAACAAAATACATTTCTACTGGTTCACAGCCTCCTTGCCTCTGGCTCATTTAATAAGGTAAAAAATTTTAAGATGTTAAACAACATAGAGACGAAAATTTTTATTCACAACTAATTCATGCATTGACGCGTGCAGCGCAGGAAACTAGAAGCTTTGTAGAATGACCTACTAGCCAAAAGAAGAACTAACCTCCCTGCTTTTCATCTTCCTCCTCCGCCTACTCCTCCTCCTGTCATATGAAGCGGTGCCAAATGCACAAAATTCTCCCCGCCGCACATCCAGTTCGATAAACACTTGGCTACTGAAACCTCTGCATTTTCACCACAACTAATTAAGGTGCAAAAGTATTGTCACATAGTATAATACAAAAGGTACAGTTAAAGATCCAGTTCACAAGTCGACCTGCTGCATGGGCTTCAAGTTTGGTGAAACCTGCGCAAAAAAAGAAAAAGAAGAGGCCAGTGCAGCAAACCTCAGCATAGGCTTTGCAAAACTGCCACAACTTTATAAATCTAGTGCTCTCCATTAAACAGACATTTACCTCAAACGGGCAGGCAGTGCTGCTGATAATGTCATCCACTGTGAGCCCATCTGCAATCTCAACCAGCGTGAGACCTTTCTTCTCGCACACCTCAAATACACACTGAAAAAGATTAACGCAATGCATCAATTGTGAGCCCTCAGCTACCGAATAGAACTGGCCATTTTTTCTCCCAAAGCTACAGCTGGAGAATTATAGAGAAAGCAGAAATTCTATTTGATATACTTAATTTAGCATCTCAACACAATGTATACCACTCCGATCCTAACACGTCATGGACATGTCAAAGGAAGCTCTCGAGCAGGAGAAGTTTCTGCTAGAAAGCATACTTCTTATAGAGAGAACCTCTTGACATGTCTACGACGTGCAGTAGCCTCTAGCAGAGATTTTCCTTTGGCAGCCGCTAGCTGGCTTATTGCAAATACCATTGGTTGATACCCTAGTCTGTTCCTTTGGTTACCATAAGCACACCAACCACGTGGGCTTGCATCAAACTGCCACCATAAGACGATGGCATGTGCGGCATACTTATACTGAGTATGCAACGGCTTAATCCCTGCACTGTCCCTCTTATTCAAGCTTCTGTGAGGTACAGGATGGAAGATAGCGTATGTCTTTCAGTTCCCAAGTGCTCATAAGATGTTGATGTCCTTCATATGCCAGTGTCCTTCAACGGAAATGTCTCTACTCCTTTAGCAACAGCTGCAATGCCCAGAACAAATGCTCAGGATTTTTTTTCGGTGATGTAAAAAAACCATAGGATCTCAGAATTATTTCAACAGCGGTTTTACGCGATAGCGTAACGCGTCCGTGTCGCAGGCAAGCTGGGGTTGGCGTCGTTTGTTCTGAGCGAAAAATCCGCAAAAAAATCCTCAGATAGGCAGCCTAGGTGGTGGGTGGGCCACCTAGGGCACGTGCTATCGTGAAGTTATCACAACCCACCGACCAGATTTGGACCAAACTACCTATCGTGGCAGGTTGGTCACCAGAGGTTTAACGATTTGTCGTGAGGGGTTGCCCGGGAGGAGCACCCTGTGTCACGCAAGCCCCATCGATGGCAGCACCTGCCATCGCAGGGAAGTGGCGCATCGCTTAACTGCTGCACCACTGCTCCAGTAATTGTACGGGGTCTCCCAGGGATCTATGAATGTAAAGTCGAGAAGGACCAATACCACATATATGAGCACTAACTCATCAATGCTGTCGCGTCCTACCCTTAAGTGTCCCCTCTAGATTTTCTTTCCTCACTGTAATTCGGATTTTCATTTATCTCCAATGCATATCAGGAAACACTGGGCCTCTAGAGGAGAGCGTTGAACTCGGTAGCACCAGGGAATCACTAGCACGAGGTCGGCAGAGGTGGATTCAGAAAGGGGGCCGCCGTTATTGTTCCTTCTTTCAACAAAATTTGCAAGCAAAAACACGATGTAGGCCTCTTCCTTTTATGATGGAATGCCTCACCCACACTCTTCACATACATGAATCATTTTCCTGTAATTTCTGTTTCGATTTTAGAGATGCTGTTTGCTTGTCAAGCACATGGCTCTAAAGTCCACAGCAAGCAGTCCTGAAAAAACATCTCAACAGGCACCTTTTCAGTGATAATGAGGTCGACGCAGCGTTCTCCAGTCAGAGGAAATGTGCACTCCTTCATGATCTTGGGCTTGCCATCCTTGGCCACATGCTCCATTGTGACCACAATTCTAGTCCCAGCTGCTTTGCTTGACACTAGGTCCATTGCACCTCCCATGCCCTTCACCATTTTACCCTGCAGTGGGCAAACGTTCAGAGCAATATACATGCAAGTGAACAAAATGGTAGGGAACTCACATCAAGAAACCGCACTGAGTTACATATTCTTTTATAGCACAGATGGGAACTTTTAGTAGTTGACTTCCTAAGCAGGTACCTAACCTAACTGACAGCAGCATTTTATTATGAAAGAGGTAGTACCATAAATATATGAGACTACAAGTATACAAATGAAAACACATTTACATCGCTCTGAACCTCAAGCTACTGCAGGTGTTTTACAGCACGAAAAGAAATGAAGTTATTTAAAATCCTAACAGCTGTTGCAGGGATAAATGTGATCATATTTTACATCTCACGCAAAGGTGGATGCTACCCATACATTCTGGCAATGTGGAAGCCGAATGTGCCTCATTGTCCGGCGTGAGCAGAAAAATGCGTTTGAGTCAACTTAAAATGAACTCAGAATTATACCGTTCTTATATTCTTATAGATACAAGAGAATGAGCTTGATAATATTATGAAGAAATTGCACGGTGAGGTAGCAGAAAACATTCCAAAATTTGTTTCGAAAGACATTCCGCAATCAACGTGGGTGTGGGCAAAATTATAAATCTCACACAGTTAAATTTCTTCCAAAACAAATTCTACACACAAGAAAATAATGCGATGAGCCTTACCCAGCAGCATGATTAACACAAAAAAGCAGCTCACCGGTATCATCCAGTTCGCAAGGTCACCATATTGCGATACTTCCATCGCACCAAGCATTGTAAGGTCAATGTGACCTCTAAAATTAGAAAAAGAAGTGCGAACAGAAAATGCTTATTTGTCATCAATGCGACGCCCTTTAAGAACCTTTAACTGAAGTGCGCACGGTACGATTGCTGCACTCTATTTCTCAAGAAATTAAGTACAACGTCAAAAGCATTGTACAGTCGAGCCCACTTATAACGAACCTGACGGTAACGCGATTTGGATATTTTATATCCGATGTTCGTATTTAGAGGACTTTCTGTATAGCAACCAAAAATATTAGGTCCATCAAAAGTAGCAATTATTTCTTAAAATACTGCATTACGCGCTTCTACTTGTTCAAAGCAGACCCTACCGCGGCTCTCTGTAGGCTCCGTGGGGGGTCATGTTCTCCTCGCTGAGGCTTTGCTGCCAACATTCATCTTTAGGCACGGGACATAACTAATCACGGTTGAAGCGTCCACAGCAGCTGGTGGTAGGTCGGCCACAGTAATTAGTAATCAGTAATCAGATGCCGCAGTCGTGACCTAGTGGTCTGGGCGTCCGCTTTGGCTGCGGGAGGTGGTTGGTTCGAAACCCACCGCCGGACACCCACCGGTAAAAATGGGTACAGGCCACCCCCGGCCCGGCGCCCGGCTTCTTCAGGGGTGTGTGCTTGGAGGAGGCTCCGCAAACCCCGCTGCGCCCTTTCGGGGGCAAACCCAGTTTCGAAAACACTCAGCCGCAAAGGTGGTTCGTGTTTCACTTCCAAGTGGAGAGTTCGACTCAAAGCTCGTACGCTCTAACCAGCGTCAAGTTCAACACTAAGGTCCTTCGTCGGAAGCGGACAGCCGGAAAAACCGGGCTTGCCCTGGACCGCAGTGATACTTTGAATCGCTTCTGACGAAGGACCTTAGTGTTTAACTTGGCGCTGGTTAGAGCGTACGAGCTTTGAGTCAAACTCTTCACTTGGGAGTGAAACACGAACCACCTTAGCAGGCTTAGTGTGCTCGCACTTCGCGTACAGAGGCTTCGTCAGGGCACGTGGCTCTGTGATGTTGTGGTCCGCAGGAACGAGGAAATAGCTTGCCAGCTAGGTATCAACGATGCGTTGCTGCAAATAAACATGCGTCGGATCACGTGTGTTTCCGAGACCTTCATCTATCGTTCTATAGGCCCATGCAGCGGCGAAAGTGGCGCAGAACTCATAGCACAGACTGTATCAGCTGCACTCTCCGCTGTGTAACGCTGTGTGCTCGTGGTAGAGCTGAAATGATGATGCCGACGTCACGCTACGCAATCACGTGACCAGCATGGTCAGCAACTTATTCAAACTAATGAATTCGCTGCTGTTAGTTCATCCACGACCATGAGCAGGAACTTCACTTTCAACGATTTACCTGCTTCGTGCCCAGTCGCGCTTCTACTTAGGACGCTTTGCCCAGCCGGCGGACACGCAGGCAAGGATGACCCTCGTCAGCCATCGACGTCCGCTTGGCCGTTGGTTAATTACTCTTTCAATGGCGCCTTTTGATTGCATTTTTTGTTCGACTCGCTTTTTCCGGGGTACTGTCGCGAGGACTGAGAGACGCTTTTCAATCTCCGTGCTTGATGGAAGCGCCACCTCTACAAATTCGTGAAGAGTTTACTGTACCTGCTCGTTCGCTATAACCGAGTGGTGTGGCCAGAGTTGTTCGTTGTGTCTGAGACGAATTTCTGTTGCCCTAATGTATATTTTGACGGTAGTACCGCTCTCATCCGTAGTAAGCCAGCGTTCGTTATATCTTCGGTCCTTATAAGTAGGCTTGACTGTATATGCAAATGAGACATGCATTAAATACTACCACACGCCTCATGGCTTACTAATCAAGTGAGAAAGCTTAAAGAAAAGGGGGCGAGGTCGGTCGATGTTGACGTGACCCTGGCGTGATGCTCTTGCTCAGTGCCATGACAGAAGCAATGAGCCTAAAAATAAAATTGGGTAGTTTTCTTCCAAGCTGCAAATGCCAATTACAGTTAAAATACTTTTGTATACGTCATTTCTCAACAAGCCACTCTCACAACGCCCATGGATAAAACCAAAAATGGATGCAAATATCATGTGACCCTCAAAGAGAGTTGAGATTTCCTTCACTTACAATATACCGCAGTGAATCCCCGTCCCATGTTCAGTTGAGTACTTATACCAAACTGTATCACGGCTTTCATGTTTTTGATTGACACCAATTTTGAGTCTATTACGTCTAAACCTATGCGGTAAAGGGAGAACAGTAGAAATACTAAACTAAACCACCTATTTTGAATATGAAAGGACTAGATGCTTCCTCGAGACAAGAAAGCAAGATGGCATGAGAAGGCGGTATGTGTCGACAACAAAACACCAGAGAAGAGAAATATACCTAGAACTAAGTGCAAGGTCTCTTTAATTTTAACAAGAAAAGCAGAGAGGAAATTTTTTTGGTCCTTATATGAGTGTTTCCCGGCCAAGTGCAAAAGTTACGAGAGTGGTAATATATCGCATTACATTTGTGGATGCACAAGCAAGAAGGCGCACTTCCTTTACCCTCGAATCATTGCAAACGACTCGTCACTGCCAAAGCAAGACGCCCCAGGTAGTGCAGTGACTGTTTCCTTCCCAGCATTTATCAGGTCAGCATCCACCTCTTCTTCTGTGGGATATGGACCCTAAATAAACAACATTATGGTAATATTTTACACAATGAACTTTATTAACATAGTGAGTGGAAAGTTTGGCATAAAAATCTTTGAAAACAAAAATTATGTTAATTATTACTGCATTTATGCCATGTGCTCGTACCACTATGAGAATAGTTCAGATATCAGTACATGAATACAGAAAATTAACGCCATGGTGGAGGAACTCAAAATGACATCAACACTGCAGCGTACAAAAAACTTCACGTGTCAAGCAATATACCTATCTCTAATATGTTCAAACTGCCCTAAAACAGTTGACAAGAGTAATGTAATTTTAATGTCGCAAGAGTGGACTGGCCATGCCTAACGCGTTCGATCTGCACGCGGTAGCCATTTCATCCCCGAGAAGTGACGCACTCGATAGGGCGAGAGCTTTCACCCATGGAAAACTGCCGAGAGCCCGTCAACAGTGAGGATCCCAGCTTGCTAGGCAGGTGCTCAAGCAACTAGGAAGCTTGAGAACTGCTTCGTGCGTAAATGGCACTCCAATGGTGCATCAGCGATCACTAAGGCCTACATTGATCTTTATGCTTCACGGCAGCCTAAGCGAGCCAATCGTGACAAAAACCACATAATGGCTACGATTGTGCATGGCGAATATTTGTTTGTTAGCTGTGGTGTGACAATCGAGGAAGCAGCTGGATGTCGGGCCGGAGCACGCTTGTACCAAAGTTGGGAATCGAACCAACCGCCTCCTGCAGCCGAGGCGCACACCCAAGTCACTATAGGCCACCAGTTGCTTCCAAAACTTTTTCCCTCTTCCCTCTTCCTCCTCTCTCATAAAAGTGGAGACGGAGATTTCACTTTGTGGAGGAAAATCGCTAAGGCGCCCGTGTGCTGTGCGATGTCAGTGCACGTTAAAGATCCCCAGGTGGTCGAAATTATTCTGGAGCCCTCCACTACGGCACCTCTTCTTCCTTTCTTCTTTCACTCCCTCCTTTATCTCTTCCTTGACGGCGCGGTTCAGGTGTCCAACGATATATGAGACAGATACTGCGCCATTTCCTTTCCCCCCAAAACCAATTATTATTATAATTATTTCACTTTGCAACTGCAGTCTGGGTGCTTTATAGCATGTTATATATTAACGCAGTTCTTGTGTTGACTCTGTGGTTACGCCAAGCGCTGGTATGCAGATTCAGTGTCTGTGTTATTGGCAGCTAATCATCGCAGGGGCTGGGAAAAACGCGATGTGGAGAAACCAACCAACTTAACGATTAGAGAGGGCGGCCAATAAATTTGTGCAGGGTTTGGAGCAGGTTAAAGAGCACTATGCGCTCAGAAAGCAACTATAAGACTACCGATGACACGTTGACGAAATTATGCGTAATTTTAATAGATGGTTTAAAGGTAAACTATGTCCCCACAGAGTAAACTGAGTGTAATCGAGGATTTACAGAAGCTTTTTCATTACAAACATAAAAAGCCAGAGATTGTAAGAACTCTACATTATCAAGTCCACATGGCGTAGGTAGCTAGTTCCTGCTTACAATTTTTTTTTACAAGCTGAAAGCAAGAAACAGCGCACTAGCTTCATGTGAACTCTTGCGATATACATGAATGCTTTTCTGCATGGTTGTGACAAATCAGTAGCATGAAAAACTTAGAATGCATAGTATAAAATGTGGTGAAGGAAGTAAACTTCAGTGACAAATGCGCAGTTTAAACAAAAATGAAATACTCACCACACCCAGCATTCCATTTTCACAGTGTAGCACGACGTGGACTCCCTCGGGAATGTAGTTGCTTGCAAGCACAGGAATGCCAATGCCAAGGTTGACTTGGTGAGATTGAAGCTAAGGGCTTGCATCACCAAACACGGCTATATAGAAGTGGCATGATGTGATGAATTACTGAAAACTGAGCCACAAAACTTAGCATGATAATTGAAGCGAAATGCATGTAACCAGACTGTCAGCTGAGATCTATGTTGAAAGCAGGGGACCCAATACATAAAAACCGTGGCTTGAGAATAAGGCGGTAAAAGGATACCATACATGCCGTCTCTGAATTCCATTGCTGCCCTTCGAATGATGCGGCTTCTCACATCGTCTTTTCCGCCAGCATCCTGTGATTTTTGTCTGAGCTTCCTTTTCTATAAAGTGACGTGAACAACGTGGGTAGCACTCAGCATACAGAAAAGGGCGCAGAGCTCACAATAAGCATTTGAGAGAGCTGCTTCATGACAAATCACTGCCATAAGTGGATAACCTGGAGAGTTAAAGATGCCATTTTATAATGTAATCTGGCAAAAGGTGTCTCAGCTAGTAAAGTACAGATTTTGCTCTCTTCTGCTTCTACATGCGCATTTTTTGCGTGTTCGGATTTTTCATGGTGTCATAACTCGCATAACAGTACTCACTGGTGGCACAAGTTAGCCGTATTGTAGTGTTCACACAAATATTATAGCTATAAATGAAAGCCAAAGCAAAATGGGGATATGGTTTCTGGGCGTCAACAGTACTATCGTTTCTTGAACTGCGCTCTGAAACTTATTGCCACACTCATGATGTCAGCTGACCACTCAAAGCTAGAACCAAGAAATGAGTTTGTAAGAAATACTTCAATTCTCTTTTGAAAGCTTTTGCCTTGGTAGATAGCATCCACATATATACTTGGAATGTGGATTTGATCTGGAGGCAAGGCACCAATCTCGCATACTTCTTCAACCTGGTGGAAAGAAAACGAGGCAGAAGCTGAGGCATGTTTTCTCAATCCCACCTATATACTGCGAAGAAACGCCATCGATACCGGGTACCAGATGTGGAAAGCACGACTTAAGCTCTTTGAAATGGAACAAAAGAAACAATGAAAGAAAGAGACTCACCTCTGCTATAGTGTAGTTTGCTGCCTTGCACATGACCGGATTAAAATTTGACGCCGTTTTTCTAAAAGAAAAGAACACGAAAGGTGCTCAGCCAGCATCTTGACAGGTGGAAAAACTTTTGAATGCTGCTAAAGTATTGTGAAATCTATGCAAGCCGCTCTGTCCTAATACCTTCGAACAATTCTGTGATAGTTAGGGTTCATTCATATGCACAAAAGTGCATTTATTTATTGGCCATTAATACCGGACATATGTAATAGCAATTTTTTAGCAATACAAATAATTGCATGCAAAACTAAGAATTCGTTTTAAAGCGAAAGCATTACTAGTCCTATTATGAGAAAAGCCGGTGGCGTGTGTTTTCGTATGCTCTCTCAGATGGTGTAGAAAATCCCAGCGATGGCAAGAAAAATAGGGTGACGTCATCAAGCGGTCGTAGGACGCACACAGGGAGCCCATCACCACCAGTTCAGGGAATCATATGCATGTGGTTCCTGTATATATACTCCCCAGTGGCCGACCTCAGTGTGGCGCCAGTTTTCCAGGCAACATTCGTGCCAAAACTCTGACGCAACCGTTTGTTTTACAGCGCTTCGGGTGGTGTCATATGATCTATAGTTACATGTAGCTCACATGTGCTAGTCAAGCTGGCGGCTAGCTTGCGACAGGAATTCGAACCAACGACATATGCAGCTTAAATTTCATGCCTTCCCAGATTCTTTACCTGTTCCCTTAAGACAGGTTGAGGGTTACACCGAGATGTGATTCCAGAAAAAGTAAGAGCGCTAACATATGCAACCACAGAACGAGAGACATGCGACAACGAGAGCGCTTGTGTCTAGTGTTACTCTCTCGTTCTGTGGTTGCGTCTGTTAGCACTGTTAATTTGTAGAGAAATGGGATCAACCAACTCGCCCAGAAAGAAATTTTAACCGAGATGGGAGGCAGTTACTGCGCCATTTCATTTCCTGAAAAAACAGTTCTCGTAACAAATTGCGGTGCAACTGTTCGTATTACAGCGTTCCGGGGGTGTCATAAGCGCGCGCGATGCGTTTTTCTGGGGCCGGGGTGGGTGTGAATGCACTCAGAGACAGTAATGCTTTCGCATTCCCACAAGTAGGCAGTCTTAAGTATATCTGCCTTTTTTACCCTCTCACTTTTGGCTGCAAGGAAGAAAGTTTGAGATTTTTTATGTATGGAGCTAAGAAGTAGCAGCCGTAGCTGGACCGCACGTCCCTGCAAGACACGCCAAGCGGGTTCCATTACAGGGAATACATAACCAACCTAGATCACATAATCATAAATGGCGAGAACTTAAAGGTCAGAATTCTCAAAAGAGAGACTACAGGCCTAGATTTTATGCAATCGGCAAGGATGGCCAATCGTGTTCTTTTAGTTACAGCAAACTACACCCTAGAAAACGGAGTATACTGTCAACACGTGACTAGGCCGACAAAACTTTTACATACAGCTATTGCTACAAAAAAAAAACAAACACTGCATATTTTATGAATACAATAGAAACTCTCTATGGTTCTGAAAATTTGTTAAGTACAAATCAGTGCATTAACAAAAAATGGAGGGTTGCTTACCTAAAGACAAGGTTACCAGCTTTGTCTGCCTTCCACGCTTTAATAAGTGCAAAATCCCCCGTGATGGCATGTTCCATGATGCAGTTCGTGCCATTAAATACCTGATGCTGAAAAGCGCAGCGCAAATGATTTTGTTACTATTTAGAAGCGTTGCAGTCATCGCGTCAAAATTGTTTTTCTTTTCGGTGCTCATTGCAACGTCTGCAACTTTCTGTGACATTCGTCAAGGAGGTTCTGTAACATGCATCAAGGACGCCAGTATGGAGCTGGTGCGTTACTGGCTTGCAGTAACACGCGGTCAACAACTGTGTTTACCTTGGTCACATCTTGACATCACAATGAACCCGATGCTTGGTGCAGACAACACTGTTTGAAAGAGTTACATAAATAATCATTCATTGCATAAGGTTGAGGTCTGCGGTTGGGGGCTCAGCACTTAGTGATTAAAGGAAAGAAAGTAAGACTTGTAAATTTGGTTTTAGGGCCCTTTTGATGTATGAATGATCAAGAGAGTGTGTGCTAGCTCTCTCACTCCGTTCATTCACCATTCGTAGCAGTCAACAGGCAAGGTGGTAAGCAATACTTCGCACCACATTAGGACACCAGAATTCTAATGCAAGCTCCCCTGCCCTCGCTCTGTATTATTTGAGTATTCTGCGCATCCACCAGCACACACTCATGCTTAAAATTATGCTTAAATTACTACCATCAGGATGACAGAGGTTATAGCGTCAGAGTACCACCAGATTTGCCCGAAAATTAAGTTTCAAATTGGTTGCATTCACCACGCGAGAAAGGAAAACCTGATCTCATAATCTGCTTTGTAGTGCCACTGCAGTTTGGATCGTGGTGGGCGGACGGTCTCACCTGCCTGGGTTCGCTTTTGATGGCCACATTGCCAGCTGAGTCATATTTGATTGGTGCACCACCCCAGTGGATGAGCGTGCCATAAGCAGTGGGTGTGAAGAAGGCCGGTATGCCGGCTCCGCCAGCTCGAAGCCTCTCAGCCAGAGTACCCTGATGGATTAAAAAAATGTATTGCATGCCTATGTATGGTTAAGCTCGTGCTGTGCAGCGCCGAATGTAAAAAATATATCAGCAAACGAAACATGTCTACTTTCTGGGGCCCGCCTAAGGTAAGGTATGTATCTGCACTAATTGTCTAACCACGTCTGACATAAAGGCTGCAGAAAGACATGCACGAGTTAAGACGATGGCGCTTGCCTGTCGTCTTCACTCGCCTCTGTCTTTCTGCGCCCTCCTACGGCTCTGCAGAGAGGGCTGCGCTAAACGGGCGTGCGTTTTCGGCATCGCTAGGGTATGAGCGACTGCGCCCAGGTACAGTGCTACTGCTCATGCCAGCTATGTTCAAGTTCTTAGCCGGAACTGTGGTGAGCATGCGCAAGGTCTTAGCGGCGACTGTGAAAAATCCGAGTGAGGAGCCAAGCGACAAAGTACAGTGCGGGAGCGATGTCCGTGGACATCATGGTTCCGGTGACCCGTACCACCCTCTAAGACATCCATGCCTATGGCGTAGTTTCTCTGTAGGCCCTGCAGCGATGGTTCACAGGTGGCGTAGAAATGGTACTTGTCGAAAGTAATCGCTACGCCTGCCGACCAGTTATTTGCACCGTCTTCCGCTGAGTGTAGCCTCACATTATGTTAGATCTGCATAGCGTCACAGACCATTGTGAGAGCCGCACTGAGACCTCTTGTGTTGTTAAGTGCGCGTGCTGTCGTTCCGCCTGCGTTCCTGCTCAGCGCAAAGAGCAAAGGTCAGCACTGTGTCTGTGCAGTTGCGGGCTAGCCTCGTGTGTTATACCTGCCTCCTAGATTTTCTGATCGCATTGATGCAGGCAGGGGCTTATTATTGTTCATTTTTTAGGTAGCCCGAACCTAACAAATGTAGCTTGACGCGCTCCGCCGCAAGTCCGACTTTGTGCTCAGTGGTAGCGCATCACTGTTGTCTTGTGTTTGTCGGAGCTAAGGCGAGGAAGAACCAGCTCCGACAGCGTTGAGGTTCGAACTGTTTATTTTGCGCTGCTTCCGCTGCGGCGGCCTAGCCCAACTTCCTCTTTCTTGTCCGGCGCCGCGTGCCCTGGCCTGCGAGCCGATTGAGGCGCGAGGGGAGCTACAGGGCTCCCCCGTAGAGCGAAGCCACAGGATTCGCCCAGCGGATGTGCCTGGTGGAAGCTGAGCACAGTGGTGGCGCAGTCGAAGTGAGAGCGAGTGTAGGGCCGACGGGCAGAGGGGTGGCAATGTAGGCTGGTTTGAGGCGGTCAGCAGCCACGAGGTTTTCACAGCCGTTGACGTCTAACGTGAAGGTCTTCTGCGCGCAATGGAGAACGCGGAGCGGTCCATCGTAGGCCGGCGTGAGGGGTGGACGGATGTGGTCACGGCGGATGAAGACATGGGTGCAGGAGGTCAGATCCTGGCTGACGAACGCGGAGTGAAGGTGACGGGCTGCAGGGGTGGCAGGAGTAATGTGGCGAAATGTGTTGCGTAGGTCTCGGATGTAGGTGGAAGCGTCATGAATTAACGGAGGGGAGGAAGGAGAGAAGAATTCCCCAGGGAGACGCAGGGCAACGCCGTCGACTAGCTCAGCAGAAGAGCTGCCGAGGTCAGCCTTTAGTGCCGAGCGCATGCCCAAGAGGACGAGGGGAAGGTGGTCGGACCAGCGTTGTCTTGGCTGATAAGTGGCAAGGGCAGCCCTCAGTTGTCGATGCAGCCGTTCCACCATACCATTGGCCGAAGGATGGTAGGCGGTCGTATGGATGTGGCGAACGCCCAGAAAATTTGAAAGAGCAGTATATAGGGCCGATTGAAACTGGCGGCCGCGGTCGGTGTTGACGACAGACGGGCAGCCGAAACGAGAGACCCAGCCGGCCATGAAGGCCGAAGCAACGGTTTCGGCTGTAGTGTTAGCTATTTGCAGTGCCTCGGGCTAGCGGGCGAAACGGTCCACACATATGAGCAGATAAGAGGCCCCACCTCATAACGGGAGTTGTCAAACAATGTCTATGTGAACGTGGGAAACCCGTGAGTCAGGAGGCCGAAAAAGAGAGGCAGGCGTGACGGTATGAAGTTTAACTTTGACACGCTGGCAGTGAAGGCATGTTCGTGCCCAATGGCGGACGTCGGCATTGATGTTTGGCCAAAAGAAACGAGATGTGATCAGGTTCTGCGTAACACGAATACCAGGGTGGCTCAGGCGGTGCAGTTTTTCAAAAATGGTGCGACGGAAAGCCAAAGGTACGTAGGGGCGCGAGATGCCAGTGGATGTCTCGCACGTAATGAACTGGGAGAAAACTGGCAGTGGACAGTCGGCGAAGGACAGGGACGTGGATGAGGAGTGAAGAAGTTGCAGCTCTGGATCAATGCGCTGTGCAGCCGCTAGCTCTTCCATGTCCACTGGTGATTCGGACGCCATGGCACTAACACGGGAAAGCGCATCAAGAGCAGCATTCTTCGGGCCATGAACGTGATGGAGATCCACTGTAAACTCGGAGATAAAACACAGTTGGCGGATCTCGTGTGCAGTGTAGGTGCCGTGGTTCTTTTGGAAGGTAAACGTCAAGGGCTTGTGGTCCGTTATTAGGTGAAAGTCCCGGCCCTCCAGGAAGTGGCGAAAGTGCTTGTTGGCGAGTTACACAGCGAGCAATTCTCGACCGAAGGTGCTGTATTTATTCTCAGGTGGCTTCAGCTTTTGGGAGAAAAAACCTAGGGGCTGCCAACTAGAGACGTACTGCTCGAGTACTGCGCCGACGGCAATGCTCGCGGCGTCGGTTACGAGGCGCAGTGGGGCATCAGGAACTGGATGTATGAGCAAAGTGGCGTCTGAGAGCGCCTTCTTGGCAGCAGCGTCCTCAGTCCACACAAGTGGCGCAGCAGAATCTTTTTCGTAGCCAAAAGATCAGTCAGAGGCTTCAGGAAAGAGGCACACTTCGGGAGAAAGCCGCGATGAAAGTTCAGGAGGCCCAAGAATTTTCTGAGCTTTTTGAGTGACGTGGGGGCGGGAAAATTTTGAATGGCTTTGACTTTGCGGTCGAGAGGCAGAATGCCCTGTGGAGTGACAAGGTGGCCGAGGAACTCTATTGTAACTACGCCAAAGAGGCACTTGTTCGGGTTGATGACGAGAATCCAGTTGGTGGAAGAGGGCGCGCAGATGAGCTTCATGCTCAGTGCCGGATGAACTTGCTACCAGGAGATCATCGATGCAAGCGAACACGAAGCCGAAGCCTCGCGTAACCTCGTTTATAGGTCGATGAGAAGTCGGTGCGGCGTTGTGCAAGACAGAAGGCATCCGCACATACTCAAGAGGCCGAACGGTGTGGTAATGGCCGTCTAAGGAATATCAGCGGGCTCCACAGGAATTTTATGATAAGCCCTCACTAAGTCAGTTTTAGAGAAGATCGTGCACCCATCCAGATTTGATGTGAGGTCCTGTATGTGAGGAAGTGGATGGCGGTCTGGTAAAGTGTGAGCGTTGAGGGAGCGGTAATCTCCACATAGACTCCAGTCGCCCGAATCCTTCTTTGCCACCATGTGAAGTGGCGATGCCCAGTTGCTGGAGGAAGGGCGTACTATGCCGAGTTACAGCATGTGTTCGAACTCACGGCGAGCGATAGCGAGGCGTTCTCCCGACAAAGAGTGTGGGCGAGCAAACACCGGAGGTCCCGAAGTCACGATGTGGTGAGTGATCGAGTGCTTCACCGGTGACTCTCTGTTATGCGGCATTGTGAGGTTGGGAAAACCAGCCAGAACTTTCGCGAAACAGGGACGAGAGCGCGAAGCCCCGTTGCGCAGTGGTGGAGAGTACGCCGTTGACTAAGAGGTGCGAGCTGAGGTCTATGAGGCGATGAGCTTGCATGTCGACGGCTAGGTTAAAGAAACTGAGGAAGTCCGCGCCGAGAACAGCTTGGGAGACGTCAGCGATAATGAAGAAGCAGCGAAACGTGCGGCGCAATCCGAGGTTTAGCGTCAGGGACCGTGGCCGTACGTACGAATGGGGGAGTTGTTGATCGCTTGGAGCGGGGAGGTCTGTATGAGTGTGGAGGCAACAGGTGCATTTGGAGCTGATTTTGCCAAAAAGTCTGCTGATTCATTTCGTAAAATACCACATTGGCCTGATATCCAAACAAAGCGCACCTCTTTCACCCATCCAGTAATCAGAAACTTTAGTGAGCGTCTCAAAAAAGCGTTTCATGTGAATTCCAGCGCCAACAAAACAGAGAGACAATCTGAGAGGAATATCAGCTGAGAAACAGTTGTGGGAATTTTCAAAGGGGCCAGCCCAAGAGCCATAAACTCTGCTCGAAATACAGTTGTGTAATCCGGGACTCTAAGTGAAAAGCTCCACCAGAGAGACCCTGAAATAAATACCAACCGTTGCCTTCTGGCCGGCCCCAGACGCATCTGTACCAATCACAGTACGGTGCGGGAAATGGGCAAGGTGAACAAAGAGGAGTCCAGTTAATGCTCTTGCAGGCAGATGCTTCGCATTAGGCGGGAAAATATAATCAAAAGCAATACCCTCAGGGGACATTGCCCAGCCATCTCTGAATACAAAATTGAGATCCACATCAATGTTCGATAAAAGGTTCTGAGTAAAAACAACTTGAGGGAGGCGGAACCTTGCCCCATGAGGAGTGAGAAAGAGGGCTGGGTGTGAGACAAAATAGGTTTAGCCACATCAGGAGCCGGTTAAAATGCCCGCAAAAAAGTCCTGACAGTTAAAAGCTGAAAACGTGAGTTAAGATCGGGAATACGACCCTCTATGTACAGAACTGCGGAGGAAACTGAATGAGGGAGACCTAGGCAGAGGCGCAGTCCGCGTCTTTCTAACAGCAGCAACGGATGAAGCTTATATTTAGGGGAGCCAGAAAAGAGTTTGCAGTCAAATTCCAAAATGGGTCTGACATAGGCTTTGTAAAGAATTACAAGCGTGTCCGGGTGCATGCCGAATTTTCTATTACTTATTCGTAGTAGCCTACCTAGTGCACGCTCAGCTTTCTCAACATTAGTCTTGATGTGGGGCCGCCAATTCATACTGGCATTAGAAATAACGCCTAGATACTTCAAAGATTCCACCGGAGGTATGCTGTCCGAGCGATAGTGTAGCGATATATATATAAAGGCATGTTGGGTTTAAAAACTAGCACACTGCTTTTGTGCAAAATTAATACCAAATTTATTGTATCCAGCCAAACCTCCAGCGCATTAAGGTAATCCTGGAGAGAACGATATAGGGCTTGAATTTCTGTTGCGGAAGCAAAGAAGGCTATGTCATCTGCATAAACATATACTGTAACGTCAGGGTGTACTTTAACGTCGTACATCAGTAGATTGAATAGAATTGACGAAAGTACAGAATCTTGTGACACGCCTCTGGTCTGGGCATAGGTGTCTGAGATGAAGGAACAGTCAGAGCAAAGAACTGCCATCCTGTTAAAAATTCGCGAATCTATGCATAAATGTAGAATGGCGGGTGTAGTAATGCAAATTTAGAGAGAATGATCGAATATTCAACACTGTCGTACGCTTTAGCAATGTCAAGCGTAACAAATGCTGATACTTCGTTCTTGCGCATAGCAAGACGGACTCTGCTCTCTAAATCGACATGGGCAGACCATATGGAGCATCCGTGGCGAAGGCCAATCTGGGCAGAACTCAATGCGTTGACTTCTGAAACCATCGCTGGCAGGCGGCTGTGCACAATTTTTTCTATGAGCTTTACCAAATTAGATGTTACAGATATCGGCCGAATGCTATCAATATGGAAGCCTTTCTTTGTATCTTTTAAGAGCAATATTATTTTCGCCACCGCCTAGGAGTGCGGCAACCATGCAGTTTCCAATGATGTATTGACCAGATCGAGGAGGTCCTGAGTGAAGTCTAGAGCTACGATTTTCAACATACCGACCATGACACCATTCCAACCAGGAGCTGAGGATTGCATTAAAGAAACTCTAGTTAGTAGCTCTGGCTTGTCAACCGCAATATAGTCGAGCAGCGGTCGGGGGCAAACGGAGGGAATCTACGCTGCTCCTGAAAGCATGATGCAAGCCCTTGTGCGATTCGATCTAACTCATCTTTCGCCTCATGTGGAGAGAGCACAAGCGCGCTGGTTAACTGGATGGCTGAGGAGTTCACGTTCCGTTCCATAAAACGATACAGAGCCTTACTATTTTTCGGGTTTGACAAATATGTGTTCAAATTTTGATTGTAGTCATTCTTTGCCTTTGATATAGTTTGTTTAAACGAGGCCGAGAAAAATTTGTAGTTGATCCAATTTGCCGGGCACTGATTATGCGAAAGGGTCCTCCACGCTGCTTTCTTGTGACGGAAAGCTGTCTCACACGCGTCATTCCAAGATAGGAATGGTGATTTATTGCAAATAGCAGAACGCACAGTGAAATGGGAGCTCTCCGTAGCCTTCAAAACTGAAGAAAACACTCGCTGAGCCCTGTCGGTTCTACATGAACAAGGATCAGATGTAAGGGAGGCGCGCAAAGATTATTTGTAGGCTGCAAGATTAACTAATTTCCGGGCAGAAGCACGATTCGGAGGGGGCTCACCAATACAGTAAATGTAATTGGCAGGTGGTCACTATATGTGCCGCAGTCAATTGTGGACCATGCCCTTATACCTACTGCACTTGCTGCCAAGGACCGATCGAGAACTGAGCGCGAGTGTCTGCGGATGAAGGTTTTGGCTCGAGGATTGCAGCAACGCACATCATTTGCTGACATGCATGCGCATAACATATGTCCATGTGAAGCAGTATAGGAACCCAAGACGACGTGACGTGAGTTGAAGTCCCCTGCAATGATTACCCTGCTAGAATTTGCAAGTAAGCTGTCTAGGTGGTCTGATCTGCATACTTCAGTTGGAAAACAGACGTTAGCAACTGTGAGAGTAGAGCAGTGCGGCAAAGTGAGATCTATAGCTAGAAACTCGCAATCAGAATCCATTACTTTTTTAGTTGTTAGTGCCCGGGGACACAAATTTGACGAAATCAGGGTCACCAAACCGCCGTCACTACCTTTTATGCGGTCCGCTCGGAAAACAGGAAATTTGTTTAAAGAAAAAGATGTTAAAGGGGAGACCCAAGTTTCTTGCAAGAGCAAAATATCTGGGTTATGAGAAGATAGAAGAATCTTTAAATCAAGAAGAGAAGATGCAATAGAGCGGCAATTCCATTGAAACTCCTTTACACCCGCCATGATGCCTATTCGAGAATAGAGGCTGAAACAGCCTCTTGTATTATATCTGACTTGGAAGACACTCTAGAAGGCCCTTTCTTTGTCTTGACCTGGGGAACGGAGGACTTAGAAGGAGAGGTTGAAGCACGACGCTTCTGCGTAGGACAAGCCATTTCTACATCATTAGTGCAAACAGTGTTGCGAGAAAGAATTACAGGGGCGCTGTCGGGAGGCGGAACGTGAGACGGCACCTTGGGTAATGACGTGGCAATGAAACTTTGGGCACAGGCTTGCTGTGATGTTGATGCTGGTGGAACTACAGGCTCAGGTTGAGGAACAGCCTAATTTGCAACATCAGAAAAAGCCTGCGTGAAGCTGATGAGCATGCGCTCGACCACAACTGAGAGTGCTTTTTCGACGGTTGACACTATTGAGGCAGGCAATGTGGCCTCGAGGCCAGGAGTAGAGGAACGCACTAGGCTGGCGTAAGAAGGTTTTTTTTTTTTGCGGTTAAGGAGTGCATAAGTGTCTGCTCGCGAGCAGCGATTCTGCTCAATTAATTTTAATAATCTTTGCTCCTGTGACCGACTTTCACAAGTGGCATCATCGGCGCTGTGACTGTTACTGCATAGACAACAGATTGGATATTCAGCGGTGCAGCTGTCGGAAGAGTAGCCTTCGCCACACACCCGGCATCTGGTCGCCGACTTACAGGCTCTACCACTATGTCCAAATCTCCAACAGTTGGTGCATTGCAGGGGTCGAGGATAAAGCGGGTCCACGCGGTAGACAATTGGCCCTATTTTCAACTCTGAGGGGCATGTGCGACCAGCAAAAATTGTTATGACTGACTCTGTTGCAACACGCACTCCAGCCATCTCTCGACAGCAGCGGTATACAGAAATAATTCCCCCCCCCCCCCCCCCCGGCATCCTGGAACTCCTCCAAAGTTTCTTGAATGAAAGATGACGGCTCCACTCCACGTACAATGCCCTTAGTGCACGCAAGCTGCTCACGAATGAAGGCTTTAACCGGCAGAGAAGCGAAGGCATTACACCGGAGTAGATCCGACACACACTCAATGTTTGCCGACTTACAAACAATGCCACGCCTCCCGAAAGATCGCACTTCAAAGATGTCGGGATAGTGACTGGTTAGACTTTTCAGTTGTTTCTGTATTGTTTTCGGATTCTATCTTTTACCGGTACAGGCGCCACGGGAATTTAATCGCCACCATTATTTGCGCTGCTTGCGCTGCGGCGGCCTAGCCCAACTTCCTCTTTCTTGTCCGGCGCCGCGTGCCATGGCCGGCGAGCCGATTGAGGCGCGAGGGGCGCTACATGTACATTGACACTTTGTTGTTATTTCCGTCAGGATTGTCACTGTTGTCGTTTATGTTATGCCCGGAAGAAACCGTCGCCTTAGCTGCTGCATGGAGTTTGTTACTTTTCGGTGGAGACCATGGCTTGAGATTTCCTCAGTTTACACTAATGACAGTTTAAAGCACGGGCGTACGCAAATGCTTCATATTTATCAGAGTGAAATAAAAACTTAAAGGGACACTTCAGCTCCACCTAAAGGAAGTTATTTCATGGCGCTTTCAATGGTGTGCAGCACCCTCTGCGTATCACTTCGCAGACACTATACTTTCTTTCAGCATAACGTCAATGTTAATCTACCCGTCCGAGTACATTGCGACAGCACTGGAGATCCCTCCCGCGTAAGTAGTCCTTTTCTGTCGCCCATGTTCTGCCTACATTCTCATATATGCACAACTGGACATTCCCCACTTTACACTCATAGCTCGCAGGGAGACCACGGTGGGAAGGCTGTGATGACGTCACTAGGTCACGTGACATCGTTGGAACGTGGATCAACTACTTTTCTTGACACGCCGACGCCGGATTTGCTACTAAACCGGGCCCTTAATGCTATCGTGTTAAAATCACCCTTGTAAAATTGTGAAACGAAAAATGTCTGCAATTCTTAAAGTTATCAAAAGCAGCTAGCTTACCTGTGGTACGAATTCGAGCTCGAGCTCACCCGACAAGTACTGCCTCTGAAACTCTGCATTTTCACCAACATATGAGGAGATCATCCGTTTGACCTATTCAAGAGGGCAGAAAATAATAACCATATGCGTGCAGTTCAACTTCATATCTTAGTTTCTATGCATACCCAAGCGCACTAAGAAAAAAAGCCTTAAGAAAATGTAAAAGGCCTGGTTCAGGTCATTTGCACGCAGTAAGCGGCAAATAAAGTCAGAAAAGCTGCATGTGAGTACTGAAATAAAAACCTGATGTTAGAAGCAAAATAATGGTAAACCAACACTCAAACTCAAAATCTACGCCCAAGCTTGCATAAAGACTTGTGGATGCAAGAATGTTTCCCTACTAACCACTACATGCACCGCTTTTCCAAGGTAACCAGGCCACTAGGTTTGATTCTCGGTCGTATACTGAAGTCCTTACAACACCCCTTAAAAACAGATGATGTTGAAAGTTGAGAAAAAAATGGTTCTCCTTGCCTTACGCTGAGAAGGAGCTTAAAAGGTGCCATAATGCCCAGCTAGACAGCCAAGAAATGAAACCCTTTGATTGGCCACTTTTGGAAAGCTGGGACGGCCAACATAAACTTTATTGTTTGTATGAATATTCTCCTTCACTGCCAGAAATTTCAGTAAAGACAAGAGGGCACTAATGACAGTTTATTGTATATAAACAAGAAATTTGTACTTAATATTGGCAAGAAATCGGAAATATGATTTAAACAGCGGTATGCAGTATACGAAAGCGAGTAGATAAAAGGAAAATTGGCAGATGTACGTAATTGTAATTCTAACTGCTGCGTCATTGGCATGAACGGGGGGGAGCACTGAGAAATTTCAAAGTCTAAACTCGAGGCTCAGTTTGCATGCTGAAATATATTGTTGTCGTATGTTTAATGCGTCCTGTCAACCCTGCTTTTGAGCCGCCACGGTGGCTTAGTAGTTATGGCACTCGGCTGCTGGCCCGAAAGACGCGGGTTCGATCCCGGTCGCGGCGGCCGAATTTTGATGGAGGCGAAATTCTAGAGACCCGTGTGCTGTGCGATGTCAGTGCACGTTAACGAGCCCCAGGTGGTCGAAATTTTCTGAGTCCTTAACTATGGCGTCTCTCATAGCCTGAGTCGCTTTAGGACGTTAAAACCACATAAACCAAACCAAACCTTGCTTTGGAACTATATAAGACTGCTTGAAAGTAATCACTCACTCTCAATGCAAAGTAAAAGAGGCGGCGACTTTCTATATCACGCAATGCTGTGATCTGAAATTATTTTTCTGTCTTTTTAGTTGTCAAATATAAAGAACTTACTTTTGCACTGAGACTGACCGAAATTAATGACGCACTCTAAGTGGTTGCGGAACACAGTCGAGAGCATATGACTGGCTGCTTGCGAAGGTCAATGCAATGTTGTCCGAGGCAAGCCGCTGGCTATAAATATTACACTTGAACTTCCAAGCCAATTTGCAGCGGACTGTGAATTCACATGGAGCTAAAATCACTTTCTTCGTAGATACCTCGATGAAATTCACATTCATTGTTTTTTTAACATCTACAGATAATATAGCCGCCGCGGTGGCTCAGCGGTTATGGCGCTCGGCTGCTGCCCCGAAATACGCGGGTTTGATCCCTGCCGCGGCGGTCGAATTTCGAGGGAGGAAAAATTGTAGAGGCCCGCGTACTGTGCGATGTCAGTGCGCGTTAAAGAACGTCAGGTTGTCTAAACTTCCGGAGCCCTTCACTACGGCGTCTCTCATAGCCTGAGTCGCTTTGGGACGTTCAACCCTCACAAACCAAACCAAACAGATAATAAAATTCCAGGCTTGGCTGATAGTGCGATGCTGCTCACTTTGAAAAGCGATACAGTACATATGAACTGAAGAAACCTGCTAAAAATACATGATTATTTCACAAAGAAATATTCTTAATAAATTTCAGAATTCAAACAGAGGCTGAGGAAGAGCCTCAAAGAAATATACAAAGCTTGGAAAACAAGTCTTTCATACCTGCCGTGTGTTAAGGAGTATTCCGATTCCGAAGCCATCCACACCAGCATTGTTACTGACTACAACAAGATCCTTGACATTCGTCTTGGATAGTGCAATAATCAGGTTTTCAGGGATCCCACAAAGACCGAACCCTGAAAGGAAACTGTGCCACTGTAATGTTTCACTATTACTCCGCAAAATATGCAGCTTGAATTAAAGCCTCAGACTGGCCAATCAGTCCAGCTTTCTTGAACATCTCTTTTAACTGTGAGGCAGCTGTGGAATATTGTGAGATATCGTTATAAGCATAATGATGTGAATGTTCTAATCTTCTGATGCGTAGTAAGACCTTCTTCTAAAGTTTGCAAAACCAATGGGGCGCGTTTTTGTGAATAAATAGGAGAAAACTACTATCGTCCCGAGGAGGAATTGAGGATGTAAAGATGGTTTTGGTGCAGTCTAAGGCTATGCGAAAAAAAGTGCGTCCATTAACAACGCCTCATTGAAAAAAATGCGCTTGTACAAAATTTCTGGGCACAAGAAAGCATATTAAGTCATGTAGAATATAGTCCCTCTGAATAGGCCATTTCATTAATTTTGTTCTAGCACTCATGCACATTTTGTGGATCCCTTAGAATAACCGATGACTCTGGAAACGTCACTTCATTATTCATAACTCTAAACCTGCAAGATCTTAAGATTTTAAGTGAATCTCGAAGCTTCGTTGGATGCTGGATTTGCATCTGACATTTATGAGCAGTACGCTTGTTATGTGCAAAGCCAAGAATTATACGAGGTACATGCACTACTTTCAAGTTTTCTTCTACTAAGAATCTTTAGCGTTTCCGATGTTGTAGCCTTGTGATAAAATATATATTTTTCATTTCACTTGTCTGCGCGAGGAAGCACACGTACCTAGGACCATTCTTTTCTGTTTTTTTTTAAAACTCAAGAGGTAGATATCATGCGCAACCTTTACGGTTCAACTTCGAATACAGATTTATTTAATCATCAAATGCCATAATTCGGGTTAACTTGTACCATTTCTTACCTACTGAATGTAATTCGTTATTAACGTTTTTTTTACTGTAAAACTGGAAATGTTTTATTTTTTTTTTACTCACAATTATCCTAAAGATTGGCTTGCTACGGCCAAATCTGCTTCATAAAGGAGATGTTTCTTTTCTGACTAATAACAGTTGTTTCGTCTCTCACGTTACTATCCCCGTGGTCAAAACATCCGCGTCTGTACTAGACCTCCCTGCCTTTGCCCACAGTAAGCCTTTGATTCATCATTGCAGTTTCCTTTTGAAACATATCAGAGCCTTGGAGGACGAGGTCTTTAGTTGTTAGCACTCACAATCATGTTGTTGAGATGACAGGACAGCACCAGTGTTCTCGCCTCGTGCTTCTAAAGCGTTACTTTAACCGATCCTTAGTTAACGGCACACCAGGAATAAGAAGCTTAAAGGACTTTTGAAATCATCAACTGTCACGGGAAGCACATTTCTCAACCAAGTACAGAGCATCCGCTAGTTCCTGTGCGGGGCGTTCTTCTTGGTGCGCTGTCAGATTGCATCCTCCTGAAAGCTCATCGTTAGATGAAAGTCGAGTTTAACCCGATTTTTAATAACTCTTTAGAAGTGCAGGATAGAGTTCAAAGCGTGATTTACCCAGAAAAAAAGGTTCCTACGCATACAGCGCTGCCCAATTGAACGATTACAGTCGTAATTGGCGCTGCTCGCTAGTCCTAATAAAAAAAAAATTTAGTTTTATTATAGAGGTTGCCCGTAGCGGCGTTTTACTGACCTCCAATGAGCAGTTTTGATCCACTTTTTATTTGTTTAATGGCGTCCTCAGCTGAGTTAAATACCTGGACATTCCGGTTTGCCGTCGCATTTATACTCCTCTGTTCACGAGAGACACAAAAGACTCAATGACGCACACGATACTACACAGAAAAAACTACAACCAAACCAGCACTCTAGAAGTGCGCAGATTGGTCTGTCAATCAACAAAGACAACTCCTGCGGTGGGCTTGCACACAGCATTTAATTTGTTCTGAACACAAAGTCAAAGAACAACCGGCACTGTCTGTGCCACGCTTATGTTAAAGTTTATAAAACGCGTTATTTTTCTGGTTCTTTACCGGTATTTACCTGTATGTATGTCATGGCTAAAAGGATGCACCTCACCTCACGTGTAAGTATTACTCACACCACGCAGGCTGTGAAGTCCGTAAACAATATCTACCCCGGTTAGCTTTTGAACCCTTCTTAGCTAAGGGGAATGCATACTCATACTCCTTGACGGCGTCGGTGGAATCCAAGCCAAGAGAGTAATCTATTTATTTATTTGCTCAAAATACCTTACAAGCCCGCAGGGCAATGCGCAAAGGGGGCCTCAAATTTTGTAACAGAATAAGCAGAACAGAATAAAATAAAACAGAACATAGCAAAAATATTCGAACACATGAAAAAAGAAGAGTAATAGACCAAACGACAGGAAACTAACAAATAAAATAAAAACTACAATAAACTGAAATGTACGTATCTCTTGTTATCAGTGCGTAATCGAAGAAGTCTTGACAGAGTATAATTCCTGATATGTTGAGCAAAATGCTACAGAGAGATATGAAAAAAGAAAATGAAAAGCATAAAAGAAAAATTTAGGTTCTAAACGTGTATCCAAATTTTCACTTAAAGGCTACAGAAAGCAAGGAAGATATTAAAAAAGATATGACCGAAGGCATCTTAGGCGAAGGCTTCAGCAAAGCATGTCGTGAGTTGGGGATAAAATGCATCTGGAGGAGACAGAAAAGCGATGCTATGGCGTGAATCATTCCATAATCTGATGGCTGGGGGAAGTGCCGATGAATTGAAATCTGACGTGTCAGCTTAGATCAGTGTGAAGCGGAGATGATTGGGAAATCTTTTAGACGTGCTTAATGGAACATCGAGGTGAAGCGAACATGATCTATTGAGGTCAACATACTTGTGAAATAGTGTTAAGAGAGCAATGTCACGGCGCGTAGCTAAAGACTGCAGTGAAAGATTAGTTTTGATCACAGTGACGCTTGAATAGCAGTTATAGTTTCTGCAAAAGAATCCTAGAGCCCTGTTTTGGACCGGTTTTAGCATGGTGACCATGTTGTTATTATAGGGAGACGAAATGTGGGAGGCAAACTCAAGTTATGGTCGAACAAAAGTTAAGTCGTTTAGGAGTATTAGCAGCGGAAGTTTTGAGATTACGGCGTAGGTGCCCTAAAGACTGACTTGACGGCGCATATGGATGAAATAAGGAAGGACCATGAGAGATCTGAAGAAACGTTCACCCCGTGTTAATCATTAGCATCCACATTTGATTAATCATAACTAAGTAACGGGAATTAGCGCAGCAAACTGTCTTCATCTACAACCGTGTTAACAACCGCGCACTTCCATCATCCGACGGCGGGATGTTTAACGCGATAGCGTTAAGGGTCCCGTGTTTCAGAAAAGCCGGTGTCATCGTCGGCGTAGGCGGCGTTGGCCGTGAGCGAAAAATCCCAAAAGCATTATTAAATAAAACCGAGTATGAAACTGGTCGAGTTGGGGAATCGAGCCAAGGCCACTGGAGTGCGATACGAGCACGCTAACCACTCCGCCACACCAGCTGGATGGTTTAGAATGAACAAAGGTGCGTTTAGTGAATACGGTGTTGTTTTTTTCCTTCCATTACGGCGCGGTCCGGGTGTACACCGAGAAATGTGAGCCAGGCGTCATTTCCTTTCCTTAAAAGCAATTGTTCATTTCATTTTCCTTCCCATACGCCCCGGTTCGGGTATCAACCGAGATATGAGAGACAGGCGTCCTTTCCTTAAATTGCCCAACGGGCCACGCGTCGCTCCGAACGGGCGATGGCTTTCCGTGGACCCCTTGGCAACGCCGCAACACGCTGTCGCGTCTCACTCTTAAAGACGAAGCTTAAGTCCTCCAAATTTTTTCCTCATCTGAGTAGAGCGCCCGCGGATTTGCATTCGTTGTCGTCAGCTTGAATATTTTATACGATGGCGTTAAGGCTCCTCTTAAGGCTCTGTGAACGTATAGTAGAGAATCACTAATTCCTCTGATATAGGCACTAGCCATGAACGCTGTCGTGTCATACCCTTAAGGCGGAGCTTAAGTGTCTCCTCCAATTTTGTTACGTAAATTGAAGCTTAACCAACTCCGTGGGATGTGCAGTAATAGTCTCGAGTAGATATGCAACCATCAGCCTCATAGACGATTTCAAAGGCGCCAGGTAAGCGCTCAACAGCGACCTCATTTTTAAAACGAAATCAGCGCAGGAAAAAAAGCTTGAAGTGAAAGCGAAAACTCATGCCACGCCTACAAGCCTGGAAAAATTTGCGGCATTCATTCAAATCCCACGCGAAAAGTGCACAACAAAAATACCTGAAAACCATTGAAGGCGCTTTGAGTTTCCGCAAAGGCTAGAGGTGGTTTCAGGCTATCCATCTTCTGTGGCATTTGTACAGCGATGGACTGTGTGACGGCGCGTCCACGGGCCGCCTTGTGATCGAGTGACGACCCTGTTCAGAACTTGGCTTATTATAGCGAGCGCTGTAATTTCTCTGGGTCGAGGGATCGCCGAGCTGTCGGGGAGGAAAAGGCCAATCCATTCATGCTCTCGTGTTTTTATCTGTGAACCGGTGCGCATCGCCAGTTGAAGGGCGTCTGGAAACAGGCCAATGTCGTTATGCGGCCAGCGCTGTACGAGCAGTTGTGTTCCAACGGGCATTACACGCACGGAAATTGCGCTGTGCAAGGGAAAAACTTTTCTCGGAAAGGCTTAGCGATTGTTATTTTTAATCAATCTACTAGCATAAATCTGATGCGCGACAGGATCTCGCTTGTATTCTACTCTGCGTCAACTTGAAAATTTTACTTTGTTCACGCCAAACTAAGTGACAGCCACATTTACTCATATTTGAATAGGTGAAACGTACAGGTGCCGCCTTCCGAATGCTTCATCAGGAGCGGATGTTTAGAACAAAACGGGACGTATTAGAACGCAGAAGATTATCGACCAACCAAGGTAGGCATTGATCAAACCGAATGATGTGGTCGAACGCCGCGCTCGCTCTGTGCAAGAGTGGTGTGCACTTGGACAGACTTTGAAGGAAGGAAGGAAGGAAGGAAGGAAGGAAGGCCTCAGACGTTGCTGGCACATACCCACTACGGGGGAGTGGCCAATACACAGGCGGTTAATTGACAGACTTTGCTAGCGCATCTGGCCCACGTCTACGTTTCGTCTTCTTTTCACCACAGCAGACGATGACATCTAAACTATATCCATACCGTTATAGATCAACGAACGCATCCCATTGGCTCCATGCAACCTCAAATTTGCGTGGAGGGCTGTTTAAAAAGCGTGTGTCAATTAAGATATTCTGCAATTTTTTTAAATAGGCTTTTTAAGTTCGAAGAGCGCATTTTTCGGCATAGCATTGCCCGTGGTGTAATACATGAAAATAGATCTATGGCTTGATACCTAGCAGGCTGGTTAACTAATATCGAATAAACTTTTTAACTATTACCGTGAGGCTTCCTAATTACCGACAGGCGTGTAATGCACCGTAACTAATATCCATATTAATTTATAGGTTTTTGAACACGTGGTTACCCTTGGTGATGTGGCCCAACAGATTTTGTTATTTCGGCGGGTTACGTGCAATAGGAAGGTTGCTTTGCCTGTAAGATTATCCAATCGAAGATTAAGCAAAATTTGTTGCGCCACAGTGCTGAGGGTAACCGGTTTGGTTGAAAATTGAAAATTGGTTTTTTGGAAAAGGAAATGGGGCAGTATCTGCCTCACATATCCGCGGACACCTGAACCGCGCCCTAAGGGAAGGGATAAAAGATGGAGTGAAGGAAAAAAGGAAGAAAGAGGTGCCGTAGTGGAAAGCTCGGAATAATTTCGACCGCCTGGGGATCTTTAGAGTGCACTGACATCGCACATCACACGGGCGCCTTATCGTTTCGTCTCCACTGAAACGCAGCCTCCGCGGTGGGGTTCGAACCTGGGTACTCCGGAACAGTAGCCGAGCGCCCTAACCACTGAGCCACCGCGGCGGGTGTAAAATCTGGTTTCACCCAATTTTTAGAAGAAACGGCTTACCAGTGCACAAAGCTAAAGAGACAGCAATCAAAATGTTGCGCATTTCGAGTTTATTTCAGAAGGAGCTGTCAGCAGATGATTTGAAATCTTTTTTACCCTTTTTGCTAATAATGAGGGCTAATGTTATGATAATTGTGAATAGTAAGGTCTATGAGCGAGAGGTCAAATCATGGATGCTGAGCGGACGTCGTAATGGCTTCAATGTATCAAGCGTCACCCTAACGGCGTCCTGCTTCAAAGATGTTTCACGCAACTTCTCACCCCAAGGATTAAAAACGTGGTGCACCGCAACTTGGTGCAATCAACGACATAATGTTTCCCGTCGTGTGGCGCTCCTCAGAATAGTTTTAGATCTCCGCCTGAATAGTTAATTAGCGAGGTTCAAATATACAAAAAATATAATATTCTCTTTATGGTGCAGAGCGTTTCGTTAGGTTGTAGAGGGGGTCCAAAACAGCCTATACATTTTTTTTGGCAACGTACCTCATATCTCTCTTTTTTTCCAGAATTTAGAGAAGTGCTCGAAATATATATAGAAAAAAGAAACCATGTGACTTCACTCTCGCGCTACCGTGTTGCAGCGTCCCCAAACTTGTTTTGAATGAACGAAGCGTGAGCGGTCACCGTGCCGCAATGAGCGGCCGACGCCGCTGTCAGCGTAGTCTGAATGTACGTCTGTACATTGACCCAGAACATGGGAAGCGTGGGCCTTCGTTTACAATATCTGATAAGCAGGCCGCCGACAGCCAATTCATACGTAACTTTTTGAGCCATCACCGACAAAAAAAAAATCAAGCAGTGACGCCGCGTAGTTCAAGGCAGCCTCCGTTTCGTTATTTGTTGATTTGCGGAGCCCGTCGCCCTGAGCGGCGGCCGCTCACTTAGGAACGTTCAGTGCACGTGTTTCCTTCTTTCTAAACAAGCTTAAGAGCGCTGCGATATATTAGCGCGTGAGTTCAGTCACGTGGTGTGCTTTCTTGTCTAGCGGGCTTTTTTAAATGCCGGAAAAGAGGACCACGCAGAAGGTATACGTTGGCAGAAAGAAATTTGATCGGTTGTTTCTGAACTTCGACTTAACGCAACGCACTTAACACTGAAGTAGAACTTTAAAGAAATTGCATAATTCATCTTAGTTAAATAATCTAGCGGTTGATGAACAAATGTATTCGGATCACCGCTTGACAGCAAACCATATGTGGTTGGCTTCACCCAGCTCGCGATTTTCGAATTTTCAAATTTCTTGGTTATAGATCCCCAGGTGGTCAAAATTATTCCGGAGCCCTCCACTATGGCACCTCTTTCTTCCTTAGTTCTTTCACTCTCTCCTTTATCCCTTTCCTTACGGCTCGATTCAGGTCTCCAACGATATATGAGACAGATACTGCGCCATTTCCTTTCCCCCAGAAAACCCACTATTATTATTAAATTTCTTGGTTCAGGTTACGCGAAAGACACTGCTTATTACCGTTCAGCATTACTACAAATAGATAATACATAAGATAATCAGCCCACGTGGCTTTATTATGCGTCATAGCATATAATTTATTCATGTTTTCTTCATGGACAGAACTGTATATCAGGGATATGGATTAACATGCAGGAACGATCCAGAACTAAAGACACTTCCAAAAGCAGTAAGCGTTTGCGACGAATTCTACGTAAGATTTTTTGAAAACCGGCGCATGATCCAAACATTATGGCAGTAAAGCACCGAAACGACGGTTTTCTGCGTTTCAAAATCTCCTAGAATATAGAAAAGCAAGCACGAAGGCTGAAAATATTATCAAGCTATCCCCTATCCATGTCTGGCTTGTGCATTGCTTGTGGCACTTAAAAGTGGCAATGTGCCGCTGCTAAAAACAATACATACGATTGTACACACCTGAATAGCTGTGCCGGAGGTAATAAACTAATTTTACAGGAAATGTGATGACTAATACGTAGCTGCACGATGGCTGAAACCATCTATATAGAGAATGATAAAAATACGACTTGTAGCAAAACTAAGTTGCATAGATTACAGCTGTCTCGCGTTCCAGCCATGGCCGCTAAGGCGCATAGGAAAAAATGGTTTTAAAGTATGGAGAATGCTGTTTTCACTGTTTCACTCTTAATGGACACGATCGAGATTACGAGCACGGATATTTGATGCACTTGACAAAAAAAAAAAAACCCGAACACGCCAGAAGACTTGTACCCCGGTCACACTGGCACTTTCAGTCTGTGGAGTCGAGAGTTTTTGAGATTCTCAGTCGGTATCGAAATTCAAAACAGTTGTGCCGCTGCTACGCAGCAAACACTACCACTCTTGAGAGTTTCGTTTTCATGGAGGCAAAACGCTAAGGCGCCCGCGTGCTGTGCGATGTCAGTGCACGTTAAAGATCCCCATGTGGTCGAAATTATTCCGGAGCCCTCCACTACGGCACCTCCTTCTTCCTTTCTTCTTTCACTCCCTCCTTTATTCCTTCCCTTACGGCGCGTTTCAAGTGTCAACGATATATGAGACAGATACTGCGGTATATCCTTTCCCCCAAAACCAATTATTATTATTATTATTATTATTGAGAGTTTTTATAATCTCACAGCAAGGTGTTGCGGCGCCACCGTCGCCACGAATAAATTTTCAGGCATGCTAGCAATGGCTAGCAAACGCCCTACTAGTTTAACCTGAAAATGTTAAAAACAAAATGTTTATTCGTACAGTAATATTAATCACTCTTGAAATGAACTTTGTTGTTTTGGACAAGTTGTAGTAGCATTCGTGCACTTTTGATGAAGCTGATGTTCGTTGTTTTTGTATTGCTGGCAACAATGGTATAATACTTGCTGCAGTGTTTGTTAGCTTGGCCTTCCTATCTTTTTTTTGTAAACTATTTTGTGTATTTTAAAGTGTCATGTTTTCCAGAGATGATACTGCAGTGATTTTATTCCCCAGCGTGTTGCTGTGTGCGCTCCGCGTCCGAGAGTGCGCGCAGCCCCTGCTGGAAGGCCCTCGAGAGTTAATAATAATAATAATAATAATAATAATAATAATAATAATAATAATAATAATAATAATAATAATAATAATAATAATAATAATAATAATAATAATAATAATAATAATAATAATAATAATAATAATAATAATAATTATTATTATTATAATAATAATAATAATAATAATAATAATTGGTTTTTGGGGAAAGGAAGTGGCGCTGTATCTGTCTCATATATCCTTGGACACCTGAACCGCGCCGTAAGGGAAGGGATAAAGGAGGGAGTGAAAGAAGAAAGGAAGGAGGTGCCTAGTGGAGGGCTCCGGAATAATTTCGATCACCTGAGGATCTTTAACTTGCACTGACATCACACAGCACACGGGCGCCTAAGCGTTTTGCTTCCATAAAAACGCAGGCGCCGCGGTCGGGTTTGAACCCGGGAACTCCGGATTAGCAGCTGAGCGCCCTAACCACTGAGCCACCGCGGCGATGTTCTGTTCACTCCATAGAGTATTGACTTGGAGGCCATCGGATCTGCCCGTGTAGCAGCGCTCGACTGATCTTTCAGTGTATACGCCGTCTGTTCTAGGGCCTTGAAATGACCGTGTGACAGACCTATAACACAGACCGACGCGCACGACGAAAACAGCCGCGAACACTTCAAAGCGCTATCACGAGCACGGGTGAGTGAGGCCACATATGCTCGCTCGAACTACTGACATAACATCACAAACGAGAACTGCGCACATGTTCCGAACGATGAATTTGCCGGCAGTGAGTTATATTCAAAGCTCACAAAATTAAACTCCCTACTATCAGATCTTTACGTCAATTAAACAAAGACCAATCGAGAAAAGTTAATTGTCACTTTGCGGGCGGCGCACGGTCAACACAGTCAGCCAGTGACGTCGACTGTCGGAGCGTTGGGGTACGTTGCCGGATGAGATGAGGATTGCGACGGCTAGGCACTGGGTCCTACCAGACACTCGACACATATGCCTTTAACGGCTAGATCTCGCGATGACCTTTTCTGTTCCTTGCGGAATACCACGCCCTATTGCATGCGTAATCCATAGATTACATTTAAACGTTGCCTTTACGTACAAATACTTGCACTGAATAGGACAAGCGGACTCCCCGGACTTTACCACATGTGGCGTGCAAGAGACATATACACGTCAAAGACTTCTGCTTGCATCTGGTTTGAGGTCTATGGACACAAGGCTCATCTCGGAAGATTTGATCCTCGGCGCTTGGCCAGATAGTTTGAAAACTGTACAGGCCATACACGGACACGGACCTTGCCTCGCGTTTGTGATGTCAGAAAGTGTGCATTTTTAAGGTATTTTTCATCTGCCTCCTCCCATAATGGTCACCCCCCATCGTGACCCTCTTTTTTTCTCCTCTTCACGTTCCCCAGTGCAGGGTAGCAGGCCAGATATGTTTCTGGCCAACCTCTCTGCCTCTCAAGTCAATAAACCCTCTCTCTCTTGCCGGATGATACGTCATCAACATTTAATGCGGCAGGCATAGGATTGCCCCGAGTGAAGGTCGCTGTTAATGCTTTGGACTACGGTACGATGCAGCAGTTCATAAGGCTGCGGCAACAGTTGATAGTCTGTGGAAACTTTTCCCAGAAGTGTGGCTTTTCGTAGGCGTCGTATAACCCCCCCCCCCCCCCCCCCGCCCCCAAATTGAACTTCATTGTTGCCGTTGCAGTCGTCTGTAGTAAAAAATTCCAAACAACCGCTGCGCGACATTGGCCTACACATGGGCGGTGGTTTCGTGATGCTCAAAGAATTTGGAGTAGAATATTTGAAAACAGAAGACGAAGTTATTAAAGTAACGAATTTGTTTGTATAAGATTAATTAGTAAAACAGGCGGGGAAGAAAGACGGACGTTCCGGAAATAGGAAGGTTTTAATGGAAACCATTCATAATCATCAGCCCCAAGAGAAACGGGAATGAGGCAAACTTTTCACGGGAACCCGTCTCTATTCTCAAAGAATGTTTTCTATACTTCGGTGCACATTCATGTTATCATGTCAAAGGATGAAAGACCGAAGGGAAAACCAACAGGGAATTCGTTGGCTTTGAGGGAAGGAAATGGCGCAGTAAACTGTCTCACTTATCTCAGTGGACACCAGAACCGCGCCGTAAGGGAAAGGTTAAAGGAGGGAGTGAAAGAAAAAAAGAAGAGATGCCGTAGTAGAGGTCTCCGGAATAGTTTCGACCACCTGGGGATCTTTAGCGTGCACTGACATCGCGCAGCACACGGACGCCTTTTGCGCTTCGCCTCCACCGAAACCCTGCCGCCGTGGTCGGTTTCAAACCCGACAGCTCTGGCTCATTAGCCGAACGCCGTAAACAGTGAGCCACCGCAGCGGGTCACGCCAGGGCCGAGTAGTTGAAAAAATGGCTGTGGTTTAGCCCTGTTTAAACCTGAAGTGACGCGATAGGTGCAACTGGCCTAGTGGAATTCGCTCAGTCGAATTGCAAAGTCAGTCTTTCGCCGCTGCGTTTCACTGGGCGTTCCTTCATCTTCAACCCTGGACGTGAATTGACTCTCTCCCTCTTCTTCTTCTCTTAAACATACATGTTTGCTCATATTTTATGTATTTTTCTATGTATACACATCCCGCAATCTCCTAAACCCCAGTGTTGCGCAGTGCAGTTTGTTCCCTCATTTTTTGTGCATCCATACAATTCTATCAGCACTGAGCTGAACTTTTTCGCTTGGCTTGTGTGAATATTCATTCGTATGTATTTTTAGTTAGCAGTTCTGGATATGAGAGCAAGAAAAGATTTGTACTCTTGATGTATGTCATGCTGCCATGCTCTAAAAGGCAGTGAACCCAGCCAGACCTATGTAGAGGCTTTTTGTCTACTTTTCTTAGCAGCCGTGATGTTGGAGAAAAGATTTTATCTTAATTAATTTGAAAGTGTTAATTCACCTACCGCTATTACCCGCTCAGAGCAAACTTGTTTGCTTTCGCCTTTTTTCATAAAATATATTAGCATAGCGCAACTTGGCGTTCTCGTTGGATCAAACCGCAACCATACGCTGAATTTCGCCAGCGGCGAAAGGTGAACATTCAGAATTTGTTTGTTTGTTTGTTTGTTTGTTATAGCAGATGGGTTTTGATTGTATTGTAATTTTGGTTTTGGTCTGTTAATAAACTTTCCTTTGTGTAACTTCGCCATCTACTTGGATTCATTCGTTCTGCAGACTGGCAAAGGTTGAAATATTCTATCTGTGTCACTATTAAGTGTAACTGGCACTACGAATTTGAAGCTACATTACGAAAGTGCGAATTATATAAAACAGTTTTAACTCACAGTATGCTTTTCGCTACTCCCGTTTTTCTTGTACATTGTATTCAGTTTTAGCTACACATCTGCCGCTTTCCAGAAAACCACCTTCACCCCATCGCGTAGCCCATTGAAGCAGTTTTGAATGCTTTTTTGTAGAGTTTGCGTTCTATATTTTGTATTTTGAATCCTTTCCGTTGGTCTTGCCCCTGGCCTCAGGAATGTACAATTGCACCCTGTGGGTATAAAAAACGCACAAAAAAGAAATAAATAGATTGATACAAAATAAATAAATAAATGAAATTTTAAGTGCGACTTAACCTAATTCTTGTGCTTTTTGGCCAGGCATTTTTACTAAAAATACTGAACGCATGTGCGGTAACTTCTGAACCTTGAGTATATTCTGTTATAATTATAGTAGTAGAAAAGCAGTTGTCCTAGTTATGCTAAACAAGTGGCACTGATAAAAAGTCTGCAAAATATATGGGGTGAAACCAGAAGGAGTGAGAAAGACTAGCCATATAAAAGGAAGTAAATATCAACGCAAGCTTTTTCTTGACACTGTGAGGCGTCAGTCGCAACTTCAGAACGAGATTGTAAAGTCGTCTAGTAATATGGAAATAAACTTGAGTATACGGAAGGGCATGAGTTTTGCGCGGCTAGGAAAGATGGCACCAAAGGCAACTTGAGTATAGCCTAAATCAATTATGAAAGGTATATTCCGCACCGTGGTATAATACAGAATTAGAGACAAACTTTGAAAGGCCTAAGCAGAGGAATAACGCTTTTCGCTCTGAGATGTAGAGGTTGTTCGTTTATATGCAGGCTCTTTAAACAACGAAGCACAGCCGAACATTAGGATCGGGCAGACGTACATTGAGTAAATCGTAAAATTTACACCCGATAAATCGTAAGATTTATCGAATGTACGCTTGCTGACTTTTCAAACAGAAACAGTTGTTGCTCAGCCTGAATAGCATACGGACCACCCGAACGCCATTAGCTTTTCGCAATGACATAGTCTTCAAGGGGGCGCGAGGCTTCATATGTAACAAAAGGATTAAACTCATAACTAAAGAGCGTGTAAAACGCGGTTTCATCCGACTCTCGCACCTTGATCAAGGTTCATAAAAACTGGGTTAGACCGAATCCCTACCCCAAAATGCGCCTTCCAGAGACCATGGTTTACCCGCGTAAAAAGCTGTAGTGACCGCATGGTAGCGAGCGCATGTCTTGAGCTTATTCCAGAGGACTGTTTTCAGCCGTATGTAGATAATTTTAAGCATCCTTTAGTATTCGTTCAAAACGGCGTGCCTTAAACCGAGGACAAATTTGAAAAGTACGTTTTAGAAGCGAGAGTCCAGAGCACCGATAGTGATCAGTCGTCTTATTGGTATAATTGTTTCCAGCGCTGCACACGTTGATCACGTTGTTCTCCACGACTACTACGCGCTTCAAATGACCGTTGTGACATCGAGTGTTATAATACATAAACAGGGAGGTGTAGCATGAATGCGGAATGACTCTGCATGCGGGTGGTTATGTACGCGACCGAAAAAACAGTCATAGAGAAGAGAATAATATTCATCTGGTGTAGACATTTTTCATGCTACCTACCAAATATAGTGCATTAAAATAGTAGTCACAACATAGAGTGCTTTATGTCCAGCAAGTAAACAAGTGCAATTAGTCAGGTCATTTTCTTTTCTTTTCTCCTGGTTTTCTTTTGCTGTCCGCACGTGCGCAGTGTTTTTGAGTTCATGCACTATATACAATTTCTGGCTGTGTCAGCCGTCGGCGGTTCTCAGTACTGATGTATCTAAAGCAAAAATAACGAGAATTGGAATTTTTTTCAGAGCAGAGATAGTTAGATAAAGCACGAATAAGAGAACGTTTTGCTGAATAACATAACTTGCTGCTGAAATTAATCTAATAAAAAACAGCCCCAGCTTTCTGCCTCTCGAAATTTGAACCCCAGTCCTCTTCACGAAAATGAAGGGCCATACTTATAAGAAAACCTTTCGTTTTCGTGTTTTAGTTTTTCGGGTGTAATAATCGGGCGATACTTGTGTTTAAATTTGAGTAGAAATTAGGTTATTCAGCTAAACGTTTGATAATTTAATGTTTTTTTTTACTAGGTTTTGCAGTAAAGACAACGTATTCAAGCACTCGGTTTGTCCTGGACATAAAAGTGTGTATTGTTTGCTCAAAAATCCATAAAATGTCGAAATGACCGGCTGAAATAAAAACAAGTTTCATGAAATAAATATTTATTTTTCTTTCACTGATTACTACTGGCTATTAGGTTGTAGTCTAGTCTCCTTCGTAGCACTTCAGCGTCCGTGCAAGACCTGTCTGCGTTTGTCTTTTCAGAGCGAAAACAACCATTCTATATCACAGCGGCCATTTTGAACGCACGATCAGAGCCTCACAGGTCTATGCAGGTCTCTTTCTTCAGATGTACTGTGTAGGTTTTTCTATTTCCAATGTAGTGCTTGAACTTTTCTTTCGGGCTTGTTTCTTAGCTGAGTAGTGCAGCGCTTATGGCACTTCTTAAGCTCGAAGTTTGTATAAGTTAAGAAGAGCCGTTGTCCTCAGCATAATATAAGGTAACCAGCCGTAAAGCCAGATACCGAGGCTTGCTTCTCAGCCATTTAGTGTGGCCTTTAAGGCTACTATAAACAGCGGAGAAGGAAACCTCGTTGCCTAGTTATTTGTGGTACGTCCTAAAACCTGGTCACATGTTAGGGCGCTCGGCTACTGAGCCGGAGTTATAATAATAATTGGTTTTTGGGGAAAGGAAATGGCGCTGTATCTGTCTCATATATCGGCGGACACCTGAACCGCGCCGTAAGGGAAGGGATAAAGGCAGGAGTGAAAGAAGAAAGAGGTGCCGTAGTGGAGGACTCCGGAATAATTTCGACCACCTGGGGATCTTTACGTGCACTGACATCGCACAGCACACTGGCGCCTTAGCGTTTTGCCTCCATAAAAACGCAGCCGCCACGGTCGGGTTCGAACAAGGGAACTCCGGATCAGTAGCCGAGCGCTAACCAGGCTACTGATCCGGAGTTCCCGGGTTCGAACCCGACCGCGGCGGCTGCGTTTTGATGGATGCAAAAGCCGGAGTTCCTCGGTTCGATACCGGCCGCGTAGGCCGCGTTTCTATGGAGGCGAGACGCTAAGACGCCCGTGTGCTGTGCGATGCAAGTGCACATTAAACAACCCCCGGTGGTCGAAATTACTCTGGAGCCCCCCACTGCGGCACCGCTTTCTTCCTTTCTTCTTTCACTCCCTCCTTTACCTCTTTCCTTGCGGCGCGGTTCAGGTGTCCGTCAAGATGTGAGACCATTACTGCGCTAAAACCAATTTTCAATTGGGTTGATGCCATAAGTACATTTCTACGGTGCATTTTCATAAAGGTCATGCTTCTTTAAAGGGGTTGAGACATCAAATTTTTAGGCTTTAGTAAGCTTGCTGTGGGCTTCCTCTGTATGTGAGGTCACCCACGGCGAAGTATTGGACGCAACAAGCGCTTAAATATATATTTTAATTGAGCTCCAAAGAGTCTCTAAGTGCTCTTTCTCACGATGGAGGCCCATCGCTAGCGCTAAAGGTGGTGACGTAGAGCCCTGGGAACGATATCAGAATAGCAGTGACATCACAACACAGTAACGTGACGTACTATGAACGGCGACGCGCGACATCGGCGAGGCGCTCCTCCGGAGACTCAGTTGTCAGTGTGCTGATCGGCATATATGCCGTTGCTGACACATCAGCCAGCACCTCATATCGGCGGCCGAGCGAAAACTTCACGTCGATGAGACGATGACTGTCTTGTTTTCACCTTCGCCCGTAATACGAATAATAGAAACGAGCGAATACATTTCATATTGTCACCCTTCGGCTAACCTGTAATACGAATAGGCCTAGCCTACATATGGTCATCGAGAGTATAGTTTTGACAGCAGTGACCTTAAATCGAGAATTGTTTACATCATAGGACGCAAATACACCAAGCGGGAAGCGCCGCTGCTAGGCGGTGTGACCCAGTCTTTTGGCCAATGCTGCAGGCGCCCGCGGTGGCAGCTACAGTCGTGAGCGTCGCTTGAGGGCAACAAGTTAAGCCACTTTGTTTATCTAAAATGGGTGCCGAACATACCTCTAAATAAACCAATTTCGATTCAAGTACTGGACACATCGTAAAAAAGCAAAAAAGCAGTTGCAACAAGTCAGAAACGCCAGTCCTACGCGTTGTCAACAACCTGGCTATGAAGCAATCCCCAGGCAGGCGCTCGCATTCTCCGGCAATTCTTGCAGAGTTATTGCACTGCACGAACAAGTAAAGCCGCGACCGGCGCAAAAAAAGATGAGCTTGCTTAACTTATGTGGAACGCAGCTTGCAACTCATGCCGAACTAACGCGCAATTGGTGCCTGTATACAGATGGAGATATGTAAAAAAAAGTAGCGCCGAGATGCAGTGGTCGTCATGAGCGCATCCCTGGAGGAGTTACGTACCCACACGCGGTTAATTTTGAACCATGTACAATTGTCTGGAAGCATTCATTTAGTGAATACATGGACTGTTTGCTAAACTATCAGCAGATATCGTAATCAGCAGCCACGGGACCCTGAGCAGTCTCGCTGCGCGGGCGACGCGAAGTGAAGACAGAGACCGGTACAGTCGGTAGGAAAAGTGAGGCATCGTGTCGCTGTAATGTGACCACGGTCAGCTACGGGCCACCGGCACAGACGTCCGCCGAGCATCGGCGTCGGCGTGGCAAAGCTAATAGAACGGAGAAACCGTGTTCGCATACGCGGTATAGCGACTGAGTTCGGCCGAAGCGAGCCGCTTGGTTTCAGGGCTCGGTGTCGTTCTTCGCTCGCTTGGCTTTTATTAGCGCATTGCAGTGCCGACCAAGTTTGTCGGACTATGATTTCGAAAGGCGTTGCTATGCACAGCATGTGTACGTGAGCAGAAGACGTTATTATTATTATTAGCAGACGACGCAGCAATACGTGCGTCCCAACTTTTTTTGCCCATGTGACCAGGGTTGCTGCTATTCCCTAATTGTGAAGTCGCTGCACACCCCGGCGCTCAGAAACCGAAACCGAAATCGCTCAGTATAAATAATGCAACAATAAATTATTCACCGCATTTATATGAACTGCGCAGCGTGTATCACGTGTCCTGGTGCAATGCGCAACGTTTGAAACAAAGAACACGCCAACCAAAATTTTGATGTCGCCACCCCTTTAAGAAGGTTTCATCTTTGGAAATCCGCTACCTGTTAGAATCCTTCAGGTAATATGAAAAAAAAATGGTTTAATTTTTATGCTCTCTGCTGGTGAAACCGTATCATAAAAAACGGTCATTTTTATGGTTAACATGATTTCCAGCGAAACATTATTTGATAGGCAGAGAAAAAAAAGTTTGAAACATGCAGTCAATGTCCGTAGCACGGTTTCATGCAGCCTATACAACGAATCCATCGTTGGGACGCATCAACGCAGACAGACACAGCTGTGTGTTCCGTGTTCCATGTGTCTGTCTACGTCTATACAGTGAGCATACCCTGATAATTTGAAAAGTGGCTATTATGTAATATAAAGGCTTAACGAACTTCTTTCTCGACAAAATTCTAGAAACGTAACAGAAATCGGTCCAGATAAAAGAACCATGAAGGGAACGAACTGCACTTTAGTGGACTCCAACTGCAGGTTTAAATACACTTTTGAGCACGAGAGTTTTAAGAAACAGTGAGGCTAACAGAAATTATGAATAAAATAAATATTGCGTGACTGGAATTTGCCCCGGCAGTGCAGCCAACACCTAGATCAGCTTCACTGGCCACTGATCGAGAGCTCTATGATATCGCCGCAGCTGATCACGATCACGATAAATATCCCTCTAGAGAAAAGTGTACAACAGCTGTATCTTACCGGTACTCACCTACGTAGCAGAAACGTGTAGGCTAACGAAAAGTGCTCAGCTTAACTCAAGGATAACACAGCGAATCATGAAAAGAAAAATGATATGTGTAACATTAAGAGACCGGAAGCGGGCAGAGTGGGTGAGGGAACAAACGCGGGTTAGTTACATCCTAGTCTAAATCAAGAGGAGGAAATGGGCTTGGGCAAGGCATGCAATGCGAAGACAAGATAAACGCTGGTCCTTAAGGGTAAAGGAGTAGATTACAAGAGAAGGAAAGAGTAGCAGGGGGTGGCAGAATGTTAGGTTGGCGGATGAGATTAGGAAGTTTGCAGGCATAGGGTGGGCGCAGCTGGCAAAGGACAGGGTTAATTGGAGAGACATCGGAGAGGCCTTCGCCCTGCAGTGAGTGTAGTGAGGCTGACGATGAGGCTAACTCAGTATTAACGCTAGCTGATGCCAAGAGTGATTCGGGCAGAAATAGTTTACATTCCTGTCGCACACCTCACACACCTTGATCGACACATTTTAAAAGCCACCAGTATAAAAAAAATCGACAAAGGAACCAAAACGTCCCGTAACCTCTCAGTATCATTGATTTTTTCGTCTCTAATAATCGATGTGTTTAGAGACCAGCCCTTATATAAATGAAGAACAAATGTGGCAGGAAAGTGCTGAAGTAAAAGCAAAACGACCTTCAGATCTGTTTCGCGAGAGCCAGGTGTACTCATATATTCAGTCAATGCCAGTGTTTCAACTTTTTACGTTTTGTTCAACCAGGGACGCGAGATGCAATTGTTCTGCCGCTTTTTGAGGCATCACTTTTTCTGCATTCCATGAAAGTCGACGTCACAGAAACTACCAGCTTATCTTGTGGCTATGAATAGCTGAAGGCAATAAATTGCTTTTTAACAGAGTATTTAACTCCACAAAAATCCGTTGTTCGGCTAGCAGTCATGAAATCCGCCCAGAAGCACCGGCCACTAAGAAAGGTGCTAGCATCAAGGACAAAGATGTAAGGTGCCACTATGCCAGAAAGGATCACAGAGTATGGATATGAGTGCTGTGTTAGGAAAGCCACAAAAGAAAGGTTACCTCAGTAAGGTCAAGTGCACATGCCATACAATCAAGGATGCACCCTGCTGATTCATTCCTCACGCAAGAAAGGCATAATTTTAAAAGAGGTGCAGCTTTTCTACTAACCAACAACAAGTCGGTTATCAGTAAAGATTTTTGCATTAATTAGTGCACGCAAGTTAACTAAAAGAAAGGTATGCACTGTCTAATCGACACGGCACCAAGGTGCGTCATTTCTGATGGCATATAATGCTCTTTCATAGTAATACTTGAAGCTTATCGACAAGTGAAGTAAGTTGACGTGTGGTTGCATGCTAAGAGCGTCTCCTTTGGAAAGGAGTGTTAGCCAAGTGCTACCAGGCTGAGAAATTGCACGAATATAATCTAAGAACTCGAATTTTTCCAAATACGAACTTCATTAAAACACGAGATTTTAATTAAAAAACTCTGCTCTTAGGTGACCCTTGCTTTCTGAGCGAAAGGTCTGCTTCACGACCGAAACTACAAAAGCCGATTGGTCACTGAAGTCTTGACCTTGACCTTGAAAAATAAATAAAATAAATTTTCGTCAACAGAATTCTAACCGGCGGCGGAGCCAACAGCCAGATTAGCTTCACTGGCCACTGCTCGAGAGCACTATGCTATCGCCGAAGCTTTTGTTGTTGTTGTTGTTTGCCTTACACAATGGCACATATCCACAAGGGGGATTGGCCATAACCAGGCGGTGACTACTTGCATTGCAAATTGCATGCGGCAAACATAGGATGACGTAAAAAATTTGGGGTACTCAGTTTACGTGATCACAATAAACTGCAACACACTCTCGCGCTGTGCATTGCACATCGTCGTCTTCATCAGTTCCCATCTGCGGCACGAACAGATCTGATCACCTTAACCTAGTTCAAACGTCTAATATCGTTTACGGGGTTCTCGGACGGATGCACTATTCTCCATGGAAGAACTTGATGCTGCGCTGGCTTGTTGTAGAAGGTCATCATCACCAGGGCCCGATGGTGTGACGTACTCCGCACTTGCCAACCTTGGCAAAGAAGCTCGACGGGCTCTTTTGGACACTTATAACAACTCATGGACTGCTGGCATAGTTCCTCATGATTGGAAGACCAGTCGCCTGGTTCCACTTCTTAAGCCGGGAAAATCACCGCTCGACCTTTCATCATACCATCCAATTACACTCGCCAGTTGCGTCGGCAAAGTCATGGAAAGAATGCTGCTCACACGCGTGGAATGGTACTTGGAGCGATATCAGATTTATCCAACCTTCATGTCTGGGTTCCGACGGGCCGCTCTTCTATCGACCACGTCGTTGACCTTGTAACGTCGGTGCACCACAACAAAAGTTTGAAAAGATTGACCGTGGCATTGTTTATGGATATCAAGGGCGCGTACGAGAACGTAACGCATCAGGCCATTTTGGACGCAATGGAAGCTGCTGAGATCGGAGGCCGCACGTTCAGCTGGATACGCAGCTATTTATCAGAGAGGTCGTTTCTTGTCCTGACTGCGGACGGACCAACGTCCTTACACCGAAATTCGCGCGGAGTCCCTCAGGGTGGAGTGCTGAGCCCAGTTCTCCTCAACCTTGCTCTCATCGGCCTGGTCGACGTATTGCCACAATCTGCTCAGATCTCGGTATATGCAGACGACATCTGTATTTGGGCATCAGGGGTGACCCGTCCTCAAGTTCGTGCAAGACTTCAAAAGGTGGCATCGATATTGACATCTTATCTTCGCTTGCAGGGCCTGAACATTTCTACCGAAAAGTGTTCACTTGTGGCGTTCACACGCAGAATAATGTCACGCTACACCATTCGCATTAATGGTGAAGCCATTCCCTATGAGAGAAGCCACAGATTCCTTGGTGTTGTCATCGACGGGAACCTCTCGTGGAGTCCACATGTCTACGACATGAGAAAGAGACTAATTGCGATTGTCCACGTCCTCTCCTTCCTCGGGGGAAAGTCCTGGGGCGCATCAGTGTGCTCAATGCTGCAACTGTACCGTTCCCTATTTCTGGGCTACATGCGGTACAGTCTTCCGATATTCAGTTCCATTAGAAAGACAAATATCAAGACTCTTCAAAGTGTGCATGCGCAAGCTCTCCGTATCTGCCTTGGACTGCCTAAATGTGCATCAACAGCAGCAATTGTTCTTGTTGCCCGGGAACATCCTGTTACTACATACATTGCTGTTGACACCATGAGAACACATATTCGGCACCTCACACGGGTTCCCTGCCATCACCTCGCAACACTGCCAATAATTAGGCCGCGTACTGCATTCGCCAAAGTCGTTGAACCTCATCTCGCATATCTTCCATCGGAGTTTACCCCTGCGTCAATACCGTGCTCACCCTTATGGTGTCTTCATTAACCTCGGGTTCACCTCTATATTCCTGGAATTACGAAGAAAGCTGGTGTATGACTACCTGCTCTCAAACAACTGACATTGAATCACCTGCATTGTTACCACAGTCACCGCATACATGTTTACACAGATGGATCAGTTCACTCGACCAGTTCTGCGGGGTCGGTGGTGATACCGGCCAGATCCATCTTCATGAAAGTGAAGACGACCTATCCAACACCTTCAACTGGTGCGGAACTCGCAGCCTTACGGGCTGCGGTAGAGTTCATCAGTCAGGAACCTCCACATGACTGGACGGTTTTCACCGACTCTAAAGCAACCCTTCAAGCCCTGCAAGCTGCGCTACGCCGCGGGTCGCAGGAACAACTTGTTGCTGAGATCCGTCTACTGTACCACGGCACCGTTTCCAAAGGTCATGACATCATTTTTCAATGGCTGCCAGGACACTGTGATATTAACGGTAATCACCAGGCCGATGCGGCTGTGCGTTCGGCTGACAACGACGGGCTTCCAGTGAGGATCCCAATCTCAAGACCTGACGCAGCGTGTGGGCTTCGCCCTTTGGCGCTGGAGCTCACACTTTTAGCGTGGAACACGGGAGAGTTTTTCAACCTCCGCCTCAAGGCACTGGACCCTGGACTGCGCCTTCGTCTTCCACGTAACTTAGCACGTCGCGACGAAACATTGTTATGCCGTTTATGGATCGGCTTTGCTTTTACCAACCACTATGCTTTCCGGATGAGGATGGCCGACAGTCCTGTCTGTGAAAGCTGCGGTTGTGAGGAGACCATCGCTCATCTTCTCTGTGAATGCCCTGCATTTGCGAGTGCAAGGCATATACTGTGTTGTGCCCTGGACCGCCTCGATCCTCGCCCATTAACAAAGCAAAAGATCCTCGGTCCGTGGCCACAGCAGTCGACTGCCCTCAAGGCATACAAGGCACTCTTTGCCTACTTGTGGGCGACTGGATTGAGTGACAAACTGTGACAGCGTTGTACGTGTGTGTCTGTGTGTTATGCCTTTTCCCCTTCTCTATTCCTCCTTTTAGCCCCCTAATCCCTCTTCCCCAGAGCAGGGTAGCCAACCGGAACCCCTTTCTGGTTAACATCCCTGTCTTTCCCTCCTCCTCTTTATCTATGTATCTATCTATCTAATATCGTCGCCAGAAGTGGCGACGACCCAGCAAAGCAAAACTATGAGCCAATCAGACTAAACACATGCTTTCGCTAGTCTACCCGGTTTAAATGCGTTAAGACTCTGTCCTATTTTTATACACCGGATATTCGAACTTTTTTTGCTGACACCTAGGAACTGGAACGGTTGCGTTACTTTTATTATCCCTGAACCCGAGCACCTCAGAGATGCTGATAATGTTGGCATCTTAATCTAGACGGTCACGGCAAGAATTTATCAAAATATGTTCGGCTGCTGACTCGAAAGATGCAGGTTCGATCCCGGCCATGGCGGTCGCTTTTCGATGGAGGCGAGATGTTAGTAGCTTGTGCATTGTGCGATGTACGTGCACGTAAAAGAATCCCAGATGATGTAAAGTATCCAAAGTTCTCCACTACGGCGCCCCTCATATATCCTGGGTCGCTGTAGAACGTTAATCCCCGTAAACCAAACCAAAACGTGTTCAAATGCCTCTTCAGCCTTAGCATGCTCTTTTTATGAACGAGAAGCTTTGTGCATTACCCCTTTTATAACTCATCATTCTGATGCTCACTGACCTTGCTTCAAACATTAGGGCACTGATTCTCGATTAGCATACAACGTTTCCTTTCGGATTTCTTTTCTTTTTCGTTCTATACTCGTCCGTAGTTAATTTGTTTCTCATTGCATTTATCGTTTATGAAAAGAAACTAGCGGCGCCTGACACTGCACAGAGAAACACCTGACCTCGTCACACTAAAAGCGAAGCGAAACCCACATTGCAGCCACCACCACACATGCACTGTACATGTCCTGGCAGTTTAATCTATCAAGTTTCCCATCCGGACGCCAGAGATTTGATCGTGCCACTCGAAATATTTTAGAGTGCTGTTGTGACAGGCATCAGAAGAGGCGGATTCGAGTTACACTAGAACGTTCATTTGTTTTCGCTTAATTCTCTTTTGCAAAGCTCGAAGGACGCTGAACGTAATTATTTTAGGCTAGGACAAAAGAAAGCAAAGAAAAAAAACAAAAATAAATGGCCTATTTCATACCGCAATCATAAGGTTGAGGATAAAAAAGAGAAATGCGCAGTACTTACAAATGAATTCGTGTTTGTCAAAAACAGTGTTCTGCTCCGATTGAGAACGATCGCAATTGGTTCAGCCTGTTTTTCATCCACAACAGAGAGGTGCTTGTTCGGCCTGTTTTACTATGGTGCAATGGCCACACTGAGGCTCACTCTAAGTGAATTTAGGCACTGAAAAGTGCAACAGAGCCCAGGACAACGAAAATGTGCCTTGTATGGATCAACAAACAGGCTTCTGGAGCAAACAAAAAATGGAAAGGAACTACCGACAAATTTTTTCATGTGAGCAGCAATTTCATCTAATTGCTATTTTTACTACGAACAGCGACACGAGAGAAGAAAAATAGCCCACAGCCGAGTACTCGTGGGCATGTTTCTTCTATATTTGCTTTGCGCATGGAATTTGACATACTAAAACGTGCCTATTTAATATCGGCTTCAAGTGCATGCTGAACGAATTTTGTCATACGTAAAAGTACAAGGTAACAATGCAACTGATCACAAAAGAAACATTTGAGGCTTTATTAAGGGGTCATTAATATATCAGCTAACGGGCTCTTTCTCGTGAAAGAAACGCGGCCTCTTATGTAGCCATGTACACCTAATTTAGATTTGACACCCTTAAAGTGAACAAGGGGGGGAGGGAGAAAACCTCGTGATGCTTGCCAACGTTGAGACACGGGGACTTGTCTAGGCAAGCACTTATCTGCTTGCTTTACCGTGGCCTTTAAAGTGAAAAGAACAATTTTAGAGTGAAACTGCTTTAACTGCATTTACTGATTTCCATTCGTACGGATACTATATGAGAACCAAATGAACAAGTGGCATACGTTTTCAACCCATAAGTTTAAATAAAACTGCTCCCATTCCTTTAGTGTACTTGTCGTTCTTTCTTGACGGCAGTTCAAGCAGAATGAAGGCTGACCAGTACAGCCTTCGTAAAAAATATGCAGTCCAATGGGTCTGCGTCTAAGACCTGTAGTGGGGCTCTTGAAGCACTTGTGGAATGTCTTTGCTTTTTGAAGAGTGAGACGAGACTCATGACATTTCGAATTCTTATGATGTGAAGCGAGCCACACGGAAGAATTCGAGGGGACACTTTCTTGACCTAAAATGCTGTGAGAAGAAAGTCTTTTCCGCGCAACTTTGGGCGTCTCTTTGAATAAAGAATGAATGAATGGAAAACTTTATTGTTAAGCAGGATTCTCGCGGCGTAGGCGGGTTCCTCATTCTAGGGCCCCAGTGGCCTTTGCAGTCTTGCGAGCCCTGTCGATCAGCTTAAGCTGTTCTTCAGGCGTCGAGCAGGAGAGCGCAGCCTCCGACTGGGCTCCGGTGTGTGTGTGTGTTGAAGACTAGGCATTGTTGGTAAAGGCACCCGGCTCGGATTACAGCTGCGAGACATCTGGCGCGGGTGTCGCGCGCTCGCCGGTGGTGCCACCTCGGCGCATGCGTAGGGAGGTGGGAAGGCGAGCGCAGGTTGCGCCACCTTTAGAGCATGCGCAGTGGTACCAATGGAGTACAGTATGCCGAGAGTGATGACGTCATGCTGTGACTATGACTAATGACTATGCTAATGACTATGACTATGCTTTGACTAATTACAATAACTAATGACTATGACTAATGACTTTGGTTGTGACTAATGACTCTGACCAATGACTTTTTAGTCATAAGGGGTTAAAGAGCCTGACATCGGATGGACAGGTGTCATGGCCGCGAGTATGAGCCATTAATGGCTTTCGCCTTAATAGCCCAAAAGCGAATGTAGTAGGATATATAATTTTGACGTAGTCTTAATTTGCGAGATCCAGCTGATGATCTCTGTGCCACACAGTTGCACATTCATAAGGAAATTTGGAAGAAAATTTATTATTTATTCATTTGTCGAATACCTGCATTGCCTTCGTGGCTTACAGCAGGGGGTGTAAACACGAAACGCTTGTAGGTACAACGAACAGGATACACACCAAAAAGCATACACATAGACATAGGAAAATCAAGCACCCAGGGTGTGGTAAAATGCTTGTTTGATGAGAGAAAAACGATTTCAAGCGATAGCTCATTCCACTCGCGAATTGTTCGCACAAAAATGAATGCTGTTAACGCTTAACGCTTTTAATGTCTTGCCCCTGAGAAGGGGAGCTAGGCATCCCGCTGTGCTGAAAATATTCAAACAGTGTTCAGTATGAAATGCCACTTAGAAAGAACTTCTGAACTATTGGCTGGTGCTTATTACAGCACACAATGCAACTTGCCCATGCACATGACATGCGTTCCGTTCGTCCGCGGCAAAGTACGCTGCACTCTGCGGCTGGGACTTTCTTCTATCAGATTCAATATGAGCCCTGCCATCCTCTGCCCATGAATCAGAAAAGGAAGTTAATGCTCGTTTATTAGGACTACATATACAGTAGTTTTCACAAATATACGGTCCACTACTCCGGCAGTAGGAGCGGACCGCGGAGTTTCTACCTACTTCGGTTGCTCGCTGTGAAGGTGCACCTAGTGACGACTAACTTCTTCCTTAATGTCGCGTGGTCACGTGAAGCATTTGACAAATTTCATACCCGGTGTTCTGTTTCGCCGCAGACGCTCGCTTCGAAGGAGGGGGGGGGGGCGATGGAGGGAAGGGGCTTGAAGCTTGCCCGTCTTTACACATGCCGTGGGCGGCACAGGGCCTCATCGAAGCGCACCAAGAAATGCGTCAGGCAAATGTGCTGTCGGTCTTACCCACTCTCTAGGCGCGCTATAGCAGGAAGTCTAAAACCGCTTAGCGTCAAGCCACTATTCTGTGAAGTGCTCCAGACCTGTTTTTCATTTTGAAAGCCGCTTTGTATCTGTGGTTGCGGACAAAGCGAGGTTTATACTTTTTGCGTTAGATCGGTTTGGCGGGCTAATTGGTCAAGCATCCTGTATCGTACAACGCGAACACAGACAAGCACAAGAGACGCGTAAAGAGATGAACACAGCCCTGACTATCAACTTAAGGTTTATTTCCGTGTCACTAAGTATAAACACATAGAAGACACCGGTATGGAGAGGACACAACGCACATAAAAAAAGAAGAAAAATCCGACAACCGCAACATAAACACTCAGGAAATCAACAGAGATTATCAGTCGCCAAGAATGGACAGCTCTTTTTGCAACTGTGCTAACGCAGGAGTGCTGACGCATGCATTCCCCTGCTTCAATATCTTGTCTGCCTCTATTATTTCTCTTGCAGTTCTGTCCCGGTTTTTTTGCGATCACCTTTTTTTCACGATACAGCACGCACTGTTTTTTCTTCTCTTTTGCCCGTTCAAAGTTCCGGCAATAAATTCAGGGTTGTCCATAAAGAACTTTCGAAACTTTATAGCAGTGTTATTTCAGCGTTTCATTTATACATAAAGCTTCTAGGCCTTGGCCTGTACTTTACTCCCGCACATGTTTGCTGGGCCTTCGGACCTCGAGGTAATAAGCCTCTCTTCCCGAATAGATCATGCCATTCCAAGCAAATAAAAAGCGCTGGCACAGAGTCTGGCTTAGAAAGCTCGCTAACAAAATGTTGCTGTCACGGACTGCACTCCAGCTTTGTACAGCAGGTAGAAAGGCTGCTTTCTGCTGGTTATCCACTTGAGCTTCTCACATTAGTGGCCGAGACGGCCCTAAAGAAGAGCATGTCAAGCTCAGGCACACGCGATGTCCTGTAATCAGACAACTGTCGCAAACATGTCGCTATGATTCCATACCTGCACAGAATTTTAAAATCCATGAAAAAAAAATCTAGGAAAAAATAGGTGCCGATGTTGAGTTTTCTGCGCCTGATCGTCTTGCTGGTTTCTGCTTTCTGCTGATCTGTGAATGAAGAAAAGGGCAAGGTGGCTAAGTGTACAGCGAAGCACCAGCAGCGCGTCGTCTCTTGTGATAAGGGCATTATTTGTAAGATTCCTCTATCCTGCGGTGTGCAGTACGTAGGACAGACCGGACGCTGTATAAATGAAAGACTAATAGAATGCTACTAGCAAGTTTCAAAAGTAGTTTCTGGACACCTCTCGTTGGCCAAGACGTTTGAGCATCCGCCTCGCATGCGGGAGGTGTGGGGTTCGATCCCCAGTGCCGCCGTGTACCCATCGGTGATACAATGGGTACAAGCTTTCCCCTGCCTGGTGCTCAGCTTCTTTAGGGTGAAATCTTTGGGGAATTAGTTCTAGACCTCACCTCGAGTATAAGGAAAAAAAAATGCCCTTGCATCATAAAATTCGACCTCAGAAGAAAGAACAATGCGTGCATCGTGAAACAGCAGTTATCACAAAAAAATGGGACAAAACTGCCAGGAAAATAATAGAGGAATATAAGATATTCAAGCAGGGGAATGCATGTGGCAGCGACCCTTTGTTAGCACTGTTGAAAAACTGCTGTCATTTTTCGGGGACTGATAATTTCTGTTGATTTACCCAGGGTTTCTTTGTCGCGTTTGTCTTTCTTTGGGCGTTGTGTATCTTTCCATACCGGTGTCATCTATGTACTTACACTAGTGAGACGAAAATAAACCTTCAGTAGATAGTCAGCGCTGTGTTCGTCTCTTTCGTCGTCGCTTGTGCTTCTCTGTGTTCGCGTTGTTCGACACACGCTTTATTTTTTACTTCCTAAAAAGCGCCCGCTGCGCTCCACTGTGCGTAGGTGTATGTGTTGAAATATGGGCACAGTAATGTGTAGCGGGCGCTTCTTGTACAATGAACGTAAAGAAATACAAACCGTGATTTATAAAGCTCTATTAAATATAAAGCTCTTTCAAATGGCATGCTATAGTCGGCCGCATGGGAGGGTCGATGCCTGGCCTTACCCAATAAAACGTGCCACGCAACGTCATGTGGGTTCGACATTCTGTCTGTGTTCAACTGCGCTTCAAAACTGTCATGTGACGCTCCCTCTTCCGTTTTTCTTCCTCCATGGTGTTGGATCACAATTGGGTTGGTAAGCTGTGAACGACGCGCGGTTTGGAGGGATTTCGCGTGGTTCCATTAGCACATCACAGCTTCAGCTGAGGGAGGAGTCGAATGGTGGCGTGTATTGACTATCGGCGTGTGACATATCGTATTTTTTGCGTAATGAAAGATACTCGGGCGAAAGGCCCATTTAAATGGTGTGCAGAAGTCAGCTCTGCGGCACAAGAGATTTTTTGGATGAGATGCCGTTCAGCTGTGGAGTTTGAGTGCAATATCTGCGCCAAGCTGGCACCGCTGAAGAAACAAGGTGCTGCGGGAACGGGATGAAACGTAGGAGGCAGACGCGACATTCCAGGCGACTGGAATGATCCATGCATCCCTGTCACTTACTTATACAGGAGGATGCTGCAAAGAATGCGCAGGAGGCGAGAACTGTGCCCAGGGCCTTCACTTCGTATGATGCGTTAAAGGCACATGTTGTAAAGTGAGGGGCAGTCGTACAGGCTCAAGGGGGTTGATTCACCACAAGGGGGCTGATTTAC